>NW_027186304.1:68062029-68163083 GCF_028583685.1 Petaurus breviceps papuanus | reverse complement strand
TCAAGTTCAAATCTGGCCTCAGACAGACACTTGATACTTTCTAGCTGTGTGACCCTGGGCAAGTCACTTAACCCCAATTGTCTCTCTCTCTCTCACACACACACACACACACACAAACAATAGTTTAAAAAAAATCCTTTCCCAAAACTTGAAACTCAATCACCTGTTAACATACACAGCATCCATGGGAAGAGTAAACAAAATACTTAAAAATCCAAAGTGAGTCATTTATATAAGGGGCATTTGTGGTCAAGGAAATTCACAACTGGAACTTAAAGGCTCTAATGTCTTTTCTCTCTCAGGATCTGTCCTTGCTAAGTTTTCTTCTGTGGTGATTTTACTTCTAGGCCAGACGGTCCCACTGCTAGGCTGGGCTTGATCCTCACCAAGCATTTCATCCTTACTTAGGTATCGAGCCACTAGACTTTCTCAGCTGGGCTGCTCTAATGCTCTGCTGAGGTTACTCGATGGCAGCTGTAGTCTCTCACCATATTCCATTTCAGCTTCAGTTGAAGCTCTTAGCTGGAGTAGTGTTGTGCTCTTTAAGAAAGGGCAGACTCTTTATTCTAGGGTTACTCTAGGGTTGGCAAAAGCCTCTCCATTTGACTCCCTTGGCTGGACTCTGAAGTTTTTCCACCTCTCAAGCAGCAGTAAGTAGGCAGTGTATAACAACTGTCCCTCCTTCAGAACTGGTCCTCAATGAGAGATCTTATTCTTAACATCTAGTTACCCTCCAGGACATTTCCCACATCTTCATCTCTACAGGCTATGGCCATTTGCCCAGTAATCACCAAACATCTCTGGAGTTTAGGGTTTCCCAGTTTGTTTTTTTTTTAACTCAAGTTTCTCCTGTTCGTTTTATGCAAATGAAGAGCATAGAAGCAAGGCACAAGAGGTAGACTGATGCTAGGGGTATATTGGTTTTCCCAGCTGTTTTCTTGACTTTTTCATATGCAAATCAGCTACTCAAAGCTTCCCTTTGTCTCTCTTTGAACACATTTGCCAAAGTCTAAAAAGGGTATCCAGTGAAGTTATCTACTACATTAGGAGACAGTAATTTGGGTCTTCACCCTGCCTTATTTTAGCAAATTCCATGCCCTATTGTTGCTTAGTGGACAAATGTCATTTCATTCTGGACCTCTCTTTTCACATTCCCTCCATCTACTAGCATTTGGTGAGGTCTGGTTCCCCCAGTCATTCTCTGTGGCCCTAGCTGTAACTTCTCTCATACTCTGTGCTCTTGGAGTGACACAGTGATACTGAAATGGGAATCATAATAATACCCTTTGGTCCCTACTCTCCCCTCTAGACTTCCCTTTACTACCATCACTCAATAATTTCTCTTTCTTTGGCAACCAAACAAACAACAAACAAAATTTCCTATCCAATTCACATCATGATGGTTCTTGTATAATGGCCCACAGGGCATTCTTCTCCTTTCTTCAGGAGCTCAACATATACTGGTTGGTATTCCTTTCATTCCTAACTTTTGTTTACACTAAAGAACTTTGACATTTTCACTGATGTTCCTTCAGACTTGGTAACCTCTCAATTCCTCATGCTCCTTGGGTCCAATGGCCTACTCTTTTACTCCATCTCAACCACACACTAGATCTCACCATTACTCACAAATGTACTAAATTTTAAATGAGAAAATAACCACTTTTTGTTCCATCTCTTTTTATGCCATACCCCTTTAAACCTCTTCCTCATGAAGACCTCTGATTCTTCCATTTCTCAGTATTTACTTAGACCTTAGTCCTATTCAAACTTCATTTTTTCTTTCTTTCCATTCTCAACCCTGTAGTTAGCCATTTCACCTATACACTATCTTCTGCTCTTGAAACTCTAGCCCCATTGTCTTATTCATCTCTTGCCAGACATCCACCCTGGATTGAATCCATCATCTGCCTCATCTGTTCCTACTCATGGGCTCTTGATAGAGGTGGAAGAAGTCACACAGCAGTATTGACTGTGTGTGTTATAAAGAAGGCAATTTTTTTCCCTCCTTAATTCATTCCCTATCTCGCTTTGCACAGAAACTTTATCTTCTCTTTCTGAATTGTCTTGCCAGTTTTGAATTCATGTCCTTTCCTCATGTCAATATTTTACTTTTAATACCAAATACTGGATGAGATTAGATGAAGGAATAATTGTCCCTGGTGGAAAGGTTTTCTTTAGGTTTCCTCAATAGTCTTAAAAGAACCTGGAGTCTTACTTTCATTAGTAAGTTGAATAAATATGCCATGATATTAACAAAGGTGTCTTCACATCCTGTCTCTATATAACCACTGAAAAGAATTAAGGCATTTAAGATTTATAGCAAATATTTTGCTAAGTGACAACACTTCAGGGTTTGATTAAAATTCATTACAGATAATGGTAATGGAGTTAATTCTTAGTCTGAAATTATGCAGCCTGGGTTGCAAAATTTTGTAACTTTTCAGTTGATCCCTGATAAATCTTTGTTAAATTGAGGATTGAATGACTGTAAAGATATTAGGTGGATTGGACAACTTGCAGTTCCATGTGTTGTACGTACAGGAGCTAATCCAATGAATTAAACAAGAGTTAAATGGTAATAATAAAGACAATTCCTTACATAATTAAATAATAACATTCACCAAACCTCTGAATTGTTCTTTGATTTATATTTTAAAAATATTTCCCTTCGGTTTATTTTTGTACTGTATGTTTATACCCCCAATTCTCCTTTCCTACCTTGTTCAATATTTAATAATATTTCTCCCTTTCCAACGATCAATTTTATTTAGTTTTACTCCTTTATAATCCCCTAAGCTAACATCTATAAAAAGTGAATATGCATATTTTTTTCCACTTTTTTCTCACAGGGCTTTCTACTCCCTTAGTTACTATGCACTGTGTATGTTTACATCTAATTTTTCTTCCTGTATACATTTCTCTTATTTCAAAATGAATTTCCAGAAAGGCAGCATGGCATGCTCATCTCAGGGTTAGACTGATCTGAGTTCAAATCTTTGTGCCAGTCACTCAACCTCCCAAAGTGTATTCCCAAAGAGTCCAGGAAACTCTAAGATAATAAGTTTCAAAGAAGATCTGTATTGGTAGAGAACAAAGTTCCTCCCTGGAAATTCTATTTATAAATAGAATATAAATATTAATATTAACAAATATTAATTTGTTTTACTTGTTTTTGAATGGGCTGGTGATTTCAACAGTGGAGGGAAGTTGACTGAGAAACTTGGTTTAGTGATGCAATTTGAAAAATTCCCTGCAATTTTTAGTTGTAAAGAATTGTCTGGGGGTGGCTAGGTAGCACAGTGAGTGACAGCACCAGCCCAGAGTGGGGAGGACCTGGGTTCAGTTCCAGCCTCAGATACTTAACACCCACACACAAAAAAACTGGCTGTGTAACCTTGGGCAAGTTATTTAACCCCAACTGCTTAAAAAAAAGAATTATCTGGTGGTAGTAAGGGATTAATTGACTTAAACAGGGTCTCAGAGAGAGTCAATATGAGGGGCAGGACTTGAACCCAGTTCTTCTTAGCTGTTAGACTGTTACTTTATCCAGGCTACAACATATTGCCTCCCCTGAATGATTGTTTTTTAATCCTGTCTTCTGATATTTAAACTTACATAGGGTTTCCTTATTTCACCATAATCTTGCTTTTCTGATTTTGATACCAGTAGAATGCTAATGAAAAATAAAATACTATTGTATTATCATGCTTTAAAATCTCCAAATCTGTGCTTTGGAATCTCATAAGTCTATTATGAAAGCTCCAGCCTGCACCACAGCTAATATTTGGTTACATTTTTTTCTCATTTATGATAAATAGACCAGGAACCCATTCTCAATAATAAATCTAATTTCCTATAGAACATCCCCAGCTTCACATTAAGAAAATGGCTTAAGAACTCTCACTCTTGCCCCTTTAAAGAAGAAGACACTCCATCATCTTTGTTGACTCTATTTTGCCTGAAGTGTTCCAGTCTGCTTGTTTGTTGGACAGTGGTAAATGTGGAAACAAATCCATGTGCTCATGGACAATTATGGCTTCCAACAGTTCACCTTGAAATTAGACAAATACTGTGTCTTAAAAAAAAAGGATTCATCAATTTCACATCTCTTGCTACATCCCTTTTAGGCACGCTGATTCTCTAACTTTGTCTGAATTGTGGCTTTCTTAGGCACCTGAATTAGCTGCTTGAAAGATTCTCTTCTTATCCTTGTTTGTTTTCCTGGAGACTTTTCTACTGTGCCTCTTGGTTTCTACCTTTTGACTTGCTATACTATTAAGGGGTTTAACTTCATCTGGTCAAAGTTCTTTCCTTATCTTTCCCTAAAATATTTCAGAACTGTTTAGAATATATATAATGAGAAGTTTCATCTGCACTTAGGTCACAGGATTAAAGCTGTGTCTACACTCACCTTTCCTTAGCTTCATTTTCAATGCTTTTGGCATTTTGCATAAAGAAAATATTTTCTGATCAGATGTAATAGCTTAAGACGTCAATTTTTTTCATGTAAACATTTCCACTGGGGAGTTCCAGCATTGAAAGTAACAGAAATTCTTTGCAACTGGATAAAATTTATTTTTGCTCCAGGGATTGGTACTTTCACCCACTCAAAGAAAAGTGTGCCACTGAAACAAATGTTTTCATTTGAAAGCAAACATTTTGATTATAAGGACGGTGCCAAATAAAACATGTGTTAGCTATGACAAGCATCAGACTGAATTGAAATATTCAGTCAATTTTGAGTCACCCCCAGAAACTCTGGGATGAGGCGTTTTAAAAAGATTTAGAAATATCTGTCTACCTCTAGAGAGACTGACCCAATTTGGAGGTTCTAGTCTAAATAATTCATGGCCATGTAGATTTGACCATAGGTTATTTCTATTCCAAAAATGAAAAAGAGACATTTGGTAATTATACAATAAATTAACTCCAAGTAAAAATCCAATTATAATAATTCAGGTACAGTTTAGGAGCATAGTCACTTTGGCTATCCATATTGATCAGTTACCTTCTTTCTCTCTATACTTTCATAACCATCCTTCTATAAAGAATAGAACACCCCAACTGACTCTACTTCCTCACTACACATTTATTTCTTGACCCTTTACAATCTACTTAAAATTTTTTTTTTTGCTTTTTCTTTTTTTGGAGGGCAATTGGGGTGAAATAACTTGCCCAAGGTCACATGGCTAGTTTTTGTGTTAAGTGTATGAGGCCGGATTTGAATTCAGGTCCTCCTGAATCTAGGGCCGGTGCTCTATTCACTGCATCACCTAACCACCCCTACAATCTACTGTTATACCCAATCCTCTCCTGAAGCTGTAACTCCAAGGTCAGTGAATTCCTTGGTCTTCTTTATTGTCTTTTCTTCCTTGACTTCTCAGCGGCATTGACGTCATCATTGATATCAATTTACTCTTCATAGTTTCTCATCCTCTGACTTAGAAGAAATGACAGATTTCTCCTGACTATTCACATCTGTTTCTTCCTTGCTGGCTCCTCAACCCTTCCCTTCCTCTCCAGATCTGTTCTTGTCCCTCTTCTCTTCAACTCTCTACTTTAGTGATCGCATCTAATTCTGTGTTGTAAGTTACCACTTTTAGACAGAATATTTTAAAATCCACATCCCCATTTCAACTTACCCCTTGAGTTGCAGTTAGGAATCTCTAGCTATGTTTTGTTTTTGTTTTTTGCTTTTTGGAGGGAGGAAGTCAGGGCAATTAGGGTTAAGTGATTTGCCCAAGGTCACCAGCTAGTAAGTGTTAAGTGTCTGAGGTCAAATTTGAATTCAGGTCCTCCTAACTCCAGGGCCCATGCTCTATTCACTGCATCACCTAGCCACTCTATTTTTGTTGGTGGCATCAATCTTCTCCCAAATTTGTAACTTCAGAATCATCTTTGATTTTTCCCTCTCCTTTACTCATGATAGCTAAGCATTTGCTATTACCCATTGATTCTACTTGTTAATCTCTCTCACATAAGTCCTTATCTTTCCATTTCTACTCATATAAACACATAATTTCAGAGCTGGAAGAAACATCAGAAATCATATAGTTTGTCCCTGAAAAGTCCTTCTATGTCATCCCCCCAAAGTAGTTAGCTATAGCTTTCTTGTCTCCATTTTATTCCATTCACAATCCATCATTTATTACTCTTCCTGGGTAGTCTCCTGTCATATCATTTTAATGACATCACTCCTATTCTAGAAAGTCTTCAAGAGACTTTGCCTGCTGACCACTGCTGACCAAACAATGCATAAACACATGACCAATCTTTCCAGAATTAACTCATATTACTACCCTTCATATATTCTTCATCTAGCCAAACTACATCACTCTTGCATCTCTCCATGCTCATTCTTTTCTTCTCAGTGTCTTTGCTTTCATATCTTCCTTGTTGAGAATAGACCTTAAAGTCAAGGTGATCCCCTTGCTAATTCTTTTCCAATTTCTCATAATAAATTTTTGTGCCATTTTTTTTGCACATTTTTACTCTCTCACATCATGGTTGAGTACAAATCTTTCCTCTTCATTGGATTATAAGTTCCTTGAGAGCAGTGTGTGTCTCATATTTCTCATCCTTATGTCCTTATATCCTGGTGTCACTGTGCCTGACTCTGTATCTTTTACATAAAAAGAAAATTTATTGAATTTAATAGAATTGAAATACAGATGAATCTGGTTTGTCTATCTACCAGAGCTGCAGGACCATAACTTTCAAATACCTGTTAGATAACCAGCTCTTTAAACTCAAGATGACCCAAATTCAGTTTCAAATAGATAGGTAGGTAAATAGATATAGATATACATCTCTAAAGCTATGTGTATACATATATAATGTTTATATAATCCTTCCCTTACTTCTAGGCTCTCTATGTTTATGTCACTACCATACTCTCAGTCATTAGGGTTTGAAATCTGAGTATGTCTTTACTTTTTCTTTCCTTTATCCTTTATCTCACAAATACAGTCCATTTACAAGTTCTGTCAATTTTGTTGTCAGAATCTGTCTCCTCCTTTCCATTCTAGTGTAATGATCCTAGACCCTTGTACCCTCTCACTTAGACTATTATGATCCATTCTTAATTATTGTTTTGCCTTGTGGTGACCCTCTTCTCAATGTTTGTTGTTGAATTGAATTCATCCTTCATTCACATTTCTGCCTAAGTTACTTTTCTAGTGTTCTCTCTGGTCACTGTCTTCTAGTCAAAAGTCTATAATGACTACCTACGAAATAAACTCTTTATACTGGCATTCATCTGCCTTCCATCAGTTTTCATCCTCATCTCACAAAACTCCAGTGGATACCTTTTTATTAGAGTCAAACTGGACCCTTTCTCATCACTCATTCTTGACCTCTGGTCTCCTACATCCAGGGCTTTGCTTTCTTTGCTTCCCAAGTGTAGACTGCCAACCTCCCCTCACTCCCTGTCTGCATCTATGCTCTCTGAAGTCTCCTAATCCTTCAAGGATCAATTCAGATACCACCTCCTCTATGGACATTTCCCTATTCACACCCTATTGCAAGTATCTTCTCCATATTGACATTTATTATAGTACTTTATCTAGACTTCACACTTACTATATTCTGTGTTGCATAGGACTCTGTACAAACGACTTAACAGTGTCTCTCAATCTCCTCGTCTTTAAAGTCAGAATGGGCAGCTAGGTGGCACAGTGGATTAGAGTGCTGAGCCTAGAGTTAGGAAGACTCTTCTTCCAGAGTTCAAATTTGACCTGAGATACTTGGTAGCTGTGTGGGCCAGTGCTTTAACCCAGTTTGCCTCAGTCTCCTCATCTGTAAAATAATCTGGAAAAGGAAATGGCAAACCACTCCAGTATCTGCCAAGAAAACCCCAGATGGGGTCATGAAGAGTCAGACTCAACTGAAACAACTAAAAAACAACAACAACAAAGTCAAGACAATATTAGTACCTGTGTGGATCAAATGAAATGATACATGATGTTCTTTACAAACTTTAAAGTGCACATGAATGCTAGCTGTTAATATTATTGTAGCATAGCTAGTTGTTTATGTGTCTCATTACCTATCAACAAGTAAATACTTTGAGGGCAAATATCCTACTCTTTTTCATTTCTGTATCCCTGTCATCTAGTATGGTGCCTAGGAAATTAATAATTTCTTGATGAATTGAACTGTGTTGTAGTTATTGCCAAATCTTCCCTGACGTTTGTAACAAAAATTGATAATGTAGCTATATAAAACATAGTTACGTTTGATACATTTGCCTATTTAGAAATTATCAGATCTTTGTCTAGTCTGGTATTTATATCAAAATAATGCCTTCAGTATTAGAAATTTCCAAAACCAAAATAATTTCCTGAATAGAATCTATGGGTTTAATGACATATGCAGTGCCAAAAGAAACAAATTTAAATGTCACTGAGAAAAAGGTTAAGCTTCTTTAAAACAACAACAAAAATTCACTTAAGCAATTAAAAACTAACTGAACTCAAATTGATTTCAATAGAGAATTTTAGGAAATAAAATCCTTGAATTTATAGAATTTTAGAGCTGGGAAGGACCTTGGAGATCATCCAGTCTAACCCATTAATTTTACAGATGAGAAAACTGGGGCCTACAAGAGTTAAATGACATGGCTAAAGTGACTTAGGGAACCAAATAATAGCTCTAAGTCACTTAAAAGAAAAACATTATCTTACCATGCATAAGGTACAGAGCCCACTTCTTACCACATGTCACTCTCTTGAGTAAATTCACAGAACTGGACATGTTACATGCAACATTCCACTTTGTATTTTTTCCCATTTTGTGTGTGTGTGTGTGTGTGTGTGTGTGCTGTTTAAAAAAATATGGCTAACAACCAAAATTTAAGGGTTTTTTGTTCTCTTTTTTAAACAAAATTTAACTTCCCACTTACATCTGAAAAAATATCTTCACCAATGATTCATCAAAAAGTTTAACAAGTTTTCCTCAAACATGTACATTCTTTGGCATCCTCTGGAGGGGAGGGTATTATAATATTTGGTATGGAGAGTTATAGTCTTCCTTACATTTTCTCCAAAATATGATGAAGCTTTACTTTTGTGTTTGTTTGGTTTTTTTTTTGATTGAGCTGTTTTTGTGCAAGAGGACAAAAATTGCACATCCATAAAGGTTTGCCCTCTGTGTTCATTATTGAGATATTTTTGAAATATAAAAGGCAAGTATGAGGGATTTTTTTCTGTTAATGCTTTCCTGCAATCTTGTGCAAACATTTTGTAAATTGAACTTGTTTTCTCTATCACCAAGCACTGGAATATTAGTGATTCTTGGCCTTCATTTAATTTTTTAAGTTTTATTTTCTCTGTCTTCCCGCCAAGTAGTTGGTGATCTGGAAACAAGTATATAAATATAATAGGGGGACTTATTAGAGTTTCTCTTTAAGTAGAATTTGAAGGAATTGGACTTTGGAAGTTGAAATTGAAAGCTGGAAGAAAGGAGAATCAGAGCAGAAAGGATTTATTGTAAGACTTTGGTGCCAGAATATGAGACCAAAGGAAAAGAGTCCAGATATAATTTTAAAAGTCTTTCTTATCTTAAGTGATAAAGTAGCGAGATCAGGAATGTAGACTGTATGTTCTGACGATCCTAGAAAATAAAGTCTTTTATGATTTATAGAGATTGTTGCTTAACACTTTTATGTAGATGTGTGGAGATCACTAATACAAGATATATATTTTTAATAGTATTTTACTTTTTTCCAATGACATGAAAGGCAATTTTCAATGTTCTTTTTTTAAATATGGTTTTGAGTTCCAAATTTTTCTCCTTCCACTCCCCCCTTTTCAAGATGGTAAGTAATCTGATATAGGTTATACATGTGCAATCAAAGACGTGTATTCTTAACCCATTTATCTGTCATATCCCACTTTCATCTTCAAGGTTAGATTCAGTCAAGTTTTATTCTGTAAGTGAGGAGAATCAAAGGGAGCATGAGATGTCTTTGTTGATCATCAGTCCCATTAAGAATTTCACTGCCCAATGTTCCAGTGTTTTTTCCAAAACAACTCTTGATATCTTATATTTTTCAAACTTTATGTTTAAAATATCTGTCTCCTGAAACATTCCACTTTATACCTGTGGGCATTTGAGGAAAAGATTATTTTTCCCTGTGGGTATAATTTGCCAAGCTAAGGTCATTAAAGACAACCTCAACTGAGTATTTTTAATAATGTCTCTTCCAAAGGGTATTGATACTGCAGTTAACCCTGTCTATTTCGAATTCTTACATTGAATATCTCTGCTTGGCAAGCATACTGTTTTTATAAAAAATGTGTAGATGAAATGTTCACCAGCAGAGAGATGGAATCTTCCAGGATGGAATGAACTATTGGTATCTTTACATTGTCCTCCCCCCAGGAAACTCCAACACATAATGAATTACCTCTCAGATAACACCATTTTCCAGCATACCCTATTCCTCAGCCATTTAAAAATACTGAAATATTATTTTATTTTTAGAAAAAAAATTGAGATATTTTTGGTTAAAGCAAAGAATTGGTCTATAATAGGGTTTTTATAAATTCATATTTTCTTTATGTCAGGTTTTCTTAAAGTTGGACACATATAATTCACTGTGAAAAGTGTCAGTACAATGAAGTAGATTGGTAATGCAAACCCTTTCTATTAAAATGATATGAAGGTTTAGAAGGGAGGAAATAGTTGTGGGTAATCTCAGCTCAGGACTGGAAGTTCCTGAGTTTAGACCTTTAATGGACTGAAATGGGACCCTGAGAGAGATGCCTGATTTGAAATCTGAGTTAGTATCCCATTTAGACAGGGATTCTCTAGAGCTTTGATCATGCCCCTCCATCTCTTTTTTGCCATGTCTGATTTCAAGGAATTTGAAAAGACTAATTAAGGCATATAGACAATTTAGAAACTAAAAAATCCACTACTGATGTAAAAGTGCATTTTTTCATATTTCATAGAAACTAAAAGGAAGAGGTTAAAGTAGTCTTGTCAAAAAGAGTAAAACTGCTATAGAAATTACAATGTTCAAACCGGACTAAGAATAGATTTCCATATTTATTGAGAAAGGGAAGAACAGGACCAGTAATGGAGGAATACCAACTAGATGAAATGTGGCATCTGGGACAAGTAAATTAAAATGACTCTCAGCCCCAGGAAAAACCCCACTAAAAACAACTGCTTCTTACTCTATCTCATTATGGAGTAAGTCACCTCAGTTTGGAAATGGCACTCCGTAATAGAAATGATATTTTACCTGTTGGTGAGGATTCATTCAGGCAGGTACATCAGTCACGGAGCTCCAGCATGCTAAAGTGTATTTTTCATGATAGAAAAGATGACCAGCACGTGAGGAGATATATCTGATGGCTTTCAGGTGTCATTTTTTTTTTCACATAAAAGAATCCCATTTATTTTTCTGAGTGGGGTTCAACCGTGGTCACTCTTGTATCAATGGCTGCCAAGCTTTATTGTCTGAATTGTGGTCTCCCAGATGGAAATATAGCAGAGGTTGGGAGATTAAAAAAACAGCACACATATAATTTATTTAAAACCATTATTTGGCATAAATAATGAGCAATACTCTTTTTAAGTAGGGAAGTTTGATAGCATAAAGGGTATCTGACATGTACTCATTTTGACACTTTGAGTACTTGCTTCCATTGGCTGTTCAACCTTTAGGTTCCTTGTCTGTCTGACTGTCTGTCTGTCTGTGGTGGTGGTGTCTGTTTTTGAAACTGGGTCTCCCTGTATCACCAGGGCTGGAAATATGCCTGGCACACCCCAATTATGCCTAATAATGATTAACAGGGAAGCTTTAAGTTTTCCATTTTTCTGACCTAGGCCTACTTGACTTTCCTTAGACTCTGGAAAATTTGCCATATATGTGCCAGACAGTATATATTCCTAGCTTGCTTTAGGTCTACTGTAGCTCAGAACCCCCTAACAAAAGTGATTCACCAGCTTCAGCCTGGTAGCATGGTTTATAGGCCTAGGCTTTTAGATTTCTTTAGCATTGTTGTAGGTAAAAATGCAAAGCATTCCTTCAGGCACTTTTATCAGAAAGGTCTACTTATCCTTATAAAATAAGCAAATCCCCCCCCTCCAAATATGCTTTATTTTTACTTTTATATACATTTTGCATTTCCTGATATGATTATGTGTTACGTCCTCTCTAGAATATAAGTTTTTTTTCCCCCTCTAGCATGCTCCTTTGAGGGCAGGCACGCTGTTTCATTTTGGTTTTGTATACCCTTTGTATCTTATTATCGTGCCTGGCATATAGTAAGTCACTAATAAATGTTGATTGTTGACTGAAGGAAATGCTTTAGTAGCATTTGGCCAATTGAGAGAAGAAAATCTTGTAGGGGCTGAAGATGTAAATGCAGTCTTTTGAGAAGCTGTACCTCTGATAACACTTTACAAATATAATTTGTCAGATACTCAGTAAATATGGATGGTAGTGGTGGTAATGATGCATGAGAAAAGCTAAGAGCTGTTACTGTGATTTCTGGATTCATATATGAGCAGTCCCTCAAAGATAGAGTAATGTATCTCTCACATTTTCATCAAGTCATTGTATTTTTAGGAATAGAAGAATTGGAGAAATGCGGGTCTGGAGGAAAATGGTATTTGTAACCACATAAAAGTATCTGAAATTCTAGTTACAATTTAAATAATTTTCTTAGTTTTAAAAGATCATTTTACCACTAAGTTCTGATTTAAAAAAATAATCGACACAATAGTGCTATAACATTTTCAAAGTGCTTTATATAGTTATGGAAAGGGGAGGGGGGAGGTCCTTAGAGTTCCTGTCCTCAAGGTGTGCACATTCTAATGGGGGAGACACTATCTAAATAGCTAAATATATACAAGATAGATACAGAGTATATGAAAGTAATTTGGAAGGAGAAATCACAGGTGATGGGGGTAGGGAATAAAGACCTCTAAAAGATAAAATTTGAGCTAAGTCTCACAGGAAGCT
This sequence comes from Petaurus breviceps papuanus, assembly GCF_028583685.1. Classification (NCBI taxonomy): domain Eukaryota; kingdom Metazoa; phylum Chordata; class Mammalia; order Diprotodontia; family Petauridae; genus Petaurus; species Petaurus breviceps. The sequence continues at coordinate 68,150,101 of NW_027186304.1, read as the reverse complement.
CAGAAAACTAAGAGAGATTGATGAGAGGCCAGAACATTTTTAGCATGGGGGACAGCTGGTCCCACAAGGCACAGAGATGGGATATGGGGTGTCCAGTTTGAGGAATGGCAGGCAGACCAGTGAAACTAGATTGTAGATTGTGTGGAGGAGAGTAAAATGTAAGAAGACTGGAAAGGTAAAAAGGGCCAGATTATGAAGAGCTTTAAATGCCAAACAGAGAACTTTAATTTTTGGGGGGAGAAGGGGGAAAGACAAGGCAATTGGGGTTAACTGACTTGCCCAAGTTCACAAAGCTAATTAAGTGACAAGTGTCTGAGATTGGATTTGAACTCAAGTCCTCCTGACTCCAGGGCCCATGTTGTATTCACTGTGCCACCTAGCTGCCTCAAGAACTTTATATGTGATCCTAGAGGTAGCAGGGATCTCCTACTGGAGCCCGGAGGAGATGGAGGCACAGAGATTTGGTTAGACCTGTACTTTAGAAAAGTTGTTTTGGCTTCTGTGCAGAGGATAGCTTGGCACAAGAAGAAATGAGGAAGGAAGACCAATTAGAAGGCTATTTCAGTAGTCCAGGTGAGAAGTTATGAGAACCTATACTAAGATTGTGGCTACATGAGAGAAGGGGATGTATGTGAGCGAGGTAGCAATGGCAAGATTTGGCAATGGATTGGACATGTGAGGTGAATTCCTCCATTAGATTTTAAGCTCTTTGAGGGCAGGGACTGTCTTTTGCCTCCTTTTGTATCCCTGGCACTTTGCACAGTACCTGACACATAGTTAGTGAAGAGTTACAAGCAATGCTAAGATTGTACAGGCCTAGTAACAGGTAAGGTGGTGTGCCCTTAACAGGGAATTTGGGAAGCTGGAATGATTTGGTGGGAAAGATAGTTTTACTTTGGACATTTTGAGTTTAAGTTTCATTTGCACTAAAAAAGCATTGGTTGGTTGTGTTTTTGTTTTTTTCCAACATATGATCAAGACTAAGAGGAGAAGATATGGTTCTTGCCTCGGCTATCTTTTAACTACCTATTCAACAACTCATCGATCAGATCCTTGCAAATCTTCCTAAATGTTCTAACCTCTTTTAGGGCTTCAGTATATGCCTGTCACACTTCATCTCGCTTTCATTTCATTTCAGGAAACAACTATTTTTACATAAGCTACAAAGTCACCGCTTGTGCAGCAGAGACAGATAGCCTGAGGTTGTCCTGAGACTTTTCATTTTATCATTGCACACACACAGCAAGGCCTGCCAGGTGCAACTAGTGTAACCAGGACTCCAGCATCTCCATCATGCAGTAAGCTCCTGCTAACCTAGAGATCTTAGGAGACGATACACTGGTTATATTTGACAAAGAGCGGAGATTCTGTAAATCATGCTGTTTTCATTGATTACAGTCTGAAAGTGCATTAACCCTCCTTAAGGCTTTAAGATACTCTTTTCCCACAAGTGTGTGTAATGTAAAACTGTTCAGGAAAGCTTTTCAAAGATTAATTCCTTGTTATACATAAAAGCTCTTGAAAAAGAAAAAGAAATTCATGAGTTGTTTCTAAAATCTATACTTATTCAGACATATATGTCTTTAAGATATTTTTAAAGGAGCATATACTTATTTATTTTTCATGAGGCTATTAATTGCTTGGAAACACATCATTTTTTCAGGTAACCAAACCTTCTAGGTCACATGCAAATTCTGAATCTAAATGATCAGGTTTATTGTAACTTGGCCACATTTTGCCTCCCTTGGTCTTGTTTTGATTCTCCATTCTTATAATTCTTTTATTTATTTCTTTGTTTGTATACACACACATCTTTTTTTTCTTAAACAGTACTGTGACTTTATTCTGAAAAGTGGGACTTCATAGAAATGTGATTTAGTAGTTTCTGGTTTCAGGGCCAATGTTTAATGTCATTTATAGTGCATTCTTAGTGAATAATCCTCTTTAGATTCAATGAGTACAAGAGTTTGGGTTTAATAATTTTAAACCATGTGCTAGTACCACCAATACTTATATCATCAAATTAATAGTAACTGCCATCATTTATAGAGAGCTTTTAAGATTTACAAAGTGTTCTACCTGTGTTATCTCATTTGATCCCCACAACAACCCTCTGAGGTGGGTGGCATTATCATCCCCATTTAACATGATGAAACTGAGACCAAGGGAAGCTAAGGGACTTTCCTGGGATCACATAGATAGTAAATATCTGAGCCAGGATTCAGTTCAACACTCTAACCTCTGCACTACCTAGTTACCTATGCTATATAAATAAATGAATATTAAATAATGATAAATGCTTATAAAGATGATATTCTTTGATGATATTTATTGGATGTTTTTCATGTATGTCTATAAAATGTGATACATAAGATGTATGACCTTATGACTATGAGTTATAGCATTTGACCTTTAACAAAGAAAGTAATCATCTAACTATATATACATATATATGCTTATATATACATATGTACATACATAGCTCTTATGGGAAGGGGGCAATTTAATGCTTTATAGGGAATTCCTATTGGGGAAACTTCCTCCACTGGTCACAGGTTCAACTCATCTGTGACTGAGAGTCTTATGAAGTTGTTTGCGACATTAAAAGGATAAGTCATTTGTTTATGGTCACACTGCCATATGTGTTACCCTGAAACTAGGTCTTTCTGACTCCCAAAGCAGGTTCACAGGCCACTGAACCATGTTGTCCTTCTTGCACATTATATGCAGCAACAAAAACGTGACATAAAGATTATTGTCTATGTAAAAGCAAGAAAAAAATTGTAAAAGCAGAAAAAAACATGCCTTTAATTGAACCTAAAATACTTGGGGAAGATCTGATATTTAATCTGATTTGAATGAATGAATGAGAAAAGCATTTATTAAGCAATATGTATAAAATACTAATATGAAATTGACAGTAATAAAGAAAGATTTCTTGATGCTCTAGACATCAAATCTTTAGGATAATTTCCTTGTTTGTTTTATTGAACAAGTGAACAAAATATTTATTGTTAGCATATTAGGGAAAAGCTTTATTGTACTACTATAACACCTTTTTAATGGAAAACAATATTGTTCTGCTTTTTTCTTTACAAGGTGTTTTAAACTTTAATTTATATTTTAAGACTGAAATAGAAAAATAAAACACTAAGTGATTTAAGTCAATTTCTAACAACATTTTAAGAAACTACTAAAAAATCAAGATGTTATAAATCAAACTAGAAAGATACAAAAACAAAGTAAATTTTTAAAAATTTGACAATTGTTAAATGAAATATATTATCTGCATAATAATGCATTTAAACAATAATACAGAATAATTTCATGTCAAAATTGTAACAGCCTTGGCTATCTCACCAAAAACTTACTGGAAACAGAGTAGGAAGAGTTATCCAATGAACAGTGTTGAGTCCTAGGCTTATGATGTATATGAGTAAATGATTGCTGGGGGGAAATGGAGGCGGTGACCAAGTGCCCTGACTACCAGGAGTGTGCTTTGCCTATAGGCAAGGGTCCAAGGCTGCTATAGAAGAATGGTAGTTGGGAGCAGGGCCAACATGTAAACAAATGAGGTGAAACCTCTATCATGCTTCCATAAACAGAAGCCAATTTGGTAATGAACTGTGTGCTTTAGTTAATCTTGTTGGCCCATTGGCACATGCTAACTTTGGGGGCCATTGGGCATGCCTAATTTGCTTCTTGGTAATCTAAAAATGAAATAAGGAGGAGCCGAGAGAGGAACTGACAGTGTTTGGGGGATTTACACAGAATGGAGAAATTATTAGTGCAACAATGCTCCATCATAGGACCTACCAATAAATAATCCAGGAAATGGATCTGCAGCTTACGGTATGTCCCTTATGACAACTATCCCGTAATGCTTTAGAAAACCTAGGCAAACAGGTGTGGGATGAGCCTCTGGTAACTTGGTTCAAGAAGAGGATTTGATGGAAGAAGAAGTCATGTTTTCCCCTGTTTCTACTCAAAAAACATTGTGCTTTACAGACTATTGAATTAAGTAAAGAGTAGACAAATTCTGTATTATTTAAAATACACTTTTATAGTAAAGGCTAACACATGCTTAAATACAATTAATAGGGGAAATGGCTCATTTCTCTAGAAATATAAAATTTAATGAATCATTAATATTTGAATAAGCTGTTGGGAATTGGGGGAGGACTATATGCTTCTATGTTAGGAAAAAAGGAGAAACAAATGCTAAATTAGATATTTAACTGGTACCATCTTAGAATATGGAAACAAAGGCCCTAAAACTGAAGCTTTTGACTAAGTAAACCATACAAAGTATTGAATGAGTCATTGTAACCCTTACCTGAGTCTTACTCTCACAAAGATAATTGTGTCTAAAGCCCCTTGGCCAGAGGCTAGTTTGTTTAATTTGGGATTGGCATTTACTATGAATATATGCATGTACTTAGTCTGCATGTAGCAGTTTATATTCCCTAAATGTTTTCTATTAATTAATTGATCCCACTCCCCTGAGTGGTAGATCAATACAATTATCTCTAGTTTGCATATGAAGAAGCAGACTGTACACAAAAGAATGAAGTGATTTCTTTCAAGTTCCATGATTTTTCTCCTTCATTCTGTTTAAGTCATGGTGATGTGAGTGACCAGGGCTGATAATGGAAGTAGATCATTCTTCTGCATCTAGGATTAAATCCTTAAGACAGAAATCTCTTTATCTTCTGTGAGATCCCCATTCATCCCCATTTTACTTAATGATGTTTTTGACTTGCTTTATATGTTTAGCATTTAGCAGAGCCCTTAATAAAATTCATATGGATTGATTGTTGATTAATGATCCACAGCCTCTCAATTCACTAATTACTTCATTTAGGGTAATAAGAAGTTTAAAGCTTTAAAACTGGACTGGAAGGGGAGCCAGAGGGAACCCTAGAGGCCAGACCACCTGGGGCCCAGAGAACATGCGACTTGTCCTAAGGAATATGCATAATAATCAGTCTAGCTGAAATTTAAGCCCATGTCCACTGATTCCTAATCTAGTATCCTCCCCATTATAACAGTTGCCTCTAATTAGAACATTGCCAAGCTTTCTAAAAGAGACAAGTACTTCTTCACTGCCCCAAGGCTGGAAACTATATTTAGTTGTAACTAACAACTGAAGAAAAACGAAGGAACATGATAGCTATTATACCTAGGGTTGTGGATGACAATGTAGAGTGAGTATTTAATTAATAAATAGTAAGCTTGTGGAGCATTTTTTTAAAAGTGGTAGAATTCCATGGAAAATTAAGGAGAAAAACGAACTAAAGAAAGATGATACCGTGAGCCAAAATTCATCATAATTAATGAACAGAGCATTCAAGAGTACATACCCCAGATGCCAGTTACCTTAGTTTCCGTGGGAATATGTCCAGTGAATAAATTCCTGTGATTTGAAGTAGACAAAAGCAGCAAAGGCACTAGAGATTCTAGTTCAACAAATGCAAGTCAACTTTAGAAGAGATAATGAAGAGATTTAGGAAACTGAGGCCCAGAGAGTCACCCAAGTAAGTTCACATAGGGATTAAGTAGTAGAACCAAATCTTCCAACTTTGAAGTCCAAAATCATTCTTCTACACCGTTGCAGCCGTGTTTCTTGAATAACATCTGACTCCTTGGCAAATTAGATTATTCTATTGAGTTTCTCAGAGTTATGTTCCTTTTGCTATGCTGAGGTTGACTGTTAGCTTGCCTTTTAAAATTCAAACCACCTTATCCTTACTTGGCATAGTAGATAGAGTGCTGAATTTGGAATCATGGTGGAAAGATTTTTTACTTCAAAGTTGGGAGACTTGGCTCTTCTACTTAATCCCTATGTGACTTGTTTATAAATATGTAAAATAAAAATACATAGGATTATAAGGAACCCAATTATATTAAATTAGTGGGGGGGGGTTAAGTTCACAGACCCCATTTTAAGAATTTCTGTCTTAGAGAGTTACTTAGAGTACTGAGAGGTCAAGTGAATGGGAGGTGGGGATTTGAACACATACTTGAGGCTAGCTGCCTATTGACTATGTCATCCTGCTTCTTTAGTGATAGTTCTTTGGCAAATTGAACATGGGCAAATAATAGAAATGGCTGGTATGAGAGAGTAGGATAAGTAAGCACTATAATGACCCCCATTTTACAAATTAGGAAAGTGAGGCAAGTTAAATGACTCACTCAGAGTCACACAGACATTAAGTGGCTGAGGCTGGGTTTGATTAGCTTCTCCTGACTCCAGGTCCAGTGCTCTATCCATTGCTTCACCTACCTGTGGAACAGGTGAGAAGGTAAAGAGTAAAAGAGTTTCATGCCTGAGGGACAATCTGTGCAAGGGCATGGGGATGAGAGAAGGAATTTCATGTATGGTGAATAGATAGACATGATGGGCAATAATATGTAATTTCTCTGGAAAAATAGGTTAGAGTCACTTTATATAGGACTTTAAATGCCAAACAAAAACATTTGTATTTTATCTTTAAGGAAATGAGGAGCAATAGAAATTTTTTTAGGGGAAAAAGAACTTGACAAGGAGACAGGAGAATTCCTGTCTCAACACTTCTATTATTTAACCATGTTCAACATGCTGAAGAAATACCCCTGAACAGGCAGGATGGCACAGTAGGTCAGCAAACATTTATTAAGTGTTTACTATGTGTCGGGCACCATGCTAAATACTAATAATACAAAGGAAACAAAAGACAATCCCTACTCTCAAGGAGCTCCCATTTCAGTTTCAGAGATCAGACTAGGCAGATTACAGGACCTTGTTTCCTCTTTAGAACTCAATACAGCTGCTTCCAGTTGTTACTTCCCCCCCCTTACTTCAGTATTTCATTTCTCTATTTCTCTCTGTCTGGTTTCTTCAAAGGTCCTACTAAAGCACCTTCATTTAATGCATCAACCTCATCTAGGCCTCTTCACCTTGGATGTTTTCTTTTTCCAGGCTTCTGTCTCCTGGGCCTTGACCAATTTATCCTTCATTAACAAGATCTCCCAGGTATGCCCCAGGGCTACAACCACTCAGTCTTTCTTCCAGGAACTAACAACATGCATGTATTTATGCTTGACACACATGCACTTACCCATCTATACCTATACATAAAGGTATATACATACATACACACACAAACACATACAGATAAAGAGATAGATAGATAGATGTCTGTCTTCATTAGATATTTAACTGGTACCATCTTAAAATATGGAAACAAAGGCCCTAAAACTGAAGCTTTTGACAGATAGATGTCTATCTGTGTTTCTCTCTCTATCTCTATATCTGTGTGTGTGTTATAGTTATATATACCAGTAGATAACTGGATGGCACAGTAGATAGAGCACTGGGCCTAAAGTCAGGAAGGCTCATTTGCCTGAGTTCAAATCAGACCTCAGACACTTACTGTGTGACCCTGAGCAAGTCACTTAACCCTGTTTGCTTTAGTTTCCTCTCTTGTAGAAGACAATGGAAAACCACTCCTTTATCTCTGCCAAGAAAACCCCAAATGGGGTCATGATGAGTTGAACATAACTGAAAATGACTGAATAGCAAATATATACCTCTGTCCTCTATCTCTGTCTGTGTCCCTCTTTCTAGGCAGAGATTATTGCTGCTTTTTTCTTTGCATTCTCAGTTCTTAATTCAATACTTGGAACATAGTAAGCACTTAATAAATTTTAATTGATTGATTACTTGATTTCCTGGGGTGAGTCACTTAAGCTCTGGAGGATTCATTTTCTCCTTGGTAAAATATGGGCATTATACTTTAAGGTCCCTTCCAGCTCTAAGCCAAATGATCCTCTGAATTTTGTCACCGATGAGTAAACTATCCCTGAGATGATCTCTGAATTTCCCTTCTAGCCCCAGAAGTCTATGATTCTGTTAATAATTAAGATGAGCAGTTTCCATCCTGCCAGCATTTGCTGCCTAGCTTGTGTTAGTTTTTGTAAAACTGCTTCATAAAACTTCATAATGGTTTGTGTAGTGCTGCCTTTAGGATATCCACCAGTTTACTCCTTTTCCCATCACTTCTTCCCAGACTTCAGCAAATATATAGCTTCACCTGTGGATTTACCTTAACAAAAAGAATGAGATTAATATGAAAGACTTTCAGTTTATTCTTCATTCACCCCCATCGTGCCTAGAAATTGCATCCCATGTAATATGCATGGTAAGCAACAGTTCTTAGGCCTTTACCCAGCAGGAATGTTAGGGATGAATATCAAGGACCACAGAGATGTAAGGAAGTGTTAGGACTTCCTTGCTCCCTTTTTTAATTCCCCTTTCTCTATCTTAACACATCTTCCTTTTCTCTACTCCAGGCCCAGAGTGTATCATTTATCGGTTAATAAGTTGTCTGACAAGATAGCCACTTTGTCCCTAATTGTTCAGTTTATTTATGTATTATTGATGAGCCCATACTTGAACTCTGCTTTCCTCGGAGGCTGCTTGATAAATCTGTTGGCTAATCCTGTCTAAGACACTGAATTACCTGCTCTGGCATAATACATGACGGCATTGCTCTTACTTTGTATTCCTCCAAGGCCTTAGATGTACATTTCCAACGTGCTGTGTTTAACAGTAAGAAATGAAATCAGATCTATAATTCAAGTTCCTCTTTGTGTGTGGGGGTAGGGTAGGGAAGAAGGGGAAGAAAGCACCAACGTGATGTGCTGATCGTAGAAAACCATGTTCTAATAACTCTAGCTTCTGGCTGTTGTGCTTTTTCACACCCTGAACTATTTAAAGCTGTTTTAAACTGTCTGAACTTTGGATTAGGCTGAACTATTAGGCAGGTAGGGCTAAGTTGTGTCCTCATTTATTCTTCTGCACTTTAAATTGAAATGATGGAAACAGAGGGGGAAGGTTAAAGACAGAGGGATTCATGCCATATGTCTAAGTACAATAGCTGTTCCCAGTATGAGTGAGAGAATATTTGGCTTTTAGAGCCAAGACTGAGGTGGTGTTAGCCAAAGGGTATTTGGAGTGGGTGCAGTAGATAGAGTACCAGGCCTGAAGTCAGGAAGACTCATTTTCTTGAGTTCAAATTTGATCTCAGATACTAACTGTGTGACCCTAGGTAAGTCACTGTTTGCCTCAGTTTCTTCATCCATAAAATGAGCTGGAGAAGGAAATGGCAAACCACTCCAGTATCTTTGCCAGGAAAACCCCAAATGTAGGCACAGAGACTAATAAAACTGAAACAATTGAACAACATATGTGAGGCACTATGCTAGGTGCTAGTGGTACAAAACCCCCCAAAATGAAATAATTCTTGCCCTCAGGGGGATTATGTTCCCCTTAGAAGAAACAACAGGTACTCAGAAAGGTCAATATATGCAAAGTACTTTTCTTGGGGAGAAGACACTAAAAAATGGGAAGAGCAGGAAAGGATTCTTGAGAGAAATGGCATTTGACTTTAGCCTTGCTGGAAGTTAGGGATTCTAAAGGCAGAAGTAAGGAGATAGTGCATTGTAGAAAGAGGGGACAGCCTTTGCAAAGAAACAAAAGTGGGAATTGGGATGTTGTGTATGGTCTGTGTTGGGGTATCCATGGATGGTGAGGTTGGGGGAGCAAATAGGATAAGATGAAATCAATCTAAAAAGACAGGTAGGAGCAAAATTGTGAAGGGATGTAAATGCCAGGTGAGCTTTTATTCCATGCTAGAGGCAAGAAGAAATTGCTGAGCTTCTAGAGGAGAGTGACTTGGTGTGACCTCTGTATTAGCATCAGATGAATTGCAGAGGAGAGAGACTGGCTACAGGGAAACCAGGTAAGAGGCTACTGCAATAAGCCAGAGGTCATCAGGGTCTTGACTAGGGGAGTCGTCATGTAATTGAAACACAAGGGAAGGATAAAAGAGATTTTGCACAGGTTTAATCAACAAGACTTGGCTCCTGATCTGGTGTATGTTCAATAAATGCTGAATAAATATTGAGTCGAGTTTGGATAAAAATCTATCATAAAAACATGCCATATCCATGTTTCAGAGATAGTATTTAAATAATAATTTAAAATTTTAATACTTAAGCCTTGTATAAGAAAAAATTTCCTTGTTATTATTATCATAAATAGATTGAGATGCTTCTGGAGAAAGTGCAGTTGGTTCCCTCTGATTGGAGGTCTTTAAGAAATAATTGAATAGTCACTTTAGTATGTAATGGAAGCAATTTTAGGTGTGGGACAGACTAAGTAGCCTCTGAAGTCTTTTCTGAAATTCTATAGTTCTGTCCCCATTCCCCCCAAAATATATGATTTTATTCTCCCCAAAATATAAGAACCCCTAAGTATTTTTGGATTTTCCTCAATTAAAATTGTCACATGTCATATTCTACCAGTTTTTAAAATGGGGCCTTGGTGATATATTGAGTGTTAAATACCCTCTTCAAGGCCAGAAAAAAGACACAGTCCTGCTTCCAAAACTACACCCCTTCATTTAGGTTTTTCTTGGAAGTTATATAGAATTTGATAGACTTTTGCTTCTGTTATATATAATCGTGTCTATGGCTATACATTTCCCTTGTCAATTTCAAATTCTTCTTCAGCATGGGGATTATCCATGTTATAGATTATTTGAAACCAATTTGACATCCCAGACTCGTTTCTCCCTTACCCTTTGCACATTCCTGAGTTGTTGGCTGTCTTTCTCAACCCTTATATCCTCAAAGAATGTAAATAAATACGAATATTAGCCTCATCTAAATGTGACTTGGAAGGAAGACATCCACATAAAGTCATATAGGGTATTCCAAAGTCAAATGCTGTATAAATGAATTTTTGATTATTTGCTCTTTTGGATTAAAGCTATCTCAGTCTGCTTTGCTTAGCAAAAGTAAGGTCCTCATCCTTCATTTGGAGACCAGAGGAAAATACCAAGGGCATTAGGATACCTGACACAACACAAAAAGTTCCTTCTTTGTCTAGTACCAAGGTATGATCCTGGGAATATAGACTTCACCATATTCTCCATGGTGAAGACAGAAAGTAGATTTCTATGCCATAAAAGCATTGACTGAGTATGAGTTTAGTATGTATCAGTCAATCACCAATTAGTATTTATTCTGTGCCCACTGTATGCCAAGCACTGTATTGCATGCATTGAAAGAAAGGAAAAAGCAGTCCATGCTCTCAAGGAACTTGCAGTGTAACATGCAAACAACTATGGACAAATAAAAAGTTTAAAAAAAATGGAAAACATTTCCTATCAGTATTTTGGTTGGGAAAATAAATGTATGTGATTGAGACATATAGCTTTAAAACATGCACTTAACTACATATGAGATTATTGTTTGCATTTTAGCTGAAACCACCTATTTTAATGTTGGAGAATATTTAAAGTGGGCATATGAGATGGAAGATACAGATAATCATCTATGTAAGATGGCAGGTCCTGAGCTGGCATTGTTTCCTTGAATTATGTTAATGAGTATGTGTACCCTGCTTTAGGAAGCCCTCCCCACCTTATTGATATGAATGATCCAGTTAAAAAGAAAAGCGAATGTTTGGTTAATAAGAAATAATAATTTATCCTGGGCAGCATAATGTGACTTAGGTTTAGTTTACAATTTCTTTCCACTTCTGAAATTATATTTAACCTATTTGCTTCGAGTTTCTACTGGTAGTAACCTTGAAGGATAATTCACAAGGAATATCATTAGATATAAAGCCAAGACTGTGTGCATTCAATTCAGCATTACAGAACTACTCACGGAGTATTTTTAAGGGAAAAAAAATCCTGAAGCCTCTTCTTTCCATATTAATATTCATTTTCTTAATGGCTAAAGTAATGGTATGCTGGGGATTTTTATAGAAACCTTATTAAATGGAAGAACAGATAGATTAATAATATAATATTTTATACAGAAAGGTAAAATAATACCATATGGATCACTGGAGATTACATAATTTCTTGGATGTCTATATAATAAAGCACTTTAACTGATTAGCAAAATAGCTAAAGTATCTGGCTAGGTTATGTGATAGCTGAACTAAACCAGAAATTATGATACAGTCAAGTAAAATACAAAGAGATATTGTGATTCTGTGGAGAAAATGCTGAAAATGAATATAGAACCACTCTACTTAATAAAAATGTTATTATAAGAGTAGTTTTATCATCGCACTGTAATTTTAACATACAATCACATAGTTTTATTGTAATGCGATATCAGATCTTCAATAATTTATAAACAGTGAAAGTCTGAAAACACTGTTATTTGGGGGTGTATGTTTGTGTGGGTGTCTATGTGTTTGCATACATACCACAGTTTAATACGTGAGTTCAGTGAATATGTGGTGCAGTGGTACTTTGCATCAAAGTCAAATCAATGTGAATTGTACTTTTTGTTGTTCAGTCACTTTAGTCGTGTCTGTCCCTTTGTGATCCAGTATGGGATTTGGGGGGCAAAAATACTAGAATGGTTTGCCATTTCCTTCTCCAGTACTTTAGGCAAACAGAGGTTAAGTGACTTGCCCAGGGTCACACAGCTAGTGAGTGTCTGGAGCTGGATTTGAACTAGGTCTTCCTGACTCCAATTCCAGTGCTCTATCCACTGAACCACCTAACTGCCTCCAAGAATTGTACACTTAGTGTGATATTTGTGATGAACTTTTAATATTCTGTCCTGCTGATTTATCCCTATATGCCATCATACTTTTGTGCTTCTTCACCCTTTTGATAGTCATTATGTAGTTAGTAAGTCAAGCTGACTTTAATATATAAACCTGTTTAAGCATAAATGAAAGGTAAATTTTCTTTTAAAAAATAGAAAACATCCCAGGTCATATCAGCATCTTGGTTTTTCAGTACTATTTGAAATCATCTATTCCTTTCAAACTCCTTCATTATGAGAAGATAATGAAATTTGGTGATCTATATGGAAGGGTATATGATTCATGGAAAGCCATACTGGAATCATAAAGACCTGAATTTACCTCTGTTTTCTTACACCATGAGCAAGTCATGATTTAATCTCCCTGAGTCTCAGTTTCCTCCCATGTAAAATTAAAATAAAAATTCCTTTATTGCAAACTTTTACAGGTTGTTGTGAGCATCAGATGAGGTAAGAACCCCCAGTCTAGCTAGACAGATCAGCTGTGTGACCCTAGGCAACCTCTTAGAGGTTGTTTTCTCATGTGGAAAGTTGTGATAATAATACTTGTAAAGCATAACTCGCAGGGTTGTTGTGAAGAACAATGAAATAATGTATGCAAAGTGCTTTTTGAACCATAATGTGCTATAGAGAATTTGGCTATTATTATTATATTTTATTATCTGCTATGTCAAAATCCATTTTAAGCACATATTAACAAGGTCTCTTGAAGGCAATGAAGTATTATTGAGCTTGATTATTCCCATTCTCTTTGCTCCTATTAATGCCCTCTATTGAAGAAGGGAGGATTGGATAAATTCTCCACGGGAGGCAAGCACTTCATGCCCCAACACATTAGTATTATCAGGTCTTTATGAAATAGTCCTCCTTTACTCACACATAATCACAGCACACTGCTAAATGAGAAAAGATGTGCCTGGAACTAGTCGAGATGCTGCTACCCTACAGTTTTCCAGCAAATGTTTTTTCATATTCCAGAACCTCCTAAAAATTGTGCAGAACCAAGCTGAATGCCAAAGAAGATTTATAAGGAATAAAGGTAGTCAGTTATCTCTTCCAAGGTACTTAAATGCACCTAAGCAATAATGGAGAACGGTTTGTCCATTGTGGGAATAAACCAGAAGTCCAAATAAGTGATTTGCCAGGTAATTGAGTGAGTTAATGAAATAGGAAGGCAAAATTAGAACTCAGAGCTTGGAAGGTCAAGACCTCTTTTCATGGTTCTCATTAACTGTCACTTTTCCCACCTATAAAGTAGTCAGAAAAAATAGAGGGAAAAATGTTCCCATTAGCATGGCATTGTGAACCAACATATTAAAAGGATCTATTAGCTATCGCTGCCATTTCTCTGGTTGACTTCTAAAGGCCCTTCAAAACCTGAGCCCTGACTAACTTTCCAGTCTCCTTGTACCTTTTTCCTCTCCATGCAGTCTGCTATCCAGTGACACTGGGTTCCTTCCTGTTCTTCTCACATGACTCTATCACTCAGCCCTGCACATTTTCACTATCTCCCATACCTGGAATGGTCACCCTCCTTATCTCTGCTTTCTGGCTTTCTTCAAGTTCTCAACAAAAGTTCCATATTCTGTAAGAAGGCATTCCCTTCTTAATCTTCATTCATCTTAATTCCTTCTCTATGAGATTATCTCTAATTAATCCTGTATGTATCTATTTTGTTTAGAGTTCTTTTCATGCTGTCTCCCCCATTAGACTATGAGAGCAGAAACTGGTATTATTTTTATTTTTTCTTTTATCCCCAGAGCTTAGCACAATGCCTTGCATGTTATTATTGTTATTGTTGTTCATTTGTTTCAGTCGTGCCTGACTGTGACCCAATTTCAGGTTTTCTTGGCAAAGATGCTGGAGTGGTTTGCAATTTCCTTCTCTAACTCACTTTACAGATGAGAAAACTGAGGCAAACAGAGTTGAGTAACTTGCCCAGCACCACCCAGCTGGTAAATGTCTGAGTCTACATTTGAGCTCAGGTCTTCCTGACCCCAGGCCCAGTGTTCTATCCACTGTGCCACTTAGCTGCCTACAGCAGCTATATTAAGCACATAGTAGGTACTTAATAAATTTTTGTGGACATTGCCATAAGCAGTGGGAAGTCTCTAGCTGTTTCATATGCTCATGAAGTGGGGATAAGGGTGGGGAGCATAGTACCATGGAAAGAACTATGACTCAGACATAGATTTTTAGGTACTGCTGCTTAAGTGATCTTCAACAAGTAATTTAATGTCCATGGGTCTCAGTTTTCTCAACTAGAACATGAGGAGGTTGGACTAAAAGGTTCTAGAGACTCACTTCAAACTCAGTCTCAAAAATACTATGAATTTATTTGCAAATGGTTCGGGATACAATGTTATGCTTTAGTGACTGTGCAGAGATATGTTAAAAGAAACAGTTACCTAAAGAGTGGTCTGTCCTGGAAAAAAAAGGAACCTTCTCAAGATTGAAACACTTTAGGAAACAACTGGAATTTTTTTTAAGCACTTGGTACCAAAGCAATTCATAATAGATTATTTAACCTTCCTGGGTCTCAGTTTCCCCATCTGTAAAATGAGAGGGTTAGACTAGATACACCTAACATTTCTTCTAGTTTTATACCTGTGAGATACACTGTGATCTCTCAAGTGATAATGGAACTGAGAGTTATATGTATGTGTGTTTTAATGGCTTACATTTATGCAGAATGCAACACTTTGTAAAGCAATTTCAGAAACATAATTTCATTCCATCTTCATGACAGCCCTCTGAGATAGATAGATAGTAGAAGTATCCGTCCTTTGCAAATGAGAAATCTTAGGCCCAAGGAGGTGGTCACATAGCTAGTAAGTGGCAAACCCAGGTCTTCTGACTGAAAGTTCAGAAATCTTGCCTTGATAATATTATTAACTCTTACAGTACCACATAAAATTGTAAGGTAAGAGACCTGACTCTAGGCTTACTCACCCACAGTAACTTATAATGCATATGTGGTTCAGTGGATAGAGGAACCTAGAGTCAGGAAGACCTGGGGGGTGAGGGGGGTGGGAAGGAAACAGCCTATGAAACATTAACCTCTGTCTGCCTTGGTTTCTTCATCTATAAAGTGAAGATAATATAACAACTTCTTTCCAGGTTTTGAGGATCAAATGAGATATTTGTAAAGTATTTGCAAACCTGAAGTACCATATGAATGCTAACTATTAGTGCTAACAATACCTGGCATTTATATAGCCCCTAAAGATTTACAAAGTGCTTTACAAGCACTCTTTAAATTTGATCCTTAGAAAAATTTGGTGAGAAAAGTACTATGCATGTATTATTTTCTCCATTTTACAAATGAGGAAACTGAGCTGGAAAAAATTACATGCCTTGCCCACACAGTCACCCAGATAGCAAGAGTCTGAGGTGGGATTTGACAAACAAGTATTTCTGACTCCAGGTCCAAAACTGTAGGTACAATGCTACGCTGGCCTCTCAGTTTAGCTGGCAGTCTGACCTAGACCATGTTAGGCGAGCATACTGCAGATGAATGTTCTAGCCTTGATAGGGGCTGAGAAGCCTGTACCATGCAGTTGTAGGGAGAAACTCATATTATTTTCTTTTATGTGTTTAGAAAAACAATTAATTCAAAGTTAATATAGAGTATCCAGGCATATGTGTTCTACATTCAACTTGAGATGCCTAAGACATGTATGTTGGCTGATATAATTTTTCTTTTGAAAGCAGATGGAAGTTTGGAGGCATGTTCCCTTTGGTCTTTCTCTACCAATAAGGACTATATTTAGTTATTCATTCATGCTATGACTATGGGAAACTATTACAGATTAATTTTAATATACCAATAGGACCATAGTAGGTGGTTAAAAGCCCTCTGGAACCTTGCCATGATAGTTCCTGCCTACAGTTTTATGCAAAAGAACAACAGATATTTCCACGCCAGGGCATATTCGTGGGGTGTAAAACAAAGAAAACCAATCATCTCTCTCCAGGCTACATAAGTAAGGCTATGGATAGAATACTGCATTCCATCTGAGGTAATGCACCATGCTATGAAAAGGACATTGACAAATGGGAAAGGAGCTGGCAAACGACAAAAAGGGATGAAATGTTTGGTCAAATGACTGAAGGGAAATGGCTAGAACCACTATAAATATTAAAATTGCAACAACAAAAAAATGAGGAACAAAACTCTATAGCTTTGTGGTATTACTATAACTTGGAGGAAGAGGGACAATTAGTCAAAATGATATAAATTAAGATTAGAGAAATAGTTATAATCATTACAAAAATGTAAATGAGGCAGCAGAGAAAGCATGGGAGATTGTGGGCTCAGATATTGGAAGCTAGGCAAAAAAAAATATGCAATTAGAATGTTAGAAGAATTTTGAAAACTATACATCTGTATTATTAAAAAATGGATTGACTGACCTTTGATATTTCTTACAAGACATGCATGTTGATTGAAATAAAGGATAAAAACCAAGCTGGTAGATAAATCTCTAGTTGGAGTGACTGATTGCTAGGAATTTTTCTGGTATTCAATCAGTTAGTTAAAATGTTACTAGGCTTCCACTTTTAAAACCTGTAAATACTTAATCTAATTAAAAAGAGAAAATAGCAAATCTATCAAAAAGAAAATGGTGCATGTCTGAATGGTATACATTATAAAGTAGTATTTTAAACTGATCTAGTTTTTGAAAATTCACCAAAATACTACTGCTTCTATTAACTTTAAATGTCCTATCAAATGCTCTGTAACCAAGATAATTTGACGACAATATAATTGACCCATAGTGGTCTATCCTATTATGATTAGTTAGAACTATATTGAGCTGAGTAGTAATAAATTAAATTTTCCATGGTAATTGCTCTTTACCTTAATTTCAAATTTTAAAATTATTCCTTTTAAATCTCAAAGTTAAGCAGTATGTTTTTGCACAGTTTACTAATTATTTTTTCTCTTTGAGATTATATCCCATTTTCTCCAAAATTCACTTACAACTTACAAGTATGTTATTTTTTAGATTTTTCTTACTTTAGCCTCTTCAGTGTCCTGATTTTTCAATTTTACTTCTCTATACGTCTTTCCTTTAATTTGTTATCTTTATGATTTTGAAATTCTCAGAACTGAATACATTGTTCTAGATTGTCTACCCAAATTTTTGCAGAAAGGAACTCTTACATTTTCCCCCTTTATGACAGATGATGAAAAGTTCTCAGGGTGCCAAGGAATTGTACTAGCAATGAAGGAATCAACACCCAAGTAATTAGTCTCAGATGTTTCATGCCCCATCTGTATAAGATTTAGGAACTGTGGTAAATGAGGTGAAAGCTGATAAGGTGTGGAAATTATTGAACATGGGTTAGAAGTGTCAGAAAATAAGAGTATATTTCATGAATTGTTCTTTTAATGTATACATTCAGAAACATTTGACTGAAACATGACAAAGTGAAGTCAGACACTCAACTTACCCTCCTTCCTCTGTTGCTCACCTAAGTTTCAACTAAAAACTATATGCCTTATAGGTAGTTGGAAACTAGAAGTGACAAATATATTACATATGTAGAATTTTCTAAATATGGAATCCTATATGAAATAAGAAATCATTACCTAATTTTATTTAATATAAATTTTCCCCTTTCTGCCTTTTGGTAGTTTAGTCAGTCAATAGAATTTTGTAATGGGGGTTTTGATTGATTTTCCATCATTTCCATTATTATACACAAGAATACATTTGTAATTGTGTCTAAGTTTTCTTCTCTTCAATCAAGAAGCATTGACCAAACACATTATATATCAAGCTTCGTGCTAAGCATTGGTGATATAAAGACAGAAATGAAATAGCTAGATGATGTAGTCAAAAGAATGTTGGACCTGGAGTTGAGAAAGTTTAGGACGCTTATTAACTGCATGATTCCATGCAAGTCATTTAACTTCCTCCATTTCCCCATCTACAAAATGAGGCACATATTTCTCAGGGTTGTCATAAGAATCAGATGAGCTATTATTTGTAAAGAACTTTCAAACCTTAAATGTTTGCTATAAGGATAAGAATAATAAAAGTTAACATTTATAAAGCACTCACTGTGTGCCAGATACTATGCCAAGTGCTTTACTATTATTAGCTCATTTGATACTTTCAGCAACCCCGTAAGGTAGGTACTCTTATAATTATCATTTTACTGTTGAAGAAACTGAGGCAGATAGAGATGAAGTGACATGTCCAGGGTCACACAGCCAAGTGTCTGAGTCCAAATTTTAACCTAGTTCTTCTTAACTACAGATCCAGCACTCTAACCACTTTATCACAGCTTCCTCTTTTTTTTTTTTTGGAGGGGAGAAGGCAAGGCAATTGGGCTTAAGTGACTTGTACAAGGTCACACAGCTAATAAGTGTGTCAGGTATCTCAGGCTGGATTTGAACTCAGCTCCTCCTGATTCCAGGACTGGTGCTCTGTTTACTGTGTCACCTTGTTGCCCTACCAGCTTCCTCTTAAAGATGATGATAATGATACAGTCTCTGCCTTCAAGGAGCTTACATTCTATATGGGAATATAGCATGTACATAAAGTATATTCAAATTTATTCAAAATAAAAACAAGATAAATTTGGGTGGAGGGCACTTGCAATGGGGGGATCAGGAAAGACTTAATTTATAAGGTGGTACTTCAGCTGAATTTTGAAGAAAATGAGATTCTAAGAGGGAGGGTGGGTGTGGGGCAAAGGACAGACAATCCAAAAGCATAGAAATAAGAAAAAAAAGTTAATTTGAGAGGCAGAGCAAAAAATAAATGCAATTTGTCTAGAATATATAATAAGAGAAAGGTGGCAATGTCTAACAATGTAGGTTGAGGCCAGGTTGTGAAGAACTTTCAGAGTTAAACAGAGAAGCTCATATTTGATCCCACTGGCAGTAAGTTTACTTAGTTTACTGCACAGGGGAATTATATGGTTGCATCTTCACTTTAGGAGAATCACATTGGCAACCATATGTAAAATTAGAGAGGGAGAGGTTTGAAATAAAGAAATCAATTATGAGACTACTGTTGTCTTGTAGGAGAAAGGGGCTCAGGGTCTGAATGCTCATTCTATCCCTATGAATAGCAATGGACAGATGTGAGAGATATTATGTAAATAGAAAGAACAGGGGAGAGTGAAGAGTCATGGATAATGCCAAAGTCTTGAAGCTGGATAACCTGGAAGAATGGTGGTACCCTCAAGAGAATTAGAGAAGTTCAGAAGCATCATTCATTGAATGATACATACTGAGGACTGGTCCCTAATATAATACCAAGGCAAAGTTACATTTGTCAGCATTTCCAGCTTCTATTTCATTAGAACTAACTTTTTATCACTTATGTAGCTACTGCCCTTTATGTCTTCCACTTACTTGTGATGAATTTTTTCTCCTCTCCTTTACACATCTGAATCATTTAAAATAGGATAAATCACACTTTAGGACAGAATGATAAAGATAAAAGAAATACATGGTTTAGCTATGAAATAAGGAGACTGCTTTACGGATCATATCAGAACATTGCCCTTCAAAGTAGTTCCCATGGGAGGTGAAGCATTTATTCCGGTAATGACACCAGTGCTCAAAACATTCTTGCAAATCCTTTTTTGGCATTGTTTTCAAAGATCGTTTATGGGCAGCACAAGAACAACATTCACATTATTTTATAGTCATATCTTGTTTCTGGGACCCAATTGCAGTTACCTATTTTAAACACCCGATTCTCCAGATGCGGTTTGAAATGATTCTTCGCTTTTTGCAAAGATCAAATCCATCCTCAGAAAATGAAAATTAGTCACCATTCTCATATGGGAAAGTTTAAAGTCAGGGCCAATATTAGGTCTCGATTTTGCAGAGTGGCCTTTGTGCAACATCTTTTCCCCTCTGGAATGGTCAAGCTTAAGAAACAGGTTTATGTTCAGCCCATACTTCTTCATGCAGTTCAGAATAGTAGAATAGTATTTGGTCCTCAATTTTAAATCAACAGAAGACCAGCTGAGAGGGTTACTATTTTCTAGTTCAGCAACATGGGCCCACTGGTTCTAACACACAGTTACACAAAGAGCCAGTGTGGTACACCCACTTTCTTCTATTTGGACATTGATACACTCTTCTATGTCTGTTCTCTCTTCCCTCAGTCAGAGCTGCTTTTAATGACCTGCTGTGCTCGGTATTACCATTTTATTCAACTGGTGCACGGCATGGAGGCTAACGGATTCAAGACTCTATTTGGCATCAACACATGCATCCTTGAAACTGGAAGCTAAATAAACATACATCCTCTCACTTATACCCATCACTTATCACCCCCTATTTGATATAATAGAGCTACATAGCAATCTGTGATGTTAGTTTAGCAATATATTATCTGATTCTTTTTATGATATGTGTATATATATATATATATATATATACAGGATATTTATGTGTTCTGATAATATGTGACTTTTGCTGTCACGATTTTTTAGTACGACTTATTTCTTTGAAAACCTTGATGCTGTTAGAAAGATGCAAACAGTGGTATTATACCTATTCCCCAGGGTTGATGTGAGGATAAAGCAAGATATTTGAAAAGTGACTTGTGAGCTATAAGGTGCTTTATAAATACTACTACTGTTGCTGTTACTACTACTACTACTACTACTACTACTACAAATTCTATTTAGAATTTGAATGCTATGTCTTAAGGTAATCAGCTAGGTGGTCCAGTGGATAAAGTATTGGACCTGGAGTCAGGAAGACCTGATTTCAAATCCAGCCTTAGATACTTAATAATTATTGTGACCTAGGATTATTTAACTTGTCTTCCCCAATTCCCTCAAATGTAAAATGAGGATAATGATTGCATCTATCTTCCAGGGTGCTTTAAGGATCAAAAAAGATAATATTTGTAAGCACTTAGCACAGTACCTATTACATAGTACGTATTTCATAAATGTTTGTTTCCTTCCTTTCTTGCTTCCTTTTTCAGATAAAAGTGTGTAGGTTAGAGCGGACTAAGGAAAAGGGCACTGAATTAGAATCAGAAAACCTGGATTCTCTGCCCTAACTAATCGTGTTACCTTAGGCAAGCTGCTTCACCTCTCAATAGGTTCATTTCCTCCTCTGTAATAGTAATAAGTAAAATGAGTGGTTTGAACTACAAAATCTGTAAGGTCCCTTCTAGCTCTAAAATTTTAAAATTTTCATCTCTGCTGACAACTGGCTAAAATTACATGATGCCAAGGCATTCAGAAAGTGCTGGTCATGTAACCTGCCAAAGCTTCCACTACACAGATTACAGACTAAGTGTGGTTGGCTGCCATTGTCTTCATGGAAGCAGGAGCATTTGCTTTCAGGAGCTTTTTGAGGCCAGGAGCTAGCAATATTTTGCCACTTTTCCCTCTGTGCTTACACCTAGGCAATCATATAACCATCTACTTTCTGTGGGCAGAGAAGAGAACCCTATTTGTTCCTGCATGTTTTTAAGTGGTCATAAGCACCTTTGTAATAAACACAATTTATATGTCAGTGGGATTGATTGTTAGTTTCATTCATAGAGCACTGACTCTAATTTCTATCCAGGCAATTAGTGTGCTTCATAATAAATAATAGCATGGTTATTATCTCTATGAAAGTCTAGAGCCAAACTTTGAATACCTAGCAATTTGCATGTATTGTTTTCTTATAAGTCCTTTGGCTTTCGTAGCAGCTAGGTCCATATCAATCATCTATGAATCCATCAAATAAACGAGCTAGCACACTTTTATTAAGCATCTACTACTGCCAAGCACAGAGCTAAACACTGGTGGTACAAAGTAAGGCAAAAACCTTCAAGACACTCACAATCTAACAATCAGTGCCCTTGCTGTATGACCCTCAATAGAATGTGAGCTTGTTAGGGACAGGGTGTGTTTCTTTTTCTAATATAGTGCCTTTCACAGAATTGGTTGCTTAAGAAGTGATTTCCTAAATGGAATGGGATTCTAGGTGGTTTGTGCTAACCCCCTTAAAACTCAAGAAGATCAGAGTTCCAGTTTTGTCTTAGGACATCAAATAGATGAGTGATCCTGCGCAAGCAATCGAAATGCTTAGACTCAGTTTCCTTATCTGTAAAATGGGGATAATAATAGCACCTACTTCACATGGATATTTTGAGGACTAGATGAGATAATACAGGTTGTGTTTCATAAACCTTAAAGAGCTGTGATCTTTGCCACTTCAGAAACTGCCTCCCCTGTCCTGAAACCAAAAACAAAGCCCTTCTCATTTCATTCATTCACCTAATATGTATTAAATGCCTAGTATGTATTTTTAACTGTTAGAAAGGCTCTGTGAAAAACACCAAGATAAAGAAAACATGATCCCTGACATTAAGGAATTTAGGATTGATTTGGAAGAGAGAAGACAGATGCACATAATTTTAATACAGATTAGAATATAAGTACATTAAAAGCATAGAGTGTTATGAAAGCAAACATTGCTTCCAACTGACAAACTATGGTACTTGGCCAAATCCACAATCATTATAAATACACTTCATAAGTAGTCATTCATTTGCTATTAATTATTTTTTAATCATTAAAGAGAGAAAAATAAAAGTAATGGAAAATATATCCCCAAAAGAAAGCTAATTCTTTTAGTAGTACTAAAAATCAGTATTATTTGATTCACTCAAGAAATTACTAGGGAAAAAAAATCTTAATGTCATCATCATCCTGGCAAAGAAAATGCCTGCTAAAGAGTTCTCTGTTTATTTTCTGCCCCATCATCAAAGCAAAGTAGGTGGGTTATATATGATCAGTCTTGTTTTTTTAATCCTGATATTTTGAGGTCCCCAGTTTTCTCCTTTATGTTAAAATTTTACCATATTAGTCATTTTAAACTGTTTAAACCTTCTAGAGTTCTACTGGGTTGGGAGTCACAATGAGAACATTTGCTTAAAATCTACTTCTGCTAAATTTGTCACCATGGGCAAGAAACTAACCCCTTCTGAGCCTTACTTTTCCATTTTAAAAATGAAAAGGTTGGATTTGATTACCTCTCAGGTCTTCTCTAGCACTTAATCCATAATCTTATTATAACTTCATAGTCTTTAGGAAAGAGAATTTCAGGGGGAGTTGCAATTTCTTTGAGTAAAGAGTGGAATATACCTCTCAATTTTTAGTTGTTTAAATATAAATTTAATTTAATTCATTGGCTATTTATTAATCACCTACTACACGCAATGATATTGAGTCACTCCTAGTGCTTGACTGACTTATTTTTATGACATTCCAAAATGAGTTCTAAAATTATGCCCCAGGAGTGGCTAGGTAGCACAGTGAATAGAGCACTGGCCCTGGAGTCAAGAGGACCTGAGTTCAAATGTGACCTCAGATGCTTAACACTGAGTAGCCATGCAGCCTTGGGCAAGTCACTTAACCCCAAATGGCCTGCCTGTTCCCCCTCCAAAAAAAAAACAAAAATAAAATAAAATTATGCCCCAAAGGTTATTTACTTGTTTCTGCTTTTTTTCTCCAAAATTGAATAACTAGCTAATTCATCATGCTCCACAATGTATATCTCAATGCATGTAATAATTCTTTGCAGCCATATATCTTTTCATATTAAAGCATCATTTCTCAGTTTGGTTTTGCTTAGGTAATAACACTTTATAATAAAAGTGATTTTTATCAAGAATATTAATTAACATTTAAAATTATGTATTAACACAAACATTGAGTTGTTACATAATTTGAAGATTTTTTTTTCTCAATGGCATGAGAGTTTAAGAACTGAGATCTACAGTGTGCATATGATCAAAAGGAATTCATTGAACCACTTCTCTTCAGATTTATTTGTTACAATCACAAGAACTGTCAGCCTTTAAAATATTTCTTTTGGGTCTATACATTAAGAACATTTGCAAACAAATAATAGTAGTCAAACAATGAGTAGAGGATACCAAATATATTAAGTAAATCTTTGCAATCCCTGTATGATCTACAAAATATACCAGTTATTCAGGGTTTGGGTGGGGTGTGGAAGTCAGCCATCCATTGTGTTGAACCAAAATATTTCATTTGGGGTAGATTAGAATATCACACTATTGGGAAGGCTAGGTGGCACAGTGAACAGAGCAACAGTCTTGGAGTCAGGAGGACCTGAGTTCAAATCTGGCCTCAGACACTTAATCTTTACTAGCCATGTGACCTTGGGCAAGTCACTTAACCCCAATTGTCCTGCCTTCCCCACCTCCAAAAAGCAAATAAAAAATAATTTTTCATCTATCTTCCAATACGATGTTAGATATGTCCTTTGATTTTTGGTACCTTAGACCAGTTGTGTTAAATTCAAATAAAAATGGGGGCCACCAAACCATATATAAGGATACCCAAAGGCTACATATGACTTAGAAAACCACATATTAACTACATATGTTTTAGTATATTTTTATTTTCTGAAATATTTCCCAATTATATTTTAACTTGGTTGCAGGCAGCACCCATAAGTGTTGTGGGCTGCATTCTGGTGATGTATTTAACACTTTGGCCTTAGATAACATACATTAATGGAATAATCTGTCTAAGTGAATATTTGTTGAACCTTTATAAAGGTGTTATTTCTGAATGGTACTACCAACCATTTCTTTCATGATTACTTGTATTTCTGTTTAGGGCCATATATGACCCACAAATTATAATTTTCTTTCACAGAATGATATAAGGTAATGTTAAGAATGTCATGGACATCTTGAGCTTTGTATATTAGAATACCCAGTAACTTAGGAACAAAGTATGAAATACTATGACATGAAAGCATTCTTTCTATCAGAATGGTGTTTGTGAATTTATATAAATTAATAAGGTAGCTGTTTCCTTGCATCACTGTTGGTAACAGCAAAAATATTTGTGTACTTTCATATTTGCACTTCATATATACTTTATATATATATATATGCAAGTAAATGAAGCTGAGACTGGATAATAGAACAACGGTAGAGGGATTGCAGCCTGCTCGAAGATTAAGTATAAGCAGCCCACCAAAAATCTGAAAAGAATGTTAGCACCTCCTCTATTTCCTACTTTTGATGCTGCCACTTCATGAACAATTTGAAATTCTCTTTCATTTGATATATCATGAATTGGACTTACTAATCAGTTTCTTCCCTCCAAATTGTTAAGTCAAGCCAGCTTACAGAGACAATATGAGCCATTTATGGTGCCCTACATGAATTTTTAGATATATTTTTATATTTGTTGATTTTATATATTATAAATATATTTATATTTTATATCTATAAAATAGATATCTCCCTCAAAAAACCCATCCACACAACTCCCCCCCTTACAAAATACATTGTCTGAAAACTGTTAATTTATCAATTATTAACTGAAAGAAAGGGAATGCCCTTTAATCAGCCCACAAGCCTTTGGTAAGCACTTGCTATGTACCAGATACTCTACTAGGTACCAGGGATACAAAGTAATAAGTAAAATAGTTCAGACCCTCAAAAGAGCTTATATTTAACTTTGATGGTGGGGTATATAATACTGACCATTGTAACTCACCAGAACTGTGTTGCTTTTCAACATTACACCACTTCATACAAGTCAGCATTTTTCTGTAAACTTTTTAATCTTAGTTCTTTGTGGACAATTTACATGCCATTTGGTTAGTAACATTCTAATTTGGTCAGTCATTCCCTAATCATTGGGCACATTTTGTTTTCTAGATTTTGGTAAACAGAACCTATTTACCCAGATTACAGCTGGATAATTTTTGATGACTAGATTTAACAATTAAGGTGGCATATTCTAAATTTTATGTATTAACCAGCTGTAATTCTTGCCCATGTTATTTACCACTTATTCTGTCCAAATATATGCTTGTGTATACACACATACATATTTACATACACATACATATATATGTATACATGTATGTATAAAACAATATATTTTCATCTAAATTTCACTTGAGTCTTCTGTTGAGACCAGTTTTAATTTGTTTTCAAAACTCGGCACTTGTTCATTTCTCAGATCTAAAGTTAGAATCCATTGAGCTGTGCCTCAGTACATTTTCCATTTTCATCTCCTCTTGTCAGAAAGTGTGCCATTCATTTAATCCTTCATTACGACCAAACAGCAATATGTAGACAGGGTGAACAAAATGAGCCATTTTGTTTTAAAACAGATTGCAGATGAAAGGAAACCATTCATTTCGTGCTTACTTGCTGTAATTACTAGACCACTAATTACTCCCAATCACTGACATCCAGGGTCAATGAGGATGACAACAGGAACATCAAAGGCAAGATGGGCTCAGCGAATGACAGGTTTCCCATATTCCAGGCTGCAGTATATTTTTATGGTTACTGTTTTCCAGTAGATGTAGAAAAACATTCAAGATTGCTGAATGTTTACTATTATTTCATTCGCAGTTTGACGGTGAGAACATGTATATGAGTATGACAGAGCCGAGCCAGGACTATGTGCCAGCAAGCCAGGTGGGTTAATTAATCTTCTCTGCCTTGTTTCAAATTGTAATTAAACAAATTCAAAGAGTTGCATTGCAAATGAGTGGCACTATCAGTAACTGCTGCAATCAGGAATAATCATAATTTATAAACAAAGCATTTAAGCCTTGTTTCCAGTTAATGAGATAGAGCTGATAAAACACGGGAGTTGGCGTTTGTTGAAAGATGCTACCTTGTTTCCTCTCCAGAATGCAAGCAGCTGTTTTGCCAGCATGATCTTTCCTAAACAGTTGTTTTACCTTTAGGAAATAAAGTCTTTACAGGTGCAGGTTATTTGTGCTCCTGACTGCAGACAAGTTAATCATTATAAGCTGCACATGTCACAAATAGCTTTAATTATCTGCTGTTAGGCCAGTTTTAGACCAAGTGTTGCATTTAGAGCAGAAATCATATGGCTGGAGAAGGTTTGCCAAGAGTGAAACCATCAGCAGTACTATAATGATTCTCTCAAAATCTACTCTGAGGTTTTCGCTTCTGGGCCAAAATATATAATATGATGAGGCCCTTCAAGGGCATGGTTGAATCCATTTTGTTGGAAAGAGTTGGCAAAGCATTTAGTCAGGAGACACAATGATGACAGAAGTACAATGGAAACAAAAGGGACATTTATACTTTTTAAAAGAAATGCTTGTTTATTTGTCAGATACTTAAACTTAGGTCTTTGGTTCAGAGAGGAAATTTAGAAGCAAAGTGTACTGTTTACAACTGTCCCAGAATATACATACCATGCAAAATAGCAGTAATATGGGAAAGAGGGGAGAAAAATGGAAGAAGAATTGGGTATGGTCATCATGTGGACCTTTTCTTCCTGTATTTTCTAGCAGTAGTAAAATTATTTCAGTTTTAAGACTAAGTCAGAAGAGCAGGAGTATGAATTCATTTACAGTGATTTTGAATACTTCTCTATCTGAATAAGGTAGTTTCTAACTCTAAATCTATGATCCTGTAATCCTATTTTATCTTTAGTAATTGACCAGAGATAGGCTGTAAAAATGTTGTACTATAACTGTTTTGAAACTTTCATGCCTTGATCAATAGTGTTTTAAAAGTAAACACTTAGGATTCAACCAAAAATGGTATTTTGGGTTTCCATATCTCTAGACTCCATTTTCTTTTGGTCTGTTGCAGTAATGACTATGAGAATGCCTTTGGAAGCCTTAATTTTGCATTTAGGATTCTCATGTGACTGAATTCATCAGCTAAAAATGCTCTAAGATCCATAGGTGGTTGTGAATGGAATTGTTTGATTAAAAAATGAAAAATGTTATTATTAATTTTTTTTTTCTAACCATCAATCCCCAAACTGTACTGACAAGTTTAGTATTACTATTAGATTATAGCAAACTCATGTCATCTCATTTGTGCCTTTAGGGTTTTGAAGTGCAGGGGCTAATTGAATTTGTTTGAAACAGTAGAAACACAAACTCAGTGAATGATTACTGTTATAAAGCAGCTGCTACCTTTCAGAGAATCATTAGGTTGGTCTTGAAGAGTTTTGAAGAAAGCATTGTAAATTTGCAGTTGATATATGCTTTTTGCTTCCCCTAGCACCACCTCCTAGATTTTTAATGGAAGTACTATGGATAATTTAAGCATCAGTCTAAAAATCAAAGAACATTTTTAGTTTAAAAATTGTATGCCATGTATTCACGAAGCACATTTTAAATATGAGTGATCTCATTTACCAATGTAAAAACAATTCCAAATGATTCATTTTGTATTTTTGAAAATGATGGTAGGTTTTTGAACCAGAAACAGATTCATTTTCTTTTAATAATTTAATCTATTTCTTAAAGTATTTTTTTTAATAGAGCTTTGCTAAGAATTCAATTAGTGTAAGATAGTTCATACACTGGGAGAAATTAAGTTTACAAATTAAAGCCATTGAATAATCTTAGCAGAATTTACACTTGAGTTCTCCCTCCCCCCATCCCCTTGCCTTTTTTTCCAACTGTAATGTGGTATTTTCACAAAACCATTACCTGGTATTATTTTCGGGAATTTTAATCAATTTATCCCCTTTAGGCTAACATAAATAAGACTTCAGTCATCCTGCAGCTAAAAAAATAGTTTTGTTCTTTTTCCTACATAACATCAAACATCTGCATAGTTTGGTAATCTTAGACAACTTGCCTCACAGCATCACTCAACAATTATAATTTCTGTTCAATTTTCAAATCCGTACATGCTCTGGGACTTATAGACTAAGTTGCTAAGTAGCAACATATGGCACACTACTGCTCCTGTGATGTTGCTGCAAGCAAATAGCATAATTCTATACTTGAAATGATTTTTATAGAAAGCCATTGCTGGAACTGAGCCAGAAGTGTAAGTATACTGTAAAAATTAATGATATTCTTTTAGACAGTCCCAAAGGGCTGTTTGGCACTACTCTCTACTGCATGCATTCTATACCTCTTATGCTAGTGTACACAAGCCTTTTTTGGATCTAATTCTGTAGTTGGTAGGCAGCTTTTAAATTAATTACACCACCCATGATATGCCTGCCAACTATGTAATAAAAACACATGACATTTCTCCTGCTCTCTGGATTTCATTCTTAGAACATTTACCACATTGCCTTATAATACTTCTAATTGTGGTGACCTCTTAGTGTTTCAGTTGTAACCAATTTAACTTATTCTTCCAGGGGATTGAGTTTGAGTTATACGAATGGAAGACGTCTCATGTTATTTAAGAAATGCATGCAGCTCAGTACGAAATATGTTCTTCCTTTCTAAATGATTCACTCAATAGAGTGGATTGAAAAATGTTAGTGAGTTGATCAGCCTTCTGGGAAATTCAATATCACAGACTCTTAGAGTGGGAAGAGTCTGCAGAAATCACCTAGTCTGAATCTTTCATTTTAGAGATGAAAAAACTGAGGTCTAGAAGGATAAAGTCATTTCACAATGGCTGCATATGATTATAACCAAGACTCAAACCCAGACCTTTTGGCTCCAAGTCCAATAGACAGAGGTCACCTCTCATATTATACACCCTTTATCACTTCACTGATGTTAGTTTCTGTTCTGGTTGTCTAGGTCACTCCTAACCTATATGTCAGGACACATCAGTACTTGGGGAAAGCAAATTGTACTCTTCCATTGTTTTGGGTTTCTCCTATGAATAGACCTCCACATGAGCCAGTTGTGGACAATTAATTGATCAATCCCACAGACGCTGGGACCTTGCTTTGTCTAGTTGGGTCTTCTGAAATAGTAGAACCATATCTCATTTTTGTTGCATGAAAAAGCTTAGGAAGCATGATCCTTTAGTTTAAAAATAATAACAATAATAATGACAACAAAACCCACACCTTTCTTCCATTAAAATGGATCTAGAGAATCCCTTATACCTTACTGATAGATAGACTAGAGAATTCACATAATCTGACTAGAAGAAATTGAGCAGATTTAGTTTCTTGTCTATCCTTGCTAAAAAAATTCTCCATTCTTTTGAGTAAAGCTTATATATATATATATATATATATATGTGTGTGTGTGTGTGTGTGTATATATATATGTATATATATATATGTGTGTGTGTGTATATATATATATATATATATATATATATATATATATATATATTAGATCCAGTTCACTTTCCAACACAGCTTAAGTTGGAGTTTGATCAGAGGGGATGCTAGAATTTGGGTCTCTGAATTTTGAATGTAAGTATCTGACTGAGTTCTTGGACAAGAAAGATGAAAGATTTCTAGCAGAGCAGTTGGTGCATATAGCTTATAGCTAGCTCTGATGCTAACTTCAGTGACTCCAGAAATTATATTTATCTTATGTGAGGCTAGTGTGTTAGAAAAAGCAAAAAAATTTCAGGGAAAATCATTGAATCTTGGCCCAGCATTAGATTTCTTTTTTAAAAGTTAATTGTATAAGGTGTGTTTTTTCCCCAAACTTAATATCACTGCATAGTAAATTTTTTGTTATTCAGTTATGTCAGTCATGTACAACTCTGTGACCCCAATGGAGTTTTCTTGGTAAAGATACTAGAGTAGTTAACCATTTCCTTCTCTGTATCATTTTACAGATGAGGAAACTGAGGCAAACATGGCCTAAGTGACTTGCCCAGGGTCACCCAGATACAAATGTCAGAGGTCAGATTTGAACTCAGGAAGTTGGATCTTCCTGACTTTAGCACCCTTCTGTGCCACCTAGTTGCCCTTCCATAGCAAATAAGGTGGTTAAAAACATTTTTATTTAATTAGAGCTCTTCAGCTAAACATGATAAACTTAAAATTATTTTGATTTTGTGAATTTATAATTATTCAAAAATCCAAAATATGAGACATGGGCATTATTATTTGACTATGCCTGTAATTTCTTCAATATAGTGAGCTCCCAGTAGGGAACTTCTACCATTGCAAGTCACCACCTTTTTTTCCAATCTAGACTCTTCGAGAGTTGCTTGGAACATTGAAAAATTAAGTGTCTTTCAGAAGGTCACATGGCTAGTTGGTGTCAGAGATGACTCTTGAATCCAAGTCTTTCTGACTCTGATACCAAGAGCTCTATCTGTTCAGTACCTTGCTGCCTCCCACTTGCATTATATGTACATACATATGCCAATTGCTAAGGGAAGCCTGCTTCAGTGATGATGTAAAAATTATCTTGTGAGGCCCTTCATACAAGGAGAGGTAAATCAAAACAATTCACGTTTACAAGCACTTATTGTGTATCTTCTATTTACTGTGCTAATCACTATGGGGATAAAGACAAAAATGAAAAAAAGGTGAGACCATCATAGTGCTATCTGTTTAGATTAAATTGAGGACTAAACTTGCCTTTTTATGAATATATCCGCTTAAGAGGATTTTGTCACTGTCTACATGCTTAATTCATTAGCCTTTGTTAATCAAGTTTTGAAAGTTATACTTTTCCTGCATATTTCATATCTTGACCAGAAATAATGTTTCAGGCTACGTTTTTTCATTCATTTCAATCAACATTTCTTATCACATCTCCCATAAAGTTTTAAAATGGTTGAGTACTACTGCATTTCTTTCACTGATTCTATTTCTTACTTGGACTCAAGATCAAGGGCAATACAATGCAGAATAAACTCCTTTTAATTCTATTTGTTGGAATCTGACAAATATTTAGTTTTATCAGACTCTTTCACAATTAATATGCCAATCCTACAAAGGCTGCACACACACATATATGTATGTATGTATGTGCATATATATATATACATGTGTAAATATTATAAAATTATAACTAGTATAATTCAGCATCAGGCATTCATTTTAAATAATGATTAGAAATCAGTATGCACAACAGAAATACCCTAACCTTGGGTATACACATACATGCATACATGCATACATACATACACACACATACAAGGAAAAAAAACATTTTCAAGTTCCTTTTCTGCAGAGGAACTTTGAACATGTGTGTTACAATTATATACATTTATATATGTATGTATATACACATATATATATATGTGCAGATATATAATATGCATACATAGATTTAAATTTGAAAAACAGTATAAGCAACATTCTTTAATGATATATTTTTCTGACTAGGAAATTCACTCACGGTGTGGGAGCTGGATCTGTTATGAGATATAAGCCTAAGAAATAGTCAAGGCAACACATTTTAAGGATACTTTATTTAAAATACCTTTTTTTCTTTTGGTCCATAAAATACCTATGATAATGACATGAATTTGAACTACAAATTAAAACACCCTTCCTTCTGGCAGAGGCTCCAGAAGGAACATCGACTTGACCTTGTGAACTTTGACCCAATAAAATGATAAAACTGCCATGCTTTGATTAATCTAGTTAGTCTAACAGAGTCTGGCATCTCAACAAGCCCAAACTAGTTACTCAAACCAGTCTTGAGTGTAACATTCAAATGATTACTCTCTGCAGTCCCGGAGGTATTCATTACAGACAAAATTACTCTTGTTGCCTTGCATACAAGCTGAGTTTTCAATGGGAAATGAAAGGCTGCTTGGAAAAATAGGCCACCTAATTAAGTTAAACTACTCTAGCATTTGGCTTGACATCTTCATTACTCAAAATTAAAAAGATGCTTCACTTGAGCACACAAGTTACTATTGTTTATGTTGTTTTCTTCCTAAATTGGCTTCTTACATAGAAGTCTGTTTTTCAGAATTATATCTTGTAATAGCTCACATATTTCTTGCAGTTTATAAAAATGTCTTAATAGCCAGTATAGACAGTCATAACAGGTATGATCCAAATAGGGAATGCTTGCCTTAAGTCCAGTGACTTTAAAAGGTCCACCAATCTTTTAGCATGTTTTTCTAATGTCACTTACATATGGGTGTTAATATTAAAATGATTCTCTGCCCTCTGCCCTCCCCCACCCTTCCTTTCTTTTATTTTCAAGCCTAACACTGAATCTGCTTGCTCTATGTGGTCTCCTCGAGGAGTAATTGAATTCAGAGAAGATTTGGGGAACATCTGTAGGTTTAAACTGAATTCCATTTGTCCACTGCTTTATGTAGCTCCATACTAGAGCTATTTTAAGAGCATTTTAAAATGTAAACACATGTAGAACACACCATCTACTGATTGCCAGATCCTAGTCAATGACACTAATGAGGCTGCTGACAGGTTAAATGTTGTGTATCATATACATTTCCAAGCTGTGGGATTTGTGAGTGTAAGGCTCATTTTTTATTTCAGAATATAAATATTTGTTGCTGAATATGCTTAAGAATTTTATTGGGACTGTCTTGTAGTATGTTTTTCAAGCTTTAGGGAGAATATGTTTTCTTGATAAGTTCTCCAAAAAAATCTTAATTGTAGAGCATTGGTTGTGAAAGTAAGACTGTTGCTTCAGCAGTAACTCTTCCAGGCCTGCTAAGACACATGAGTACCTGGCCAAGGACGTCATGTTGGCATCTCACCCTCCAAGCTAGCCAGTACTTTTGATTAATTTTGAAAAGTATTCCTTTATTACTTTACAATCTTAAATTTAGAAGTTTTTCAGTTATATTTAATAAATGAGCAGATGAAGAGATGAAAAATTAAGCTTACTCCTTAATTTCACCATCTCACATTTTTCAGCTTCATCTTTCTGGCCTTCCATGGAACATATATAACTAGAAATAACAACAGAGAACTGAAAAAGTTTAGTAAATCCAAAATAATTGGATGATGTATGATTCTACATGTCTAAGCAGTCTCCATTTCCAAAGAGCTGAAAGATATTAAGAAATAATGTGTCATCAGTACCCCTTCTTGGTGTGCTGGGATGAATTGTTTTTATTTTTAATTATGTAAAAACTGAGGCTCCTAAAGGGTCTTCTTAAGGTAATTCTCTCAACTTCCATCTTTTTGTCTGCCCTGAGACTATCTTCCTTTTCCCCAAAGAAGATACTTGTGATGGCTTCATTCTTGTCTTTGGACAGAAGCTTCACTGATTTGTCCTCAAAATCAGATAAGTATTCTTAAGATATGCTAGAATAATGGAAATATTATTTTTAATATAATAAGATGGTAGAATTTGAAGCTTGAAGGCACAGTAGAGATCATTTTCTAATTTTATAGATTAAGAAACTGAGGTCCATAGAGGTTAAGAGACTAAGGTTTAAGGTCACACAAATAGGAGATTAATAGCTTGAATGTAGTCTTATAAACCAAGGAATTCATAGTGACTTAAAAATGTATTGATGGTTTCTTGGGAGAATTTGTTTTGAAGTGGTATTAGACAAATTGCTTCAATGTGAGTGAATTGTCATATTTGTCTATAAATAGTGGCAATTGACTCTATGTAGCAAATCCAAAAGGGTTGATTTCTGGAGGTCTGCCCAGGAATGAATTGTTAGGTTGACATAGACACAATTGAAAATAAACAACAATAATGATCATGGCAACGTTGATGGTAATACTGATTATTAGCATAACTAGCATTTATCTAGGATTTTATAAGGTTTACAAAGTGTTTTACATATGTTATTTCATGTAATCAGTAAAAAAGGATAAGTTTTTATAGCAAATGTATTTACACAGGACATGCAGATCCCTTTTCTTTAAGTTTCTTCTCACTATATGCCAAGGTAGATACCATTAAATACAGCCAGACTGATTTGACCTGGCTTAATTTTATATTAAAAATATGTGGTCAGAAGGTGAA
Source organism: Petaurus breviceps papuanus (assembly GCF_028583685.1). Taxonomy (NCBI): domain Eukaryota; kingdom Metazoa; phylum Chordata; class Mammalia; order Diprotodontia; family Petauridae; genus Petaurus; species Petaurus breviceps. Next base: position 68,114,829 of record NW_027186304.1, on the reverse strand, counting down.
TGGACTACCCTTTCATCTTTTCTTCTAGAACTTGCTGTCATAACAAATTGGGTTATTTTATGATCCCCATCCAGTTTTTCAACAAGCAAAATTGTGGGCTAAATTTGAAAATATTTGCTTCAAATCCCCCCCCACACACACACACATACACACGAACATTGTTCACTATATTCTCTCTTCTTTTGATTTACCTCATGGTGTTTCTGTGATTATCTAGTGAGGAGGGGGAAAGTACTTTGAAAACAATAAAAACTTTATGAAAATGGAAAAGGATGTTATTATTTTTTTTCCCATTAACTTCTAAGGCTGTCCTTTTCTGTAGCTTATTGTCCCTTCCTTCTTCATGTACCCCCTCCTCTGCTACACCTTCCTTTCCTATAGTTTCCTCTTCCTTTTCTTAGATGTGCCTATGATTCTCTTCATTCTAATCTTGGCCTTCTTTGCCTCTTTCTTTCCTATTTCTGTCCTTTTACTTCCTTCTCTCCCTCCATCCCTTCACAAAAGATTCTAACACTCTCTAGGATCACATTTTATACATATATATATTTACACACACACACACACAATACACACGCACACGTACACTCTCCAAGCATGCCCTTCTCCCTGATTGATCCTAGATCATATTTCAAGACATAAGGTTCCTGAATATTTATTGAGAACTTCCATAGTTACTTTTTCTTTTTTTTTTTTTTTTGGTCCAGACTTGGGACATCATTGGTAGAAGGAAGTTCTTCCAATCATCTAAATTAGCAACTTATCTGTAATACATAGTCTGAAATAATTTCCTAGGGCACTGACAAATTGATTTTCTTGTCCATGTTTGCCCAGTATGAGTCAGAGGTAGGACTTTAACTCAGGTCTTTCTGATTCCAAGGCTAACCCTATTTCTACCCTGCCTCTCTTCGTTAGACTAGAAAACCCATCTCTTTTCCTGAATCTACTTCTATATCTGGTCTCTTCTCTGAACCTCTTCTTTACTCTAGAGTCAATATCTTTAATATTGCAGAATTTTCTTTCACCTCTGGGTCCATTTTAGGTGCTTCCTAGTCAGAGAACAAGAATTACTTGTCAGTGTAGAGAATTTTCTTTCATTCTAATTCTTTGAATCAGGGTGAGAGGAAAACCCAAACAGACTAGCCCTTTAACTCTGTGAAATTAACTCTCTTTCTCAGTATTAATTTCCTGCCTATATTGTATGATTTATATATAAAGAGAGCATATATTATATGTGAATATATGAATATATATTATACATGTATTACACCTGTCAAGTATGTTATAGTAAGGATTTCTTTCATACATGTATATAACTAGATAGCTCTGAGGTCCATTCCAACTCTCAAATTCTGTTTTTCCAAATCTGTTGTATAACATTGTACCTACTTACTACCTGTATAACCTTTGCCGAGTTGTTTAGCTTATTTGGACTTCCTCTTACATGCACACAAACATACAGTCACACACAGACAAACACACATTCAACTCAAATTAATCTGTGATCTCATTAATGAAGATTTGCAGATTGCTTGTCCGTTTTATATTCTTATCCATGTCTTCCTCTTAAGTTCATTGAAATGGATGTACCCCACAACCTGGGGTACTTATTCCCTCAAATCTTGAGTTCTTTTAACATAGATAGATATACACATATAGCTATGTATATATATATATATATATATATAGTGTATGTACACACATATACACACATGCATACCTATCTATGTATATATATGCTTGTTTTATATATATATATATATATATATATATATATATATATATATACACATATATGTGTGCGTTTGTGTGTGTATATATTTAGAATCTGAACATCTCCAGTAATGAAATCACAAATTAATTTTAGTTGAATGTATGTGTATCTCTATATGTACATGCATGGAAGAGAAGGTCCAGGTAAGTTAAACAAGTTAGCAAATGTTATAGAGATAGTAAGTAGGTACAATGTTATATAATGGAATCTAAATGGAATCTCAGTCTAAATTGAGAGTTGAAAGACATCTCAGTAGTTACCTAGTTACAGATAGATAGGGGAAGAGAGAGAGATGCAGAATAAATAGATGGTTGGATAGATAGATAGATAGATAGATAGATAGATAGATAGATAGATAGATAGATAGACCACTGCTGAAATCCACAGACACAGTATCTCACTTACCTGCCATGATCTCTGCCTATTGCAATTTTCTGGAACCTCCTTGACTCACCTGGACTTTTTCCTTTTGTTTGCTGATTGTATCTCCTTCAGGGACCTTTCCCATTCTTCAAGGTCTTCCTTATGTCTGGATCCTTGTTATCTCTGGTCCAACTCACCTCTCTACTTATTAAGCAACCCTTGGTTTTGACAACATTTTGATCCTTAAAATATCTTAAACTCTGAACAAGAAGACAAACAACCACTGCCTAGACCCCACAAATCATTAGAAATAAGTAAGATGCATTGTTCATTCTATCCATGTTACCTAAGAAGACAATTTTTTCTAGTTATAGGAAGTAGAAACCAGATTCTCCTGTATTTTACTAATTTGACTTGGGTCAAAACACTATTTACAGGGTATGTGCTACAACACAATAAACATAAAAGGGAGGTTATAACATCTGGATGACCCAAGTGCAGCCGTGGTATTTACATGCCATTAAAGAATAATAAAAGTCAGAGGAAGGTTTTCATTGTGTTGGGTAGAATATTTGTGTAGGGTTTACAGAAGGAGACATGGACAAGTATCGCCTAAGATGAGAAGACATGGATATGTTGGAATCTAAAATGGTGTATAGAATATTCACATCAACAAGATAAAGAATTCAGAGTCCTAACCAGGAATAGTCTCCAATTGTTTTGAGTACATGGTAACTCCAGATCCCTGAACAGTAACACTATATGTTGTGGAAAGAATATGCAATTGGGAATCCAAATACCTGAGTTGGATTCCTGGGTATGCCTTTTACCAGTTCTTTGACTTTAGTTTCAATCCATTGATTTAGCACCCACTGTAAACAAGTTGCCATGTCAGGTGGTATGGATACAAAGACAAAAAAAATGAAATAGTCCCTGAACTTAAGAAACTTCTAACAGAAGTGAGGGAGGAATGACATCAGTGGGGTAGGGCAAGTTGCCTAGTATCTGTGGGCCTCAATTTCCTCTTCTATAAAATGAAGGTGTCAGACTAGTTGATCTCTAAGATGCCTTCTAGCTCCAAATTCTCTGATTGCTTGAAAATCCCTATCTATCCATAAATACTATTCCAGGACCCCTGAAACTGATCACTTTCTGTGACAAAACAATGAATTCCCATGATGAGGGTTTTGGCCCTGACATCAGTCATGGCCGTGGCCAAAGACCTTGCTGCAAAGAGCTCATCATTCACTGTGAATAAACTTGTCACAAGACCTGAACTTTGTCCATATGACAAGGCTGATACTAAGATGCCTCTCTCACCAGTAGGGAAACCCTAGTAAATGAGACCAGATTCACAGAGGATAAGGAAACATCTCTGGAAAAGAAGCTTGAGCATAGGACTCTGAGTAATTAAACCTAGTAGTATACTCACTAAAGGGGCAGGAAGGCTCTAAGTCATTATTAGTCTGGGGTTATGATTGATGTCCATTGTGCTGAGCTTAAGATGTAACAAAAATCTATGCCAGATCAATTCTGTCAGTCCCCAAGAATTCATTATCTGCTTACAACGTGCCAGGTGCTATGCTAAGCACAGGGAATAAAAAAGAAAGGGAAAAAACTTGGTCCCTATCTTGAGAAGCTCACATTTTGGTGGGGAAGTCAACCTGCAGGCCATCATGTATAGACAAGATAAATACGTGTAAATGGGAGGCAATTTCAGGGAGAAGACACTGGAAATAGTGAAGTCACTAGGAAAGTCCTTGAAGAAGGTAGAATTTGAGAAACATATAGAAGGAAGCCAAGGAAGACAGTGTATAGAAATGAGGAGAGAAAGTACTGTTGGAAATCCTAAACTTGACTATTGTGGACAAGAGGATATTTTAAATAAACTTTTGAATAAGTTTCATAAGGAAGCTATGTCCCGAGAAAACAAACCTATGAAGAAATCTCTTCTTGTGCGTTGGAGTCAATAAAATGTAATTTTAGGTACAAGCTAAAATTACCCTTTGTACATTCTCTAGTTGCTTGCCTCTTCTCTTACAGATCTGCCTGGTCTCTAGCTTCCAAATAACCTTTACCCACCTAATCCTGCTATCACCTGAACTTTGTTTCCAGAATATTCAGAAAATTAAAAAAAAAACAATTTAAATTTTCCCACACATGATTGTGCACACAGTAGGCCCTGGGTAAATATCTACTGAGTGAATGAATGTCATGTCAGAAAATTAATGGTTTCTTGAGGCATTGCCCTTTGCCTAACCTGAGAAAGAAAATTGATGAACACAACGAAACAAAAGTTGTACCTTCTACTATCATATTTTTTGATAACTGTTGCTTGATAAATTAGTACATTGTGTGTTTTTATAAATGAATGTGATTTATAGGCATTGTCTAACATGTGAAGAAAGACAAAAAAAATTGTTTGCAGGATCATTGGCTTGAGCACATGAATGGCACTGTTGGACAGTTCTTGCTGAATGTTCAGATGATTTATGTAACAGACCGAAGGTTGCCACAGTAATACATTATAGTCTCAAGCTATCAAACTTGGTTCGTGCAGAGACAAAAGAAGCTGAAAAATACTTACTTCTGAAGGTCCCCCTCCACCCTTGGGGGAAAAAATGAAAGATAATACTTATCTTTTTCAAGTTCTTGGGGGAATATGGGAGGAGGGATACTTTCCTATATTACTGTAATTTCAGAATGCATACAGAATCTATTTATTTTCATATTCTAATGACCTCTTTCCTTCACTTTTATTTTCAATTAATTATTTGAACTGTGAAAAAAGAGCATGTAAAAAAGAAGATGAAATAATTTTAAATGACACTTACTCTTGGTATTAAGGATATATGATAGAAATTAAAATTTTAGGCATCTCATACATGTTTACCAGTAGTGCATTTTTCCTCTCAAAATGAAAAACATTTTAAAATGATAGCTAAATCTATAGTAAGTTAAATTTAAACGTTTAAATTTAAAGCTAAATTATAGTAAGTTAAATTATGATTATGTGTATGCTCACAGAAGTAAATTTACACTATAAGAAAATCCATGTTATATCATAGAAATAGTGTTTGATTTGGAATGAGAGGTCTTGGAATTGAATCTTGGTTCTACTTATTACTACCTCTGTGACCTTGACCTAGAAGCTTAACTTCTCAAGCCCTCCATACATTTATATCAGTAAAATGAGAGAGTGGACTAGATTAAAGTACCTTTCAGCTCTAACATTTTGTGGTCTGACTTTTTGATAATAAGGCTTCCTGTCATCAAAGATAATATTCTGTATGCTGATTGTTCTGGGTGGGCAGAGGCTTACAGATGCAAAGAATCATGTAGAAAAAGAAGAAAGGAAAGGTTACGAAGAATTTTCTCTTCTTTGATTCTGGTCAGCATAAATTAGTACTCTATCCTTGACACGTATGAAAATGAGAAGTATCTGTAGTCAAGAGGAAAGTCTGCATAAATTAGCATTCCACTTACACGTATATCAGCATACCTAAAGCAAAAAAAAATGTGAATGGTTCAGAGAAATAAAAGAAACCCCAAAATCAGGGATGAGATATGTAAAATATTAAATTTGAACATGGTTGAGAATGTGGAAATGAAATGATAGCAAAAATGAGATATTGAATAAATGAGATGAAGTGATGGTTTGTATGTGAAATTGAAATCTTATAACAAGGACATAGGCAATGTATCCATAGTCAGTAGATATCATCTGAAGGAGAATGTTTACTTTACACAAGTATGGTTTTCAAGACAGATATCCTGCCCTAGACTGGGGCAAGGTGATCAATCACGAACTAATCTAACTCAAAAGAAAAAGATCACTAACCCCATGGTCTCTGAATTCCTTTCTCACCAGAAAACCTGGATCATTAATAGGGCTTCTTCATCATGGTCTTCCAAAGGAAAGGAGGTCTTGTCAGGGAACAGGAATGTAATTTGTTACATAATGAAATTGATGATTTGATTTGACTTTTTTAGCATGTTTTTCCCCTTTGGGGATGATACATAGTAAATTCTATGTACTTTTTAATCTTAGCAAGTTCCCTAGGGCACCAAGAAGACCATGAATCATAGATAATAGCTAGAAGAGGTCTTAAAACTCAGTAAAATCAGCTGCCCCCCATCTCCCAATTTTACAGATGAGAAAAACAAGGCCCAGAAAAATTTAATGGCTTGCCCGGTGTTGAACAGCTAACAATTTTCTGAGGTAGGAGTCAAACCTGGGTTCTCCTAATTCTAAGCCTAACCTATCCACCACACAACACTCCCTCTTAAGTATAGTTTTTATTGCAAATTAATAAATTGCTATTCTTATTTGCACCAAGCTACCAAGAAAGGATCATTCGTGATTGAATTCACCACTGAACTGAGTTATGCAAGCCAAAACAGGGAATTGAGCACATGCTGGAGAAGATACAACACAGAGAAATCCAAATAGCTCCTGTATTTATCAACACTCATAAAGCCCTGTCCCTATTCCTTGTATATAAAACTTTCTAATCTCTTTTTATTGTTAATTTACAGAATTTCATCTCATTCCATTAAAAGTGTGACAATAGAGAAGGGGACTAGCCCATAGGATCCAGGAGTGGGGAAGAGACCTTAAAGATTATCTAGTACGTGATAGAATTTTGCTAAAAACATCCCTAACAAATGACCATTAAGCCACTGCATGAAAGCACCCAGTAAAAGAATACCTATCATGCCAGGGCAGCCCATTCTATTAAACAGCTCTGAGTGGTACATTTTTTCCATATATCTAACCAAAATCTGCTTTATAAAACACCCACCCATCTTCTCTAGTATCATGGTTCTGTATTCCAGGATCAAGTTATATAAGTCTAGTCTCTCTTTCACATGAGAGCCCTCCAAATACTTAATGATGGCTTTCTTCAGTTTGCATCCCCTCATATAGGATTCATATAGAGCTTGCAGTCCACTCAAATCTCCAAAATTTTGTCCCCCTAAAATTGTTATCTAAACATGCATGCCCTGCTCTGTGGTACTTAATGAAATTTTTTGAACTTGTCCAAAATTTTGCATTTATCTCTATTGAATGCCATTTTATTAGGTTCTGCCCAGGACTCTTAACTTATCACTTCCTGACTTCACAACATGTCAGTTGTGCTATTTCTTCCAACTTTGTGTCATCTGCAAATTTCACAAGGTTATATATACATGCATACATATATACATACATACATACATACATACATACATACCTATATGAATATATATGCCTTTTTCAGAGAGCATATTAAATAATACAAGGTTAAACACAGATCCCTGGTGCAAATCACCAGAAACCTCCTCATGTTAAAATTTATCCTGACTCATTAATGACTACAGATCTGCATCCTTATCATTATTCTGTGACAACTCAGATCTTTCTACTGTGAGAACATGAGAGACTTTGACAAGAGATTCAAATTACTTACTGAATGTATTTGGTTTTCTGGACTTGTTCAAATGCATCAGGAGCCATCCTAAAATATGACACCTGGAAATAAACACTGTAATACAGACGTGATTTAGCCAGGACAGCCTCTAGTATAGAAGACCTCTAATCTCCGACATTATAGTCACTGTTTCTAATGTCACCTAAAATCTCATAGTTTGGGGGCTGCCATTTCACATTCTTGAGTTATAGTTAGGTAGCACATGGATCACTGATGTCCTCAGATCTTTTCCACATGAATTCTTGTCTTGCTACATTTCTCTCATCCTATATTTGTGCATTTGATTTTTAACCCAAAAGTAATTTTTGCATTTTATTCCTATTAAATTTTATTTCTTTAGATTCAGTAATTTTTTAGTCTGCTAAAATCTTTTGATCTACATTCTGATATTCCATTTATTTCCTAATAGATAATGCAGTAGACTTGGAGAAAGGAAGACCTGGACTCAAATCCCTCCTCAGATACTCATTAATTTAATTATGTGACAATTTTGGGGGATATATTTTATAAGCTGTATTTAAATTGTCATTAGCCTACATTACAATTTCTTGGAAGGCTAACAATCTTTCCAACTTTGGGTCTCTGGATCTTGTATTCACCTTGTCTTCAATAAAGACAGCATCTTCCATCATTACTCACATTTTGATAAATTCATAAAGTTAACATTGCCAATTATAGCCCTAAAATGCAAACTTGCTTTATAAAGCTCAGCAAATCGACAAAGAGACAACATACATCCAGCTAAAGAAAAAACACACTTGTTTACAAAACTCAGTAATGGTGATGGGGTGGCTAGGTGGTGCAGTGAATAGAGCACTGGCCCTGGAGTCAGGAGGACCTGAATTCAAATCCAGCCTCAAAAATTTAACACAAAAAACTAGCCATGTGACCTTGGGCAAGTCAATTAACCTCAACTGTCCTACCTTCTCTCTCCAAAAAAGCAAAAAAAAAAACCCCAAAACAAAAACAAAATCCAAGCCAAAAAAAAAAAATCTCAGTAATGGTGAATGCAGAGTTTAATACATAGAGAAACAGTGTGTAGTAATAGTACTTGGTAGTAGTAGTAACAGTAGTGATTTCTTCTCATCCAGAAATGTGAAACAAATGTCATCTGTGCCTTTCGCCAAATCATTGACGAGTATAGAACAGTATAGGGTCAAGGATGAAGTGACATTCCACTACCCTTTGTGTCTGATTGTTCAACATGTTCCAAATTCACAATTCTACTTTTTTTTTTTTTTTGCTTTTTGGAGGGCAATTGGGATTAAGTAATTTACCCAAGGTTACACAGCTAGTTTTGTGTGTGTGGGAGGGGGTGGTGTGGGTAAGTGTCTGAGTGTGGAACTGAACTCCGGTCCTTCCAACTCCAGGGCCAGTGATTTACTCACTGCGCCACCTAGCTGCCCTTTACAATTTTACTTTCATTCAGCCTATATACTTTCATCTTGCCCACAAGGACAGGTTATACAGGTATATTATGTTTGTGGAACTTTCATAATATACCATTTTGGTGACCTTTTTGCAAAGTGAAATGAACTGATGTAATATAATGTATTCTTCATGAACCTATGATAGTTTATAATGATCGCTTTTCCCTTTCTAAGTATTTACAAACCATTCCTTTAATAATAAGCTATAGAATTTTTCTAGGAATTTAAGTTAATCTTCCCCACCTATTGTTTGAAGACTTCTGAGGTCAGGAAAATAGAAACAACATCCATGAGGAAATAATGAAAATGGAAGTTCCCTACAAAGTAATTACAAATTGTTTCAAATATCTATCAGTCTACCAAGGTATATGAAAGACTTGTTTTACTACAATTACAAAATGTTCCTCAAAAAAAGTAATAATGAGCAGTTTAAAGAACTGGAGAGATATTCATTGCTCATGACTAGATAGAACCAATATAATGAATATTTAGTGCAATACCAATTAAGCTACCAAAAGATTAATTCAAAAACATAGATAAAATAATGATCAAATTCATTTGAAAGCAACAAAAGATCTAGAATTTGAAGGGAAGAAATGGGAAAAGGTAGGAAAGAAAGGAAAACAGCTCTTCTAGACCTCAAATTATGCTATACTTGATGACATATTCCCAATTTTACAAGAATCAATGGGAAAACTAGAATGCTGATATAGCAGAAATTGGGTCCAGACTCCCATCTTACTCTGTATTTGACAATCAGCTCAAAATGGATATGTAAACTAAATATTAAAGGAAGTTAGCAAAAAAAATTTACAGAAGAATTTTTGCTAAGGAAAATTCTCTCCCTAGACAAATTTGTAAAATTTGTAACTATGTCTAAGGGGAGAATCTGAACTAAGTAAGAGATAAAGGTGATCACTAAAGATAAAAAAGATGATTTTTTATTTTACATAAAATGGAAACATTTTGCAAATTTTTCTCTATGCCTCAGACACTTGAGTCCAGGTATGATGACCCCCTTGTTCCAACAGCATACAGAACTTGTACTAACATGGTAATGGACCTTCAAACTCCTTTTAACTTCAGATGAAAAGATAAAAACCTGGAATCAGAAAGACTATCACTGCCATTGAGCTGGCCACAGTTCTGTTCTCATCTTGAGGTTTCTCTAAATTTAGTCTCAATTGCCAGTGCTCCTGCCCTTCTATGATCATTGCTCATTTGAGGTCTGCCCTTTGGTTTTTGCTTGCTCCTGTGAGCTTTCAGCCCTAAAGACTCCACCCATGTGACCTTGCCTATTAGATTGTAAGCTTCTTGAGGGCAGGCACTTTCTTTTGCCTTTGTGTTCCCACACTTAGCACAGTGTAGGCACTTAATAAATGTTTTTTTTTATTACTATTATCTGCACAAAATCGGCTTCCTTGAACCTCAGCAGCCTATCCTCGTCAGTAGGATATCATCATAAACACTTCTCTCCCTGCACTCCCTCCCTCCAAAGCTTTCTCAGACACCATGTTCAAGAGTTGTAGCTGCAGAGAAAAAATTCTGAAGTTATAAACTGCAGACCTTCTCAAAAGACTTTGATTCAAGTTGGAGTTCTGAAATTTCTAGCTGGACAAGTCTTTTAATCTTTTGGCAAAATGAGGATCATCATTCTTACTCTTCTTATCTCACAAGGTTGTTGTGAAGAAAGTGCATTCAAAGCCATGAAACCCCATATAAATGTGAGCTATCTCTTGTTATTGTTGTTTTTGTTGCCATCCTCCAACAGCAATCATGAAAAAAGGAAATGAAAGACAAAAGAGATCTTCTTCTCTGATTTCACTACTGTTCTAATGGGAATGTACTTCTCCCCGAGTTATGGAACATAGCTGCACATTGTACTGTAGGCCAGTAGCAGCCACGGTGGAGTACCAAAGTGAAATATCAGATGTCAAATAACCCTCTGGTTCTTAATACTTCCTACAGACTAATCATCTCTCACTTGATGCATTTGGTTGGGTGCCTATACCTTCAAACATCAATGAATAGCATCATGGTGTCAATTGGCAAATTCAAATATTCTGGGAATGGAAGACACTTCGTCAATCTTATGTAAAATGGAAATTTGTAAACCACATTGAAAACCACCTTAACCATCCTTGTAATCCTCAAAGTATTGTCGTCATCATTATGACTTTAAGAAATTTGGTCTAGTGGAAAGAACATTCTGTTTGGAGCCTGAGAACTTGTTTGAATCCTTGCCTATCTATTTATTTGTGTGACCTTGAGTATGACCTCAGTGTCCTCATCAGTAATATAAAGAATCAAACTAGATTGTCTGTAACATCTTTTTTAACTCTAAATCTCTGATCTGTGTTCCCTAAAACAACCCAGCAAAATGTGATAAACATGGAACTTAGCTCTGTTAGTTTCATAAAATCTTTATCATAAGACAGATGTGTCTTAAAAGACATTTTTATAGATTTCTTAATTCATTTCCACACACATATAAAGATTTCCAGTAATCTGACACCATATTTAGTTCTTTATCAGTATTGGTACATCTAGATATAAATGCCACTATATAATTACATGACTCCAATTACACCATAACAGGCTTGTACCAAATGCCTATATCATGATTTTCAAAAAATTTCCTTTGTCACAAATAGAAGCTTCTTAGTAACCTTGTACAGTTATATTTAATGATCTCTCTAACTACCCATTTCTGGTTAAGTTGTGGAATCTGCGGTTCTGGTATGTAATTACATGGGTTAAATGAAGTTAATGTGTAATTACATGAAAATAACCATGTAGCTGAGTTAAATTGCAGTACAATTGTTATCACTGAATGTAAAGTGATACCAATTAAACCTCCCTTTGAAACACCACAAATTAAAACCTAACTACCAGGGAAATTCTATTACAGAAAGACACCATACTCTAGAGAGAGTATCATTGAGTATTTTCATAGGTTTAAGTATCTCTTGTTAAAAACAGAACTTTATTTCCCCCTTGTTATTATAGTGTTTATGCCTCATTCAGTGAAGGATCAAACAGCAACCCCTATTTTCCCCATAGCTACTTAAAGATAAACATCATGAAATCCAAAACTTACCACTTTGATATGAGAGGATTCATGCTTCAAGTAAGACTAGATGACCTCTGAGGTCAGCCGTTTCAACTTTAAAAGTCTATGATTCAAAGATAAGAAGCCCAAATATTAACATAGCCCTTCCACATAAATATAAGATTGAGGGAGAAGGCAGTGCTGGGAGAAGACTCAGATACTGCTGCAGTATACAGCAATTGCATGTTCTATGTAAAATCCCCCCTTTGCAAAAAGAGAACATCTACTTTCCCTCTATTAGACCACCCTTCATGCCACTACTCATGTTAAAACCACACCAAAGCCCAAAGCAACCCTGAAAATTAGTACAAGTTTAGAAACCCAGAACCTGAAGGTAATCTAGCTGATGACAAGTAAGAATTAAATTTAAAATTATACATATCACTAATAGTGTATTTCCTCAAATTAATGACATGCACTCTAAACTTTCAAGGTAACTAAGAAATAGTGAAAACATTACATCTGGTCATTTCCTAGTTTTTACATTTTAAGATTCTATCTGCAAGGCTGAATTAAGCTTCTCCTTCATTCCCTCCTCCAAACTCTCTCCAGTCTCCTGTTACTTAGACACACACACACACACACACACACACACACACACACACACATGCACACTTCCTGCTCTTCAGGACCTGCCTCGGTTCCAGATGTTACTAGTAGCTCTTCATTTAATCATGTCTTCTAGCAGCACCTAAATAAATATATCAGAACTTGTAAAACATTTAGCAAGTGCAATTCAAAGATTTTCTTTCTGTTAGACAAATAGACACCATCTGGAGAAAATAACCCCAGGCTCTTGGATGCAATTGCATGAAGCTTAATGGCACAGCTCCCAATGACTACCTTCTAACTACTGTCTTTGGCTTTCACTTTCTGGCTGCCCTCCTATATGACCATTGAAAGTCTTGCCTATCTCAGCATGCAGTTTTATGTTACATTATACAAGGTAAACGTTGTTCCTGATGACTGCAAAGCTTCTCTCAAGTTAGATAATACGTTGCATGAAAATATTGGGACTGAGATTGTCTCTCATAATACCACCTGCTCCAAGTCAACATGTTTGTCCACAGGTGTAATCATCAGTATTGTTTCATATGCTCTCATTATATCATTTTTCTTAATTCTCTTTGAATATTGCCATTTGCCTTTTTGAGCTAGAATCTCCCAAATACCCTTTCATTCCCATAGTTTTCTCTGATGACACCTTCCAAGGAAAAACATAAATATTAGTAGTTGTTATTTCACTGATTCCTACTCCTTAATTTGCATTATTACTATTTTATATAATCTATAAAATTAATTTAGGTAACTGCAGTATTTAGTTTTGACTTGATTCCCAAGGAAAATAATTAATAGAAATGAATGTTAATAGTCTGAAACCAAGAAAACTATCTGCAGTTGAATTTGTAGCTAAAAATAGGCCTCCCTGTTGAGAAAAATAAAAATTTATTCCATTTTTAATTGAGTATATTCTGTATATCTGCCACCATTTTGTATAACTGCTGAAGTCATATTTCTTTGTCTTTGAATTAAGTCTGGAAATTCATAGGTTCAGAAGTTCAGTTTCTTCCTCTCTAAATTTAAAAGTTGTTTTCCTATAAATCACTTTATTTAAAAGAAACCTATACCACTAGTTTTCCTAGTACAATTAAAGAAAATCTGTTACCTCTGTGTACCATTAGTTATTCTTGTAGAGGGACTGATCAATTAGAATTTCCTAGCAAAATGGAAGGAGAGGTTGTGGCTATCCCTGCATTCCTAATTTCCAGTCAGTTGTATTGTTCCCCATGTCTACGCTACATCTAACTTTGTAACCAGTCATCTTGTCTTCCCCATCTATGATGTTGCCTTCTACTTTTTTGTATGCTACTTTTGTCTATAAAAATAATCCATTAACTCATTTGGAGTCTTAGTTTGCTGAGGAGGCTGAGACTATATATTGGCAAATTTGTGCCTTGTCAATAAATTGATTATGCTTGGAGCTTGTGCCTCAGTTTATCTTAATTTCAATTGTGATACCATTTCTGTTTTGTTTATTTTTGGTTTTGCATATTATGCTTTCAATGAAGCTATACCACAATGTGCACAAATAGCTTTCTATTGTTATTATGGGGTTTTTTCCAGTAGAAAGGTGAGTATATGAGTTTTTGCAAAACCTAAAAGTTCTGGAATTCATTTTATTACAGTCCATGATCTGAGCTGTAGGGAGCCCTATGAAGCACATTTGATCAAACATTAATTTTATAAATTGACTTCCTTCCCCACAATTCCCATGAAAAAGTTATTCAGCTAGATTAAGACTCTGGAAAATTTTAATGGGACCCTTGAAATCTGCTTGATTTCAGCTTTTTTGGAGGGGAAAAAAAAGTCCTGCCTAATGGAGGCTATGTGCACACCAGACAGGCTTATGCCTCTGAGGCACTTTCCCTCCATGCATAATAGCCAAACTGCAACAGAAGAATGTATGAGTGTTTGATATGTTCCGTTTGCTAAATTGATGCTACTGCCTGAAGTACCATATAAGCAGGTTATATGAGGGCATGCTTATGTGTGTGTGATGATTTTCAACAATATTCTTATTTTCGTTTCACAGTCTTACCCTGGCCCAAGTCTTGAAAGTGAAGACTTTAACATTCCTCCAATTACACCCCCTTCACTACCTGACCACTCGCTGTTGCACCTGAATGAGGTAGAGTCTGGTTACCACCCTCTTTGTCACCCAATGAACCATAATGGGTTGCTTCCATTCCATCCGCAAAATATGAACCTACCTGAAATTACTGTATCCAACATGCTGGGCCAAGATGGAACACTGCTTTCAAACTCCATTTCTGTGGTAAGAACCTTTACCCATTTGGGGGATATGGAGGGAGGTGGTGGTGAACTGAATTAATGAGCAAAACTTTTAAAGTGATCTTAAAACAGTATTATGAAACCAGAAGTATTGACAACCACTTTAAGTGTTCATCAAATGACCTACATTTCTGTACTATATTCTGCAAAATGCTAAAGTGATTTTCTATCTATATTAAAATCAAAGTGAAAGCATCACTTATTTATTTCAAATGTTCATGGAAGTATCAAAAATCCTAAGTGTAGGAATGAATTTATTATCATAGAATCTTATAATCCTAGAGGTAGGAACTTAGTACCCTCTAGTCTGATATTTTAATTAGCAGTATAATTAATCCTTGCAATAATGACTGACATTTGTCATTCACCCTTTATTTGAATATGTCCTTTGACAGGAAATGTCACTACTTTTGAACATAGTCCATTCTGCTATTGGACAGCTATAGTTGTTAGAACTTTCTTTCTTACATTAAGCCAAAAAATGTCTCTGTAATTTATTCATTGATCCTAGTTCTGCCCTCTGAAGCCAAGAGTTTTAAAGAATAATTCTAATCTCATTTCCACATGATAGCCCTTCAGATATTTGAAGACAGTTGCCATGCCCCAAATATTACTAGATCCTTTAGCTGTTCCTTAGAACATGGTTTCCAAATCTCTTATCGTGCTGGTCACCTTTATTGGATTCAGTCCAGTTTGCCATGTGTTATGAGTCATGCCAAAAAATATCATATCATTCTGAATGTAGTATTCTAGAGGTTCCAAATAACATTAGTTTGACTAAATCTGACCAGCACCAAGTATGATAGCACAATTAATTATATCTCCCTTGATCTAGATATGATTGTTTTTTTTGTTTGTTTGTTTTTCCTATGCAACCCAAGATTGCATTATTTTTTTAAAAGCAATGTTAGCTCATATTGCCAAGTTTATTTTCACACAGACCCCCTTTTTTACATATTAAGCCAGGTCTCTCCTACCCTGTACTCATTTAATTGATTTTTTTGAACCTGAATGGAGAGTTTTAAAGTTGTCTTTATTAGAATTCATCTTTTTCAACTTTGATCCATCATTCTAGTTTGTTGAAGTAATTTTATATCTTTATTCTGTAATCCAATGTGTGACCTATTTCTATAAGCTTTATGTTATCCACTAATTTGATAAGAATGCTTCCTTTTTGTCTTAGTTTGAGTAATATAGTAGGTCAGAGTGAAGGGCCACAGATATCTGGAACTTGCCTCTAGATACCTTTCTCTTTTGTGACAATTCATATTTTAATTTATTTATGCAACTATCTATGCATCTATCTAACTGTGCTATTATGGTCAGGATGATTTGATTGATTAAATTGTTCATTTTAAGTACAATAACTCTTCTAGGCAACATTTTTATTACCAGAATCATTAATGCATTTTGACTGTCAGATAGATGATTACTTGGTTATCTAGTCTTAACTTAATATATAGAGTTTTCAATCAGATTATTCTGATATGGGTATGAAAAGATGTTTCATTGGGTTTCTATTTGAAACTGAAATTAAGTCTTTTAGACAATAGATTTTTTTTGTATCCTTTGTGCTTCAGTACACTGTCTGGCACATAGTTGTTGCTTAATAAATATTTATTGACTGACTGAACATAGACTGTAGCTTTTCTCCATGGTTGGGCATGGAATCTTATGCAATTTTTATTTTATCCAAACTGATATGGGAGGGGGGTGTATGGCATTGCCTATTAAGACTTTCAGTATCAGTTCACAACTTCTCCAGATTATTCCAGCTCAGGAGACCCTGCCTAGGAGAATGAATAGTAAGTAATAAGACTTTTAAAATAAACTAGAACTTAAAAATTTTGAAGATAATTTAATTATGCCTTTGATACTGTCATTTTCCAAACATGTGTGGAACTCTTTTGGGGGTGGGGGGAAATTACCTTCAAAAAAATAGGCTACTTTATGACTGTGTGAGTGAAATAAAGGGATATTATATAAAATCTTTTTTTGCTGGAAATGCTCATTTTCCTTTCTATCACATGACCTAGGGGAAAATGAGTCATTTATTTCTAAGTCACAAAATTATTTTTTTTCTTCTCATTTACATTAATTTGATTTCTTGGTATTCTCCTAAAATTTCCTAAAATTTAATAACATTTATATGTTTTATAGTTTACAAACCACTGTAGCTATATTTTATGTTCTCATTAAAAAAAGTTTGATTTTTTTGTTACTAGTTATTTTCTATAATTTCCATAAAAGCCTTAAAAGAAGTAAAAGTAAAAAAGTTTTTTAAAAAAGCAAAACCAACCAACACCATGACTATGACTGACAGCGTATTCAGCATTCAGTAACCATAGTTTACCACTTCTCTACCAAGAGAAGAAAAGTGTATTTGCCAAACCATTCTCTGAAACTAAGTCTGGAATAGCATTAATCTAAATTCTGATGACCTTTACTATTATTTTTAGTTGCATCATCTATAGAGTCATGTATCTAGAACTAGAACGGGCACGGAGAGGCCATGTAGTCCATCCTCTTCATTTTATACACGAGGAAACTAAGTATTAGAAATATAAAACAACTTGTCAAAGGCCACACATATAGTGACAGGACTGGGATTCAAGCCAAGATCCCCTTACTACTTTTTCAATATTTTTCAACATCCCTGGAGTATAAGTGATGTTGGCCTTACTACTATCATCATCTTCTTCATCATTATTTACATTTTACATATAAGAACATTGAACCACAGAGCATGTAAATGACTCTTTTAAAGTCATATAAGTGATAGAGTCTGGAATCAAATCATGATCTTCTGTTTTCTTTCCCCATAAGCATTAATTACCTTTTACAATCCAAGGCAGAAGTGTCAAACTTACTTTCTGGATCAGACTAAAATGTAATTGGGAAGTGTTTAATGAAATAGATAAAAATATAATATAACATAAATAATGTTAAATTTGTGAATTTCTAAGTCAATATGCAGCCAGCAGGGAACTGTTTCTATTTGATATTTGATACCCGTTGTCCAAGCGGTTCACACTAAAAATTCTTTAATCATGCTGTAAGCAGTAAATGCTTACATAATACTCTAAACAGTATATTAAATTACCCTGGGGTTCACAACATATCCCTTCTCAAAATTCTGCTTTCAGTGAAAGCTAATTCATACTAAACTAATTCATACTAAAATGCAAATGATGACTAAGTGCTATTTCTTCCAAAGATTTAACATTCTTTTTTACCCAAGGAACAAAGTTCCATTTTGCCTAAGGTATAAAAACAAATCTCAAATTGTAGAATTTTCAGTACCAGGATAATGGGTAAAAATAATATTCTGGGAAACAAAATGTCCTGGCTAATACACCTGAACTTCTAATACACAGGTAGACAGCTACTCTGCCTAACAAAAGAACATCCTATGGAATGATACCAAGAGGCCCTCCCTGCCAGATAATTCTATTTGCCTATATCTTGGAGTGTTCTAGCTGATGGCACATATTCAACCCTCTACATTGAATTAATTTTTCTGATCTAGGACGGTGTGGTCTGGTATCAATAGACTTGGGCTTTTAGTGAAATTCTGAAATCACTTTGGCTTATGACACAAGGATGAAAAACCCTATATTACATTGAGATCTTTGCCAAGGCTAATTACATGCAGCAAAATACACTGTTAAAGTTCTATGGGAATCTAACAAAGAAAGTTAATGAATAAGGAATTCTCTTCTGTCTACCAACATTCCTTTTAGTGGGTTCTTCTTCCTGTCTTGTCCTTAATCTAAGTATAACTATGATACAAACTCGTCAGTTACTGAAAGTCTACTTTGGTTTTCAGTTGGTAAAAAAAAAAAACTATTAAAGAAGCTTACTAGCTGTGTGATCCTGGGCAAGTCACTTTACTTCTCTTGGTCTCAATTTCTTCATCTGTAAAATTAGGATAATAATAGCACCTACCTCCTAGGATTGTTGTAAAGATCAAAGGAAATAGTAATTGTAAAGTGCTTAGCATAGTACCTGACACATAGTAAAAGCTATATAAATGTTTGCTATTATTATTAACTATTAGTAAGATATGGGCCCTGCCACAAAAAAGCTTGTGACCTTGTTAAATAGGCAAAAATAATGCAAGAATCAACTAGAAATGAAAGACACTATTTTATTAGCTATCAAGAACACAAATATGCTAAGAATTCAGAGAAGGAAACAGTCAGGAGGAAGGAAACATTCTTTTTTTAAAAAATGTCTTTGTATTGAACTTGTTTTCACATCCTCAGATTTTCTCGAGTATTCTTCTCTGTCCCAGAAAGTCATTTCATTTAATAAATATTTTTAAAGAAAAATAATGAGGAAAAAATCAGTAAAACTGATCAATATATTAAAACAGTTTCAATGTGTGTACAGTGTGTCATACCTATGGATCTCCTACCTCTTCAAAGGAGTGAAGGAGGGGGTCTTTTTTTTTTGCTTTTTTTGGAGGGCAATTGGGGTTAAGTGACTAGCCCAAGGTCACATGGCTAGTTTTTGTGTTAAGTGTCTCAGGCCGAATTTGAACTGAGGTCCTCCTGACTCCAGAGCTGGTGCTCTGTTCACTGCACCACCTAGCTACCCTGAAGGGGGTCTTCTTCTATCTCTTCTTTGGAGTCATGTTTTTCCTTTGTAATTTGTCCTTTGTCATTCATAACATTAAATTTTGGTTGTTTGGTAATTGTTCTTTCCATTTATGTTGTTGTAGTCATTGTGTATTTTTGTTTTCTTAGCCCTGCTCACTTTGCTCTATATCAATTCATGTAAATACTTCCCTGTTTCTCTGTATTCATCATATTCTTTGTTTCCTGCAGCCCAATAATATTCCATTGCATTAATGTAACACAATTTGTTTATCCATTCCCCAGTTGACATCTACTTTGTTTTCAATTCTTTGCTTTCACAAAGAAGGTCTTTTAAATATTTTGATGTATATGAGAACTTTCTTTTTATCAGTGGTAGAGAAGAGGTTCTTGGTGGTTTTTAAGAGGCCTTGGAAGCCTAGACTAGATTTGATAACATTAGAAAAGGAGGCAGACAATATGCTGCTAACCTATTTTCACAAGTCCCCAGAAGAATACGAATGTCAAGGTAGATGACCCTCCATTTTCACACCTTGGAAGTTTATGTCTTTAAGGGATTATTTGCTTTAAAAAGCACTTTGGAAATAAGAGATTTTTCAAAAGCATTTTCAAGCCACTCTTCTTGAGGAGAATTTACTCAAATTAATTCTAAGTCTTTGAACCTTTTACTGGTACTTGTGACTGACATGATCCAAAAAATTTAGCTACTGAACTACAGTGACTTGCCTGCCAATAACTGAGACACTCTGGTGAATAGCTCACAATTTCTGACCAAACTGCTTATGCAAACACTGAACAAAAAGCTGATGAAATTAAACAGTGAAAGGGGCCTGGAAGAAATCTGGTATTTCCCTTTCAAATCTCCTCTCAAAAGCTCCCACACAATATGAGCAAAAACTCCTCAAAGCCACCATGCAGAGCATGAAATAGTGTCCTTTCCATAAGCTCTGACTGTAAATGGCTAGTTGAATATAGAATATAGCAGACGTGGATTTGTGGATAAGGGCAAATAACTTTAATTGGACTAAAGAACAGCATCACCACTGTTAAGAAAGAGGGCCCCTAGATTTGGGCAGCATTACATTTACATCTTCTCTGTCAGGTTTTTAATCAATGCAGCATAATTAAGTATTTCAGCCTAATTCAAATGTGTATATTTTTCCTGAGATTTGCCTTAGAAAATGGTTTTGTTTTAGAAAAGGAATTGCCCCTCATCACTAACAAAACACCCATAAATGCCACAGATTCAGTACCATGGGATTTTCCTAAATAATGCTAAACAGACAGATTAAGAAAATGAAAAATAGGGGGAGTCCAATATTTCATATTGTATAGAGTCATTCAGAGAGTCTATAATTTTCATAAATCCTTATAGAACATTTCTCTCATTCATCTTCAACTAATACTTGTCCTTTATCCAATCCAGGCTAATCAGTAAATGGAATATTACATAGTTCAAGGTGCCTGCAAATAATACTGGCTCACATTTCTTTAATGCTTTAAGACTGAGTTCTCCATTTCTGTTGGGAGCACCACAAACCTTTCAGTCATGCCAGCCCACTGCCTTGAGGGTCATCTTTGACCCTTCATAGTCCCTGATCCTGCCATATCCAGTTGCCAGTTCTTCTCAATTCTACTTCCAAAATATCTCTTATAGCCTTATCCTTCTCAGCACTTACACAGCCAGTGCCCCAGTTCAGACTCTTGGCATCCCTCACCTGCTCCATTTCAATAGCCTCTTTCCTACCTTCAGTCTAATTAATTCCTTCCTTATCCATCCTCCACACAACTGACAAATTAGCATTCCTAAATCTTGTGTCTGACTGACTCCTTCTAGGATGAAATTTGGATTCTTCAGGCCAGCATTTAAAGTCCTTTATGGTGTGGCTCCAATTTTTCTATTTAAGCTGATTTCACATAGTCTTTCCTTCCATGTTCTGTTACCAACAAATGGGACCACTTTATAACATCATGGAATTACCATTAGAAGGGACTTCATTGAATCTAACCTAATTATTGAGGGGAGAGAATGAGACAGAGGTTAATTGAAAGCCCAAGGTCACGCAGGTAAGTATATAAGAGAACTGAGATTTAAATTAGGGTCTTCTGATTTGATATCTAGTGTTTTCCCACTCTACAATGTTGTCTCCTTTGCTGCTCCCTGTTCCCTGAATTTCACACTCTATTTTCTGCCTCCATGTCTTTGGAAAGCTATTACTCCATTCTTGGAATGCACACTTTCTTCACCTGTATCTCTTAGAATCCTTATCTTCCCTCTAAGACTCAGCCCAGGTTTTGACTCCTGTGAAAAGCCTTTTTGGGCGACTAGGGGGGCACTCTGTGTCATCAAATTATCTGGTATTCACTTATCTGTTTGAGTATTCCATTCAGTATTTGAATGTAAGATCATTAAAGACAGGACCTATTTTTCATTGTTGTCCTTATATTCCTAGCATTGAGCAATGACCTGTGCATAGTAGGCATTTCATAAATGCTTGCCATTTATTGCAAATGCCTCATTTACATCAAACTTTTGAGATTTGTAGTGCAATTATTTTAACTCCCATTTTACAGATGAAGAAACTTGAGACCAAGAAAGAAAGATTGTGAATTTTTTTTTTTTTTTGCTTTTTGGAGTGGGGAGTGAAGGGCAATTGGGGCTAAGTGACTTGCCCAAGGTCACACAGCTAGAACGTGTTAAATGTCTGAGGCAGGATTTGAACTCAGGTCCTCTTGACTCCAGGCCAGTGCTCTATTCACTGTACCACCTAGCCACCCCCTTAAGTGATTTTTAAATTATCAAACATCCATCATTTGACAAAATCATCATTCAAATTATTGTCTTTTGAATCCAAGTTCAGAAGTCTTTAATAGATCTACTTGAAAACTCAACTGAGGTTGTATGATTTTGCTAGTTGATTTATTGGTTAACCAATTCACTAATTTCTTTTAATCTATCCAAACAAACATCATGACCCTAAGAACAAGTTTCCCATAGAAGGTCTTCTTATCTTTATATGCTTTAGTGAATGTGCTACTATGAAGTTTCTACATTCTTATATTTCCCCTTCCTTCCACACTTTCTCAATGCTTTCCCTCCCACTCACTCCCCTTTCCCAGCCCTCTTCTTAGCATTGTCCCAAATTTTTCTCTCCTGTCTTGTGCTACCACATATGTTACTTAATCATTAAATATCCCTGCTTCCTCTTTAAGGGATTCAAGAAACTGAGTTTTTCACATGGCTGATAGATGCAATATTGGAAAGATATTCCATTCCCAACCTCTTTTCAGAGGATGGACTATCAAACAGGCTAGAATGTCTAGAGTTATTTAGAGCACAGTAAATATGTATTAGTTCTAGCTCTCCAGGTCAAAACTAAATACCCTTTCAAAAAAGATGTGGGTTTTTTGTTGTTTTTTTTTTTCAAAATTAGGGGTGGGGAGATGAGGAGAGGAAGATAATTTTTCATATTTTAAAATTCTCTTAATAATTTTAGTTATTGGCATTGGTTGTTAAATGGCATAATGATTCATTGATAAATTTCCTGTTCAGAGTCCATGGAAATGACGTCATTGGTTAGTGAAGTCAGAAGCTTTGATCCTGGCTTCCCCACTGATTGAACCGTTTGTCACCTAGTGATTTAACCTCACTCTACTATACTTGCTTTTCCTCAATTTCTTTGTAATTCCTTGCCTTTCAGAAATGCTTTGTAGGCTAATGAGATATCTGAGAGTCCTTAAAGGCTCATTTCGTGTGAAAGAATACTTGTTATTCCGCAGTTGGGACTGACCTGGCTTCTTATTGCTTTGTATTAAGAGTTTGCCTTTTTTTTTTTTTTTTTGCTTTCCTCAAGTGTGGCAGGACAGAAAAAAATTAAGGGTTTGTTCCAAGTCTTTGGGCTGGTTTGTAGAAAGGTGAATAAAAAAAAGATCTCCGTTAACTATTTATTCGTGGCTTATGTGAAAAATCTTTGACTCTTGAACCTAAAATCGAATCCTTCAGTTTGTGTATTGGTTTTTAGGCACTTATTTGCCTTACCCCACACACAGACACACATTCACTGTTTGGTTTAACTAGGTTTGGTCCACAGGGAAATGCAGACTTGTACAAAGTCATCCCAGTCTCGTTGCTTGGCCTACATGGAGTGATTGCTTGCTCTTTGCGCAAGCCACAACCCCTTGCTCATACAAAGGAAAATCTTGCAAAATTCGAGAAGGTAATCACTAAAAGGCTTCATTTAGAAATGAGGCATTTTTGTGGAGTATGGTTCCTAATGACATAGTATAGAAAATTTACAATGGAAAAGCAACAAAGGAGATTGCAATTTCTCTGAATGCTTCAAATGTCCAGTTTTCAAGTTTAAAAATGGAAAAGATGTTAAAAAGCAATAAAATTGAGGGATTTATTTCCCAAATGCTCTATTTTTTTCCCTGGCAACAAAAGCAAAGTATAATGTATATGCTTGGATTTATTGTCCCTTTTTAGCATACAGTCGTGGCACACTCTGAATTCAAAGGCCACTGTACAACTGTTTTGACAACCATCACATCAGTAGGTGCTGTGCGGGACACATGAAACTGAAGCATGAGTGTTTCTTTAGGTCTATAGGGAGTGCAGTACATCAGTGAATTCAGCTGTGTTAGAGCAGCATGAATTTCTAATATGTCGCCATTATGGAAAAGACCACTGGCATATTGAATAATGCAGCTTTCAAAGCGGAGCAGAAAATGTGATTACAGACAATTTGATTGCTGTTTTTAAAATAAATATTTTCAAAATCTTGAGGTATTTTATTTCATGTAATGCATAAAACATGTAACAGTGGACGAGAGCTAAAGATCTTTTAGGACACTAAAGAGCAGATGATGTCAGCTCCATTTAGATATGGAATAATAGAAGCATTAGTTTAAAATGAAATGGATGTCACAGTGGCTTGTTTCCTTATTTTAAAAAAAGCAATAAAAAGAAATGATTTTGCCCACTTTGACAGAAGAATAAAGGCAGCGAATAATTATTTAGCATTATGACACAGTTCATCAAGTGCTTAGCAATTACAATTTTTTTTCACAAATTATCCTTTTTTGAATTTTGCAGCACATGAGAACAATGTATTAAACTACCTTAATAGAGTAAAGAAATAGGATGTCTTTTCATTTTTATTTTCTAGGTTGTTGAAAATACAACTTTCCGTTTATTATGAAATTGGTAATAAGGGCAAAACAACAGGCTATCCTAAGGTACTTATAAGGTGCTTTTAAGGATTCTCTTTCTCAAAAGCTAACTCTAAATTTAGTAATTAGGATTTATCCTTGGGTTCCACTCAGTTGTTGATTTGGGAAGTATTAGAGCAAATGATTCAATTGAAGCATTCTTGAACGACTTGCAGTAAAATCACCAGGCCAAACAGGAGACTTTCTTTTATTGAACTAAGTAATGAAATTTAAAATCAGAATGTATAATACTTTGTTTCATTATTAAGTTCTTTATTTCCTATGAAAATCAGAACACTGTCTCATCACTGCATTGTGGAAGAGAAAATGATCAAAAGATATATTTTATAGATTGAGAGCTAGAAAAGACCTTAGAATTCATCTAAGTCTAGACCCCTCATTTTTTGAATGAGGAAATTGAGACCCAGAGAGATTAATGAAAGTCACACAGAAAGTAATGACAAAGCAAGTATTTGAACCCAACCTCTCAATTTCCAAATCCAATCTACTCTTCATAGAGGTGTCCACGATTTTTTAAAAGTTACTGAGTCAATCTTTCCATCTTTAAGTTGTGCTATCCTGAAACCATGAAGATAAGTAGATGGTTTTCTGTGAAGAAATATAGGTTCTACAATCCCCTTGGTAGCCTGTTTGTGTTTAATTAAATTAAATTGCAATGATAAGTAATGTTGCAGCAATAGTAAGTGGATTTCATGTACTTGACGTATATTGTCATTCTGCAGTTGTCTTTTCTGTAAACCAAATAACCCCAACTCCTTTAATTTTTTCCCAAAGGTCTAACTTTTCAACCTGTTAAGCATATTAGCTTCTCTTTTAACTCTGTCATTATTAAGCTATGTAGATTAGTATTGGGCACAATAATTTAATGGGGATCTAAAAGAAAAGAAAAGGATTAACTCTTGACCTCTGCAAGTCACTTCTGGCTAAGTTTTTTTTTAATATAATTATTGAATTGTTGATGTATATTAAATGTATAAACTATTATGACTCCTAGGTCTTATTTCTCTTGATAATTGTATCTAGCCATTTATTCACCATCTTGCTTCCAGGTATGTCATTTCTAATCCCACTGGCAAACATATGGGAAGTCTATAATAGTATTGGTCTTTTAAGACGTCCTTTGCTGGATACACACATACACAAATGTATGTGTATTATTTAATTCATACATAGAAAAAGCAGATAAAGAAGAAAAATACAGAGGTGCAAGTTGTCTTTGTGATGCATGAGTTCCCAGTAAATAGAAATTCAAGGATTCTGAGCCAGGAGCTTTTAGTTAGTCATGATAATGCCTGAGATTGTTTGTTTGTTTGTTTACAAAGAATCTTTTCCAAAGTGGTTGAATAATTCATTTTCTTCTGGGGGGGGTGGATCTTATGGAGAATTGTTGTAGAGACTAAGAAGAAAGATCAAGAAATAAAAAGGAAAACAATCTTGTTTAGTAGAGAAATTAAACCTGGAACAAAATGAGGATATAGGGTAATTCATATGCCCAGATTTCATGGTGATGATCTTTTCCAAAGCACCCTCAATAGTCACCTTATACCTCTCTCTATTTATATTTTCATTCCCTTCAAACTGTTTCTTTTGCTTTCTCTCTTACCTATCCCTTACCTATCCTCTTTTCTACTTTCTCTTCTTTCCCCTTCTTTTTGTCAACACCTATACAAGTGAAAGGAAGGGCATATTGATGGGATGGAAGAACAGGACTTGAAATAAGAAGAGGCATGGGTTCTAATCCTGCCTCTGGCACCTACTAATTATGGGACTAGAGCAAAGTCATTTAACATCCCCAAGACTTAATCTCCTCATCTTTAAAATGGGGATAATACTCATAGTACAAACATCATAGGGTTGTTTTGAGAAACAAGTAGAAAGGTGTCATAAATCTGAATATACCATATAAACATCAGTTCTAATTATGAGCCACCAGGATACTTTCTCCGAGTAGTTAATGTAGATGTTAATTAGATTAGAGCTGGTTTCAGCATCATCTTTGCATGAAACTTCTTGTTTTAACTATACAAAGCATCGGAATATCTTGAAGAACCCAATCAGTTTCATTGGTTTAAAACAACTTGATTTTTCCCCCTCATGCACAAGCCATTGACACATTATTAATCTTAGCCTCAGGATGAAGTCCATGGGGACTCCATTTGTTATGTCCACCTTAACCCACATAACCATTGCATTGATTACTACTTTGAGGGTAACCTTGCCAATAGTACGAGCTCCTCAAAGAGGGACTCGAAAGTCACATTTCCCTAGATTTTTATATTAGAATGTAATGTGGGATTGAGTTAAAGGTTACTGTAGGTGGCACCCACTGTAATTTATTTACTGTTGAAAGAAATGCAAGCCCTAGCATCTCATCCTAGCAGGAATCCATAATGGTAGTCTAGAGATACACTTTAAAATACATTATAATGTGTAGTTGTTAACTATATGTAATCAAGTTTTAACCTGATTTGTCTGCAAATTTGCAAATCTGAGGTATTTGTGATGGTGAAAAAAATTTCACTAAAATTCTGATCCATTGGAAGAAGGACTTTTCTCTTCCTGATGAAATGTTCCTACCGTGTTTCCCCGATAATAAGACCTATCCCGAAAATAAGCCCTCCCCTTACTGTGTAAGATTCCTCTAAAATAAGCGCTCCCCCGAAAATAAGCCCTTTTGAGATTGCTACTGTAGTGAAGGTGATCCCCTGCGCTACATGCTACATTACGGTACCCTCTGTATGCACCGTCCCCCCCACCCCCGGGTGAAACGCACGCTGCACTCCGAGCTACATCCAATCAGAGCTGCAGCAGTGAGTGCGTCATCCTGTTCTTCCCCAGTGATTTGCTTATTGAATAAAGGTACATTTTTTTGTTCACATTTACCTGTTTATTCAA
The DNA here is from genome assembly GCF_028583685.1 of Petaurus breviceps papuanus. Taxonomy (NCBI): domain Eukaryota; kingdom Metazoa; phylum Chordata; class Mammalia; order Diprotodontia; family Petauridae; genus Petaurus; species Petaurus breviceps. Next base: position 68,087,098 of record NW_027186304.1, on the reverse strand, counting down.
ATTGCTGTCAATGTTCATTAAAATAAGCCCTCCCCAGAAAATAAGCCCTCTGGTGTTTTTCTGTCCAAAAAAATTAATAAGACAGTGTCTTATTATCGGGGAAACACGGTAGACTGTCTTAGGGACTAATTCTTATCCCTTAATAACAGACCATGTGGGTAATGATATAGTGGATTAGTCTATTATATCACTATGGCTGGAGGGTTTTTTCTTTTCTTTTTTGGCTAGAGTATAGATTCATAAGGTATCAGTTATTTAGAGCTATTTAGATAGAGTATACCATTGATAAAGTATCAGTTATTTAGAGTAAGGTACCTCAGAAATAACCTAATTCACTCCCCACATTTTGGTCCTGAGGAAACTGAGGTCTAGTGAGGTTAGGTGAATTTCCAAAGACCATAAAAGTAATAAATGACATAACCAGGATTGCTGACTTGTTTGATTGTTATGTCTAAGATGGAATCAGGGTCTTCAGAAATGCTGCATTATAAATCCACTTAGCCACAGAGTTACAGAACATTAGTTCAAAATGCTTTATAGGAGAGGAGTGAAAGAATATCTTTTCAAGACACTGCCTTTTTAATTATTTAACAAGTTCTCCCAATCCAAGCCATTATGATACTCTTTAAGGACAGTCTCCTACTTAAGTTTCTTTTGATTGGAAGTTCTGAGGTTTTCTGTGTTCGTGATAATTAACTGCTTTTCAGAGAAACACTGTTTGGGGGATGGGGACAATGGGGAGATAAGTATTTAAAATATGGTTTTTGCCTATGTGTTATTTTTGTTAGAAAATAATAAGTTTGACTAATCCTCTTAAAATGACTTAAAACATTATTAAATAGCTTTATCATCCCAGGAACAGATTTTTTTTTTGTTTACGACACTTGCTATATTTCGACAAATTTCATTCTCAAATTTTATAGTTTGATTTCCGAAGTTATTGTATTGTATAAATTCCCCAGGGAGGAAAAATAACAACTAAGTTAAATTCTATCTTATTATGGGGGTAAAGTGTTACTGATACCAGTAACAGCTTTTTCCTACAGATTTATTTGTCTTTCTCTTTTTTTCCCTTAAAATTTAAGGGTTTTTTTTTACCTCAATTGTCAACTTACTTAAGAAAAAAATGATTCAACTCACAAAAACTGAAAACATTTGTTAAAATATCTCATTTTTTCAAATATGTATTTTATCATGGTCTGTACTGACTAGCAGGTGTAAATGATTGGGCACTAAATTCAGATAGGGCCATACTTCATCCATTATGACACTTGGTAATAATGGTGGGGATAGTAAAAGACTTTCTATTCAATTATCTGAATAGTAGATCCATAAGTGTCCTCGCTGAAAGTGTCAAACGATAAAGGATGGCAAAGCAGGGGGGAGGGCAAAAAATGTTCAGAATGAGAAATTCTGCCTTCTTAACATTATGGACAGCGTCTCTTGACCTGTTCTTTCTCTAATGGCGTGGAAAGGTCTTAAAGTGGAAATTATTTTGGAAAAGTTATAGGAAAAGTTAATTAGTAATGTTAGAATATAGACACATTTTCACACATACACACACACACACACACACACACACCCCAAAAGTCAGTACTAATAAATAAGGTGTTCTCTCCACATTCACAAAGGATGCAAACAGTTGCCCCCTTACTGTGAAAGGATTTCTTCTATTTTATATGCAAATGAAAATATTCATCAAGAGACATGTGTACACTTTTTTTTTTTTGCTCTAGACCTCTGATTTTATCGATGTGAGGACTCTTGTTGAGGAAATGTCCTTCACTGATGCAAAGCAGCACCTCATCTGAAATTTACAATCGTAGTTGTTTGGGGCACTGAGAAACTAAGTAATTTGCTCATGTTAACACTTATGTGGTACAAGCAGAATTGTAGCTTAGGTCTTCTTGATTCCAAGGCTGGCCTGCTATCTATTATACTATGGTACCTCTCCTATGTACATATATATTAAACTTATCTTCACATGCCAGGGAGATATACAACTCAGTGTGTTTCAAGGTACAGCTACTGGCCATGACCACTACGTATATGTTCAGGAATTGTTGAAAAGAGGAGGAAGCATACCACACACTCATGAAGTTGGTCCTGTGGTTTGTGAATGGTGAACACTTACGGAGCCTAATGCTGTTTGTGAGTATTTTCCCGTGAATAGTGAAGCTGTATTTTCAATACACTTTGTACCTTAGACTGGCCTGCCAGCAACTAAAAGATACAGAATATCCTTCATAATTGTAATTCCATATAGCCTGTAGTTCAGTTCAACAAATATTTGCTGTTAGGAAATATCAGATTGGTGCCTAGCCAGCATGGTGGACAAAAAGATAAGCTTAGTTCCAACGTCTCCAAAATCTTACAATCTCATTTAAGGTGTACATGCCTAAAACAATTAGAATATGGAAGACAGAATGTCTGTCTAAGACTAGGTGGCACAGTGAATAAAGTGCTGGGCCTGGCATTAGGAAGACTCATCTTCTTGAGTTCAAAGCTGGCCTCAGATACTTGCTTTGTGACCCTGGACAAGTCATTTAATCCTGTTTGCCTCAGTTCTTCATCTGTAAAGTGAGCTGGAGAAGGAAATGGCAAGCCATTCTAGTACCTTTGTCAAGAAAACTCCCAAGTGCGGTCATGAAAAGATGGACATGATAGAAGCAAGATAGTACATAGTCAGTTGTTAAGTCATATGCTACTAACAATAATTCCTTAGAGTGTTTCTTTTGCCCATCTTGCTCACTCTACAGAACAGCTTGGGTAACCTCTTGTCATCCTTTCATTTCTTTCCCTCTCCCCTAAAGTACTCAAGTCAAATCAACGAGCATTTGTTAATCACCTATTATTGCCAGGCACTGTCTTAAGCACTAGGGATACAAAGTGGAAAATAGTCTCCGCCCTCAGAGTGCTCACATTCTAACAGGGAAGACAACATCCAAACAATCTACAAACAAGATATATTCAGGATTAATTGGAAATATAGACAGTTCTTGCTTTACAAAAGTAAAGAAGACCTCTACTTAAAGAGACTCTTACATATTGCAAATTTGCCTGTAGATGTGGGGAAGGAAGGAAGGAAAAAGGCTGCACATCTATGAAGGGAAGGGGCCAGCACCCAGTTCAAGGATATGTTCAAGGGCCCAGGACAGAAAAGAGAGAGCAGGAGGAGGAGCAGTTCTGGACCAGCCACAGAGGGGCCTGGCCAGAACCGAGAAGAGGCAGGGCAGACATGTGGAGGCCATACACAGACACAAGAAAAGATGGGCAGCATGTGGGACCTGGGGACAGACACATGGTACCCAAATACAAATGGAAAGAAGAGAGGCACATGGGGGTGGAGATGCAGTCATGTGGGCAGAACAGGGAAAAGGTCTCCTCCCTTTGTGGAGGTCTTCAAGCCAAGCTCCTACTCTGGGGGGGGGGTGGTGGCAGGGGGAGTTGGTGGAAGTGGCAATCTATGTGCAACCATTCTTCTGCTTTCACTTGGAGGATTTTTTGTATGTTTTTTTTTTAGGTTTTTGTTTGGGGGTAAAGACTGTGGAGTACCAAGCCAGGGGGCAGGAGCTGAGAGAGAACACAGGATTGAACAGTAAAGTTAACATAGGTGTTTTGGGGGAATGTAGATTTCTTGCAGAATTCTTTACCTAAAGTCAAATTTGTGTACTGCCAATTTACATAAAGCAAGAATTATCTGTATTCTTAGAAGGAAGGCGCTAAGATTAAGGAAGACTAGGAATAGATTCTTGCAGAAGGTAGACATTTAGCTGAGACTTGAAAGGAAGGCAGGAGGGAGGAGTGAAAGTGTTCCAGGAATGGGGTATAGCTAATAAAAATGTTTAGAATCAGGAGATAAAGTTTCTTCTGGGAGAAATAGCAAGGAGGCCAGCATCATGGTATCACAGAATATGTGGTCAGGAAGAAGGTTATAAGAAGACTGGAAGTCAGGAAGGGTCAGGGTAGGAAGGGATTAAAAAACCAAACAGAGAATTTTATATTTTATCCTGGAAGAAGATATAGGCAGCCACTGTAATTTATTGACTAGGGAGGTGACATAGTCACCTGCACTTTAGGAAACAACAATTTGAGTGGAAGACAGACTATAGTGGGGAGAGACTTGAGGCAGAAAGATCAACCAGCAGGTTTTTGCAATAGCTCAGGCATGAAATTTTGAAATTTGCCAGAGTAATAACAGTGTCAAGGGAGAGGAGGTATATACCAAAGATGTTGTAAAGGTATAATTGACAGAACTACGTAAGAGATTGGATATGGAGTGACAGAGTAAGGAATCAAGGATGCCACCTGGGTTGTGGACCTAGGTGACTGGGAAGATGGCTGTACCCTCAACAGTAATAGGGAAGTTAGGAAGAGAGGAGGACTTGGAGGGAACCATAAGGATTCCACATTTGAGTTTCAGATGTCCAATTTGAGCTGTTCAACAAGCAGTCCTAGATGTGAGACTAGATGTCAGGAAAGAAGTCTGGATGTGTTGACCTGAGGATCAGCTACATAGACGTGATAATTGGGCTCAAGGGAACTGATGAACTCACCAAGAAAAACAAATAGTATTAGAGGAGAAGAAAAGGAGGCCAAAGGTATAGGGACATTCATAGGAGACATTCATGGTTATCTGTCAAGACATAGATGAAGATCTAACAAAGCAGAATGAAAAGGAAAAGATGGGTAGGAAGAAGAACATAGAGAGAAACATCATGAAAACCTTGAGAAAAGAGTATCAAGGAGAAGTGATGTATACTATCAAAAGCTACAGTGAAGTCAAAGTGGATGAGGACTGAGAAAAGGGCATTAAATTTTGCAATTAAGAAACCATTTTGGAGCAGCTAGGTTGCACAGTGAATAGAGCACTGGCCTTGGAGTCAGGAGGACCTGAGTTCAAACACGGCCTCCTAGCTGTGTGACCTTGGGCAAGTCACTTAACCCCAATTGCCCTACTTTCCCCCTCCAAAAAGCAAAAAAAAGAAACATTTGGTAACTTTAGAGGGAGTAGTTTCAGTTAAGTAAAAAATTAAATTTGAAAAAGACCTTAGTGGTTGGTCATCTAGTACACCCTCAGCTAATTACCTGTTACTTGTAGGATAAATGTCAACTCCTAGCATTTAAAGTCCTTCATAATCTTGACCCATCCTAGCTTTCCAGCCTTAACACTCATTTATTCCCTTTCAATTTTCAACTGAGATAAATTTACCTTCTTATTATTCATCACACATTTTAATTCCCATCTGTGTTCCTTTATATTTGCCATCCCCTATACTTGGAATACATGTTCTACCTGTTCGAATCATTACAAGCTTTAAGTTCATGACCTTCGACATTCTTGACAGCCTGTTGATTTCCCCCTCCGATTATCTATCATTTTTATAGATATTTTGAATGTAGGTGTATATACGTACATGTTGTTTCCTATTGTAAGACTGTAAGCATTTTGAGGGCAAGAGCTATTTCACTGACAGAGTAGGGGTTTGAGAAATGTTTGTTGATGATCCATTGGTTGACTAGAGCAGGATATCATTAAATAGTCATTCATCTTCTGTTGAAACACTTTTACTAATTACTGTATCAGTATTTAACAAGCTAATCCAATCCATCTGTTACTATAAAGGTCTTAGAGTGAAATGAAGTTTGTCTCCTTTAGAACTTCTACCCATTGTTCTAGTTTTGCCCTTGGTAGCCATACAGAATAAATCTAATCCTTCTTTCACTTCTTGTTCAGTTGTTTCTATCGTGTTCAACTCTTCATGATCCCATTTGGGGTTTTCTTGGCAAAGATACTGGAATGGTTTGCCATTTCCTTCTCTGGATCATTTTACAAATGAGAAAACTGAGAGAAACAAAATTAAGTAGCTTGCCCAGCTACTAAGTGCCTCAGGCCAGAGTAGTCCTCTGGAAATCTACTCAGGAAAATGAGTCTTCCTGACTCCAGGCTTGGCATTCTATCCTCTGTACCACCTAACTGCCCTCTCTTTCACCTGACAGACCTTCAGATCTTTGAAGGCCAGGAGCAGGCCCTTATTTCTTTTAACCATTCTTCATAACTTTATGTTAAGTTTCTTTATCATTATAGTTGCCTTTCTCTTCAGATGCCCAAGTTTGTCAATGCCCTTTTCAAAATACACCACTCAAGCTTAATACAACACACCATTTGTGCTTTGAACAGCACAGGGCAGTGTTACTTCTCCACTCTTCTGAAAACTACATCTTTTTTTTGCTTTTTGGAGGGGGAGGAAGGGCAGTTGGGGTTAAGTGACTTGCCCAAGGTCACATGACTAATAAGTGTGTCAAGTGTCTGATGCCAGACTTGAACTCAGATTGTCCCGACTCCAGGGCCAGCGCTCTATTCACTGCGTCACCTAGCTGCCCCCAAACTATATCTTTTAATGCAACATATATTTATATTTACTTGTTGAATATACATTTGAAACATATCTATGTAGTGTATATACATATGTGTATATTTATACACACATATATCCATGTCTTTGAATTATGCAAGCTTACAGTCAATTAATAGAATTTTTCCCATGCTAATATTCTCATCAAATGAAAGAAACAACAAGAAATAGAAATAGGCAGGTTAACTGAAGACTTTTAGACTATCCTGTGGCCAAATATGGATCATTCAAAAGGTATTCTGAAACCACTGAATAAAGGTCAGGTGAGCTTACCATAGCCTAGTAATATCATGACTAACGTGTGTGTGAGATTTTGGAGGGGATGCTGAAGTTGTCTTGAGAGACAGCCAACTAACTGCTTGCTTCCCTTCCCAGTTAGCTAATGGAAGAGTTGAGCAACAGTTGAAAACTGAAATCAATCTAAACTGAAAGCAGAGTTAAGGATTATTTAATAAGAATATTCATTTTAGGATAAAAATAATTAAAACTGAGAGGGATGAAGTGATATGTGGGGATTTGTCTAGAACTCAGATGTTCCTATTCCACCTCCAGTGCTTCCTCTACAATACCCCACTTTTAATTATTGTTTGGTGTAAATCTTCTGTGATCATTTGACAATAATAAGAAATGGAAAATTTAAGAAGAAAGTACAGAGAAAAGAAAAAATATCTAAAACGAATAAAGCCTACAGGAGACGTTAGGAATTAAGCTTTCTTAAGCAATCTAGAAAAACATGTGGAAACATGTATTATTAATAAGGAAATATCAAATATCTCTTGTGAGACAAATAAACTCACATTGGACCATGACTTATGAAAACTTTTCCTAAGGCAAAGAGATGACAACTTTATAGGGCATAAAATGCTATATTCTTCCTATTACCAGCTTATTGGATAAGTACTAACAGTGAATCCAATTGACCATCCCCACCCCAAACCAAAAGTATTTTTGGTTCAATTCAGGGTGGAAGGAATTCAATTTGAGCATAAAATGTATCAGGGGAAAAACTGAATGTGGACAACCAAATATTTGAACACAGAATAAACCTGATATTAGGTTAGCAGTGTGTTAACTTGAATATTGACTTCACCTTTTGTTTTAAAGTATCTGAGAGTTTTCAAAGCAACTGTCCTTATGATCAGTGATTTTAAAGCCAAATAGGAGATATAAGGTAAGCACACAACTATGACAAAGGACATTTGAGGGGAACTGCAAGTTTGGTTGGTATATAAGTTACATGGAAAAGTATAGTGGAGTGGGACACAATCCTTGGAAAGGAGGACTCCAAGAAGGATGGGTGCAGAAAGGAATAATTCAATATTATGGAATTTAGAGAGGTGGGATCATAAAGTGGTGGTACTAGAATGACCTAGAAGCAGCAGTTGAGGGCAAAAGATAGGTCACCCTCAATTCTAGGTACCTCAGTATGATAAAACTGGATAGAAGACCTAAAAAACAATACAAGACATCCCTTATTGATCTATGCAGCATTGTTACTTCTTCTAATGCTAATTCATATTTATTTGGCTCCTTCATTTTGGTGGATCTCAGAATACAGAACAACCTTTATTAGTGTTTACAAAGTACCCTAGAGGAGAGTAGGCAGCATCTGGGATACTATAAAATAAGTCAAAGGAAGGGAAACCAAGGACCTGGGCAAGATTAAGTCAACAAGCAACTAGTTCCAAATGAGTTATAGACAGGATAAATTGGAGTTAAACAATGGGAGAAAGACATAAACATTAAGAAAAGACTTCTTGAAGAAGATGGGATTTTAGTTGGAATCTGGAAGAAGTCAGATAATCCAGGAGGGAGAGAATTCTAGGCACGGGGAACACATGCTGTGAAAATATCTGGAACTGGGAGATGAAATGTCTTGTGTGAGTAAGAGCCAGGAGGCCAGTGTTACAGCATCATACGAGTGCTTGGAGGGAAATTAGGTATGAAAATATTGGAAAGGTAAGAAGGGGCCAGGTTATGAAAAGATTTAACAGCTAGACAGAGGATTTTATATTTGATCTTGAAGGAATAAGAGCCAAAGGAGTTTATTGAATGGAAACAAACAAACAAAATCCTGTGCTGCCTTCTTATTGATGTTAAGACCAAATTCTTCAATTTGGTAAAAAGCCTGTGTTTTTGAACATCACATCTCATTACATAGGATCCTACTATATGGAATCCTAACACATTTTGTAACAATAGAAATTAATATAATCTTAACAGAGATGGAGTATGTAGTAGATAGAAAAAAGACAGAGATACCTGGGTTCAAGTCTCAAATCTGATATAATAGCTATTATTTATATAACCCTGACTATGTGCCAGGGACTGTGCAAAGTACTTTATAAATATTATCTCATTTGATCTTCCCGACCCCTCTGGGAGGTTAACAGATGGTGAAACAGGCCAGCTGAGGTTAAGTGACTTGCCCAGGGTCACACAGATAGTAAGCAACTGAAGCTGGATTTTAACTTGTCTTCCCAGTTCCAAGACACCTATCTTGGAGTTTTCTATCCCCTGCTCCACCTTGCTGCCCAAAAATAAAGGTTCTGTGTCTACAGACTAGTCACTTAGGCCCTCTCAGTGTTTCTAGTAGCTTTCTAAAATTCTAAGTGGAAGACAAGTAGATTTAAATCATTGAAAGGAGTTTTCCCCATAAAGAATTCATTCAATACACTGATAAAATCACAGGTCCAGACAGAATCAGGAAAAAAATAAGAACAATAAAAAATATTTAACTCTCAACTATGCAGTAACTGAAAGGAATTAATAACAAAAACCTGAAATTTAAAAATGATTAAAAGAGTGCATTTAGCAAACAGAATTTGAAATGAAGTTATACAATTTTAAGCAATAAAATTGACTAACAGTAAACTCTGGGAGTATGACAAATTGTCTTCCCAAAGAAATGTGAAGATTTTCTCACTCAATCCTTTTACAAATAAACTATATATAACACCTGTAAATATGTGTTTACAAAAACTCAATGAACACTGAAAAAATAGCAAGGAAACTAGAGGCATTGGGGTTAGGTTTTTTTTTTTTTTACTTTCTTAATTTCTTATCCCCAGAAACTGCAAGAAAATTTTTTCCACATTTTAGTGGGTTGGGCACTGGATTAGAAGTTAGGAGACCTGAGCTATGGATTTAATTTTTGCCACTAATTAGTTGTTTGATCTTGAGGAAATAGCTTAACTTTTCTGGCTCTATTTCCTTATCCATAAAGTCAATTACGTGATTCTTTGTTAACTGTTTAGGTTTCTCTGAAATATAATTCAGCCATATATCAATTGATACCTTAAAAGAATGGTCTTGAAATGTATAATAAGTCTCAGACTCATTTTGTCTTTATATCCCCAGGGTTTAGAACAGTACTGTTAATAAATGTTGATTAATTAATCGATTCTTATCCAGACTGGATATCCACCAAAAGTCACAGACTCAATCATGCTCTTTCACCCTGACCTTTTCTAATCTCTTGCTGGTGCTACAGTGGTGCCCTTCCATCAGACTTTCAGGGACCATGCCCTAGAGCCAGACTTTCCTGATTGGTGGGACCTAGGCATATGTAGCCATCTCTTTCATCCATCCCAAACTGCTGCCACAGTTAACTTATTTTTATTTGAACTAAATAAGTTATGACCTTTCTCACTAGATATCAAAATGGAAATGTAGGAAAATTGACTAACCATGGCTTAAGTATTAAAAAAAAGGGAGAACTTCAATATTTGTATTATCTCAGAATGAGAATAGCTATTATTTAGAATGTATATACCACAAAGGGTGAAACCTTGATCAATACAGATATAAACTAACTTGCTCAGGAGGTTTACAGCTTATAAAGTAAATGTCACTAACTTTCTTTCCATTTTTCCCAGCACAATCTAATCTTTTTGCCTAGGAAAGAATGAGATTATTTGACAGATTAATTCATAGGATAACAGATTTACGTTTAGAAGGGACCTAAAAGGCTACCCATCTTCTACCACTGTCCATATAGATGAGGAAACTGAGGCTCAAAGGGTTGAAGGGATTTACCAAGGATCACACACCTTAAGTATCAGGAGTGGGATTTGAATAATATTCTTCTTGGTTTTCATTGAAAGCTATAAAAGAAATGAAAGTGAACCTGCCCAAGTACTGTTTGATAGGTTTTGAAAAAGTGGTCTGCTGGTTGATAGTTGATAACCTGGAATTACCCATTGGAAAGCAACTCTTATGTCCAGACAAATAAAAATGCAAATGTGAAATCTATCTCAAAAAACCTTTGTGGAAGACCATCAGACCTGTTTCAATTGAGCTCATGTCTATCACTTTAGCTAGAGTGTCACTAGGGGGAGTTAAATTGAGAAATCATGGAAACTGAATATTATATATTTGGATTGCTTGTGCTTGCAGATGAGTTGGTCATCTTACACAGAAGCTCAAAAGTGATCAACTTCAGTTCAATCATATCAGAACATAATCAGTGTTGAGGAAAACATAACTTTCAATGAAGGCTCAGCTGTACCATATTATTTCATGAAATTGTGTGTGCTTCTGAATTCAACCTTTTCATTATTTATAATCATATATTCCTTGGACATTGAGTTTGAGCATATACATGGGTAAACTAACCAAGGTGTAGAATAAGTAGAAGTAGTGAGATGAAATTGAACAAAGAAAATTTAGTCTACCAGAAAATACATTCATCCAGTGATAGATAGCAAGTAGCTAGAGCTGGCACTGAATATTTCTAATTCTGCATAGATTCCCCACCCCCCACTCCCTCTCTCATGCATTGTCATGAAAACGCTTAGACAATGTCTCCTGTCACCTCTCTAGCTACATAGCCAAAGGATTCAACTCAGTTGCTCCACCCTTCTCCTGATCCTGACTGTGACCCATTTAAAACAGGACTCCATTTCATACTTTTAATAGGGAACTATTTAATAGGGGCCATCCTATGTTAAACCATGAAATAACCCCCCAAGGGAATTTGGAGAAAATCCAAGAGCTGAGATGATTTGAATGTGAAAAGGACAAAGAACTTAAAATACATTATAGGGAATTATATTCCTTTGGCAAAAAATTGTGAAAAACCAGAGGATAATTCATTGAGCACTTCAGAAAACAAACCTAAGAATTAGAACAAATATTCATTAAGAATGGGTTCAGGTCAACTCCAGACATTAAATTTCACAGGACTATGATATCTACTCCACTCTACCTCTACCTCCATAAATGTGCTTTGAAATTTGAAATATGAATGTTGGGGGTAAAAATCTTAACTTCTTTAGAAGCTATACGTCTCAATGATAAAACTATAAGAAAAGGAACTTTATGGATAGAATATAAGCTAGAATAGAAAAATCTCTATAAGGCTCTGTCATATGAACAATTCACATTTTCAATAGAGTTGCAAAGCACTTTATAAGCCTTTCCATTTGATAGCCAAGATAAGGACAAAGAAAATGTATGAGTTTAATGCTTAATAAAACTTATGTCCTTGAAACATATTTGTAAAACACATTTCTGTAAATTAAATCATGCTTGCCAATTTACTTACGGTATAGCTTATGAGATTTCCTTTCCAGGGATGAAAATTAAGCTTCCAAGGAAAAAAAAAATTATTGCTTACTGTCAACATGTCTATCATGAAAAGTCTTATCTACTATTAAACATCTGTAAGATATTCAGTGCCTTGACCATAGCAATGCATCATAGCTGTTTAATAACTGAGTCCACTGTATAATAGAATGGAACTTGCAATTACCCATAATCCTCATCTCATGACATCGTGGTGGTCTTCCTCATCTTTACAAGTGCTCTACAGATTAACCAGCCTTGCATTCTAATAAATGGATGCAGCATTCTGCCTATGGAATGCAACTCAATCCATCCTAGCGAGAACTTGCCTCACTTATTGCCATACTTCTCCAGTTTGTCATAGAGTGAGACACATTTGTGCTAGCTCTCCGTTCCATATCCACCCATGGCTCTCTACTTCCATATGGTATATAGCAGATATTACTTGATATTTGGTGGACATCACAGATATTCATAGCCCATCAGAGATCAAGGAACTTCAGAGAGCAGATGCACAGGAAGATCCTTATACAATGCCCTATCCCTAAACTGTATTCAAATATTTAAAGGGTTATCATGTAGAACTAGACTTCTCTTTAAAGAGGGAAGCCCAGTTACTGCTCCAGGAGGAAAAATCAGGATGAAGAAATGGAGACACTCTTCTTTTTCATGTGAAAAAGAAACTTCCAACAACCACATGCAGTTTCCTATTGAATATCACCATTTTTATTCTTGAATACTGGAACTTTTTCAATAAAACTTGAAAAAAAGAAATTATTATTATATGCTCTATATTGTTCCATTTATATAAACTGTCCAATTGACATATAAATAATCATGGCCTTATCCACTTCATTAGGTAGTTAGTCACTGGCAGTATTCAAGAAGGATATGGATGATGATCTTTCATGGATGATTTTATGGTGAGCCTACCCTGGCTGGGAGATAGGTCTAGAATTAGAGCACTTCTCATTTCAAGTAGGAATTCTGCTTTGAAGATTTGTAAGGCAGTAATTCCATCCATGGATAATAGGTCCACCTGTGCTCATTTATATATTCAAGCATTCATCACTGATCTTCATATGGGGTGTGGCTATTTTAAAAGTTCACAAGGTCTTTGACATCTAAACAAAATCTTGATAGGCTAGATTCTTTCTTAAATCCTCAAAAACAATGTTTCTTTGATGGGTAGAGAAGAGGAAGACAAAAAATGGGAGAGAAAGAGAATGATACAAAAATGTTTTTTTAACAACTGGGAGGAAAGTTATTTATAGGACCAATCCTACAGATCCCAGGATCAGGATGGTAGTAGTCAAAATTAGAGTCCAGGTCTCCCTTTCTCACTCAGCTTCAAGCTGCAGTGGCCACTCACCACTTTGATTGGCACAGAAACTCTGACATACTCTGTTTCTGACATGGGCCAATTTGACTCTAGGCAACCCTCTGTTCTCTGACGGTTACCATAATGGTGCTATGATTAGTATGGATACCTGATTAGCATTAGCACTATTTTCAGCTTGGAACCCTTAAGCTCAAGTGATCCACTAGCCTTGGCCTCCCTATTAATGGGGATTGTAGGTGTGCAGTGGAATGTGCCAACATGCCTAACACATTCCATTACTCCTTAATACTCCCAAGAAGGACAGCTGTGTTTATGGAAAGTATGGCCAATGCAATGCAATACAATACTAATACAGCACAATATAATACAATACAAAACACACTTATTAAGCACCTATCATGTGCAAGATATTTTGCTCAGTGCTTGAGATTCAGAGAAAAAAACCACAATGTCTTGCCTCCTCAAAGATCCTATATTCTCCTGGAGGTTACAGGGAATATGATATATAAGCATTTAAGTACAGAATTGATCACTTGATTGAGGGAGGAAGCACTAAAAACTAAAGGTACCAAGAAATACTTTCATAGGAGGTAGCATATAAGTTGAGCCTTTGAGGTGGGGATATGTTCCAGGCATGGGAAATAATCTTTGCAGAAGTATGGAGGTTGGAAATGGAATGCCAATTTATGAAAACAGCAAGTAAGCCAATTTGATTGGACCGTGATTGAATCTTTCTTTCTCTTGAATACCTATTGTACTTACTGTTCAATTTGAGTCACTGATTCATTCATTCAGCTCCTACTTATTATGTCTCTATGTCCCTGGGAAGAAATAAGCATGAATAAGCATAATTCCTGCCCTTGGGGTGCATAAAGCATTTGACGTTATTTCTGTGACATCATTCATATAGAATAGCTCACATTTCTACAGTATTTTAAGGTTTACAGGGTCTTTTCCTCACAATAACCATTTAGCATAGGTGATATACTATTATTATGCCCATTTTAAAAATGAGGAAACTCAGGGAGATAAAGCAATGACAGTGCCTGGCATGTAGTAAGCACTTAATAAATGTTTCATTTATCTATCTATTGATCACCACTGTATTCCTTGGAGAATGTCATCTGCTGTATCCTTCTGCAAGGTCAGAATACTAATAGCATGTGCTTCCTAGGGTTGTTGTGAGAATAAAAAGATAGTATTTGTAAAGTGCTTTGCAAATCTTAAAATGCTATGCTGGGTGTCCTAAAAGTTTTAGGGCAACTTTCAGTCATTAATGCTTAAAACTGCACAAAGACTTTTGGGACAACCTGTATAATGTCAAACATTATAGCAACTTCTTATCTTGGACCCAAAAGAAATGAGACGAGGTGTAGGTACACCAAATGATGTCATTTTCACCTAGTTTTAACATTTCATAATAGCACACTTTTCTATCATTTACAAACCTTTGTAACCTTGAACTAGTAACAAGCTCTGGGCCTCAGTTTCTTCTGTAAAGTGAGAATCAGACTGGATGATCCCTAATGTCACTTATCTAGGACACATGATTACAATTACAGAATAACTGATATTGATTATCTCATTTAATTCTCACAGCAGTTTTGTGAGATGGGTGTGCAAGTATTACTAAGTGTTATCATCCCGATTTTGTAGAGAAAGAAACTGAGGCATAGAGACATTATATGACTTGCCCAGGGTCACATAGCTAGCAAGTGGAAGAGCAGGATCTTGAAGCCAAGTCTTTTTTTTCCAAATCCAAGAGCCCTTTCTCTTGCACTACACTTCTTTCTCAAGAAAAAAAAAAAAACATAGGAATCACCTTTTGCATACTGAGCCTTTTTACCTGGTTCATAAGAATTCTTCTTTTGGTCAGGCACATGTTGTGATTTATGTCTCCAAAAGATTAAAGGACTATCAAGTGGAAAGAGATTTGACTCTCTCTTTTTGGCACCAGAGAACAGAACTAGGAGCAGTATTTGGAAGCTGCAAAGGGGGCAGATTTAAACTCTATGTAAGAAGAAACTTCAAAACAATTTGAGCTATAAGAAATTTAGTGACTTCCGCCAAGAGCGGAGGCACATACCTGTAATCCCTGCTACCAGGAAGGCTAAAACTAAAGGATATGTTGTGCTTGGGAGATCTCAGCTGCAGTGGACCAAGCCAATTAAATTTGACATCAATATGGTGAACCCCCAGGAACTGGGGGTTACCAGGTTGCCTAAGGACAAAATGGAGTAGGTCAAAGCTCCCCTGCCTGAGCAAGATAAGGGAGACTAAGTTCTTTAAAAAAAAAAGACATATCTGTTTCTGTTAGATCTTGTTAAAGGTATTACAGTAAAGGCTAGATGGTCAATCATTGAGAGTGCCATAGAGGAGATGTGTTGTTCTGATATATGTTGAACTAAAGAGTCATTAAAGTCCTTCCCAACTCTGAGATTCTTTCATTCTGTAATCCATCTCAACTGGTGGGTGTCCAAACTTATTTGATATACAAGACCAGCCTCATTCAGAGGTGGCAAATAATCCATGCATTTTGATATGAGATAGCTCACAGTGTCTTCTGTGTGCTCAAAAATTTCCCCTAGCCACCTGTTATATATGAAAACAGTATTAGAATCAGACACAGAATCAGAATACCCAAGTTAGAAATAAGCTCAAAGAACAATTAGTCTGACCTGTACTTAACATAAGAATCCCCTGAACAAATGTTCATCCAACTTTGCTTAAAGATACTCAGTAAAGAGGAACCTTCCAGGGCAGTCCATTCTACTTTTTGGTAGTTCAGATTATTCTGAAGGTCTTTTTTCCCCGTTTTGTGGCAATTAGTTTTGTTTCTCAGTCATGTCTGCAAATAAGTATTGCCTCATCAAGAAAACAGCTCAGAAAATGATTGATGTCCTCATTAAATCACTCTTCTCTTCTATTTTCCCCTGCCTTCCCTCCCCTTTTCCTTTCTTGTCTCTTCCTTTCTCCCATCCTTTCCCTTCCCCCTTCCTCCCCTCCCCTCCTCTCCATTCATCTCTCCTCTTCCCCTTTTCTCTCCTCTTCTTATCATGTTCCCATTAAGTCTTCTCTATGCTAAATACTCCCAGATCCTCCAGCCAGTCCTAATATGATGTGATGTCAAGGACCTCCTCGTCTCCTTTGGGTATTCTTCAGCTTATCAATGCCTGTTCTAAAATATGGTGTCCAGAATTGAATGCAGTTCTCCAGAGGTAGTCTGAACAGGATCAGAATATTATAGAACTGTCAATTCACTAGTTCTAGACATAGTTACTTTTTTAATGTATTCTAATATTGCATTAGTTTTTTAGCTTTTATCACACTGTTGAGTCATCCTGAGCTTACATTCCACTGAAACCCCAATATATATTTAAACAAATTGCTATCTAGTCATACTTTTCCTGTTATATTTATGAAGTTGGTTTTTGAAACCCAAGTATAACATTTTAATCCTATTAAGCTTGATCTTGCTAGATTTGGCTCGATGTTTTAGCCTGTCAAGATGTTTCCAGATATAGATTTTGTTATCCAACGTGTTATCTAACCCTTCTAGCTTTGAGTATATATAAATACTTTCATCAAGTAGAATGTATGTTCCTCGAGGGCAGAGAATTTTCTTTATGTCTCTAGCTTTTAGCTGTGTACATTGTAGAGTTGGGATGGGGAGGAGAGGGGAAGGGTAGGTGACAGGACTGGGAGAAACAGTGAACCTCTGATTACATTGGTATTTGTAGTTCTCATTTGAAAAAATTCTCCTAACCAATGAAAATCAACAACTGTTATATAATTTATAGTATTAGAGAATTCCCTGAGGCTCTGGAGAGTTCAAATGACTTGATGAGGGCTGAGAAGCAACATGTCAGAGATGGACCATTAATCCTGTGCCTCCTGATGTTAAGACTAGCTTTCTTTAAACCATGTTGTGAAGCCTTGCACATATTAGGTGCTTAATAAATATTTTGAATGGGAATTTGGAATGAACTAAAATGTTTTAGCACAGGGTCAAGCATAAATCAGAGTCCTGTTAGAGACATCCTAAGTTGATATAAAGCCTTTAATGACAACTCTCTGGGTTTAACAGTCTAGCCATTTACCTTATAGCATTTCTATAAAGTTCTATTTAAAATATAAATATGTTTTTAGGGTAGCATAGTAAGCCATTATCACCCATTGAGACCTTAGCACAAATCAATTTATTTAATCAGCTGGTCACTTGCCTATCAAGGTTCTAAGGAAATGGAACATCAATAGATAAAGATGTTAGGAAGTAGACAGAGAAATGTTCAAAAGACATATCCTGCTTGTCAGAGAAATCTGCATAGAGGGTAGGGTAGGAGGAAAGTATTGTGGGGACCTTGGGTAAGGATTGATATTTTGACATATCTCACCTCACATCACACAGGTTCTGGCCTCTGTTTAGCAGTGGTTTATTACTATATATCAAGTAGGTTTGAAAATCTGTTATGCCAGATACATACATCTAATATGACCAGAGAGGTCTTTTGGGTAAAGTGGTGGATAACAAACCCTCTACCTGAAAAGGGGGATAACAGTAGTTCCCTGTACATTCTCTTAGCTATAACAGCCAGGTGGAACCTCCTCCTCACTATCACAAGGGCCCTTGGTTCTTGAGGAGAGGGAGGAGGACAGGGAACATGGAGCCCAAAAGAGGATATAGCTTTGCCTGAGAAAACTTCATTGTTAGACATTGGTGGAATCCAACAACTTTTCTCCACTTTTGTTGGCAGAAGAGAGTAGAACTTAGCAGGTCCAAATATAATTATATAGACAGAGACAGGGCTAAATTTCATCTCTGCGCACCAAAAGTATATCATGGTATCCAAGACAATTAGAAGTAAAGTGACAACAGCAGCCAAATTTGTTGGTTTTACTCAATTCCATGCCAAGAAAGAGAAGGACATAAGCAAATATTTTTATATTTTGAAAAGAGTGTTTTATTTTATAACATCTTGAAGGGAAAAAAGCAAACGAACCCAGCTAATGCCTTTTAAAAAAAAAAAGAGAGAGAGAATGTTTTTCCTAGTTAACTACAAAGATTTCACTGAGATGGAGAAAAAAAATCGAGCATTTATAAAAATGTTGATGTAGATATAATTAGATCCATTTTAGGACCAAAAGTTTTATGCAGAAACTGACAGAAGGATACACAATAATTATAGTTTGCTGACAAGCTGAATAGAGTTTCCTTTTTTTATCTTATGGTTTTAGGAAACCGAACTGTAAATAAATATGCAGTTTGACAGATTGTAATTGCGATCAGCAAGGCGTCTTTTCATTTAATCAGATGGTGTTATTAAAATGGGGTTACAATTAAACATTTTATAATGTGACGTAGAACTCCATTAAAATTCTCCAGCAAACAGTAATTTACATCTGATGCCTCTGCAGCCCGTTTCTATTTGCAGACATGTTATTGGCTGTGACCTTCTCTTGCTTGGGTCTCTGTTGCTGTTTTCTTCCTAGGTTGATAAATGATAGGGAACATCCACTTTCTTTGCCTCCTCGTGCAGTGTTAGGTAATAGTTTTGCATGTTCTTCTGGAATTATGATGACCCTTATGCTGTGAGGTACTGGACCAAACAGAAGTTTTAAAATAGAAGGAATTGGGTCCGAATGACTGACAATTCATTTTCTATACTTATTTTATGGGCATAGGATCATAGATTTAGAGATAGATGGGTTCTTAGAGGTCATCTAGTTCAACAGCTTTATTTTACAGATGAATACAGTGAGGCACAAGGAAGGAAAGTTGCTAGATAGCTAGATGACTCAGTGGATGGAGCAACAGGCATGGTGGAGTCAGGGAGACCTGAGTTCAAATCTGGCCTCTGACACTTAACTAACTGTGTGATCCTGGGCAATTCATTTAGCCTCTGTTGGCCTCAATTTCCTAATTTGTAAAATGGGGATAGTAATAGGACCTATCTCTCAGGGTTATATTGTAAGTATCAAATGAGATAATAATTGAAAAGTGTTTCGCACAGTGCCTGGCACATTATATAAATGGTAGCTATTATTATTCAGGGTCATATAAAGTAACAAATGATACAGCCAAAAATTTGAGCCAAGATTCTGTGACATAGAATATAATAAACTTTCCATTTTACTATATTCCTTTAATTGCCATAAACATTAAATCCAAAATCAACTATAGCTAAATTTCTTTCAGGAAAAATTAATGAGAATTTTAGCAAGATTTAATTCTCTCTTTGTATCTTATGTTCCCTAGGGGAAAAAATGCATCTCTAAGCAAAGAATAGAAAAAGGGTATCTCTCTATGTGATCATAGCTTTAGAGCTGGCAGTGACCTCAGAGCACATCCAAAGTCTAACCTCTCATTTTACTCCTCAGAGTCTGAAACTGACATCTAAAAAGGGTAAATTACTTACCCGTAGTCATAAGGCATGGATGGTATTAAACTTGGAAGTAATAAAAAGGAAAATTATTTCAAATTATTGATGAGACTTAATTGACAAGCTGCCTATTGCTTTTGTCCATAGCCTTCTCCATGATCATGGTGGTCTCTTGTAGGATGGTTAGCTCCTCCTAATGAATATTTAGAAATATCAGAAATGCTGCTGAAGGATCTGAATAAGTTTGATTGGGTAATTGGATAATAGAATCCAAATATGACTCTGCACTTTTAGTTGTAGGAAGAAATAATGTAAGCCTTTGACCAAATACCATCAATTTGCACTTTGGAGCTGTTCCATGGAGAGAAATTAAGCATGAAGAGTGCTTGGATTAACTCATAAAGAGGGAAAAACTTACCAAGGTCTAAATCAATATTTCTTTGCTACTCGATGAAAAAAAAATTAAATTTTTAAAATAAATTTTCAGATGATAGGTTACCCTTTAAAAAGGGAATATAGGAAATGCTTTCCATTTCTAGAACAATGCAAAACTAACATAACAAATTTCATTTCAACTGTTTTCCAAAGGAATAAAAACAGGACATGTAGGGAAAGGAGAAATCTTTTCTGTCTGGGTAAAACTAGGTGAAGTCTTTGAAGCATATTTAGAAGGGTGTAGGAGTATTATTTTAAAGAATAATTGCCATTGAAAAGTTTTTTTGAATTTAAAAAAAAGGAAAATAGTTCCAAATTCCTCAGCCTTAATTGTTCTTTTTAAGTAGTAGGATGTAAGTTTCTTGAAGAGAAGGATTAAAATGAAGGGGTAAGAGTAGATGATATCAGGGATTTCTTTCTTTTCAAAATGTATGTCTATGACCATCTCAGTTTGTCTTGTTATCTCAAATGCATAGCACATAGTAGATCATTAAAAAATGTTTGTTGAATGTACAATGAAAAGATTTCTTCTTTTTTTCCTTCTGCCTACTCATTTCACTGTCAGTCCATTGTTAAGCACCTACTATGTGCTGGGCTCTGTGCTGAGCAATGGGAATACAAATGAAAGTTGTTGGGTTTTTTTAAGCAGTCCTTTCCCTCAAGAAGCTTGCAATCTGATGGGAGAAAACTACACAGAAGGGAAACTGGAAAACTGTGGGGGTGGGGAGAAGAGAGGAAGAGAATGGAGGTACCTGGTACAGGGACATGAAGTTCAAAGAAGTCCAAAAGCAGTGTAGATAGTGAGAAATGGGGAGACTGTGCTGAAACACTTTCTGAAATAGAGGCCTTAGGATTCTTGACCTTGCCCACTAGTCAGAGGGTCTAATCAGGGCATCAAGGTCCTGATTAGATGTGCCTACCAAGCAGATTCAATTTTGCAGTATAATGAGATTTCCCAATGATGAGTTTCCTGGGGAAGAAATCTCTGCTGTCCAGAGATGTCCAAAAGTAGCATAATGGTGGGAAAAATGGTAACATTATTATATCTAAAAGGAACGAAAGAAATAGTGAAACTTCAAATCTATCTTTCTCCAAAGTAATGGTAATGATTGTTATCCTTTTTTCTCAAATTATTGTTATCCTTAATTCTCAAAGTGCACAAAAAGGTCATTACCATGCTAAAGTCAAAATTTCAGTGTCTTTGCCTATGGCTGATCATTCTAATATGAGCTTGAGTGCTCTACCACAGAGCCAGGCACAAATAGTCCCCATGAACATTTGGGGTGGATTCTCCAAATTTATGCATCCTGCATTTCCTTTGAGCTGTTTCAATTCTGCTTTGCTCATAGAGCACAGCACCTTCTCTGATGTGAGCACACCATGCTGAGTGGTCCTATGTCAGTGTCTTCCATGTCACACAATCAATACCAAAGTTCTCCATGGTACTTTAGAATTAGAAGAGACCTTGGAGATCATCAGTCTAATACTCTTCTTTTACAATTTGTGAAAGTGAGCCACAGAAATCATAAGGAGCTTCCCACAATCACACAACTATTCAGTGGCAAAGCAAGGACTAGAACTTCCTAATTCCTCCAACAAGCACTCTTTGTACATGCTGCTTCCCATTATATTTAATATCTTTTTTTTTCAAAGAAAAGGTACAATAGTATAGTTTTACCTATAGGTGTCCCTCATTATAAATTCACTGGGCAGAAATTAATCTTGGCATAATTTGTAAAGTATATAAATTAATTCTCTCTTAACCAGACCTTTGAAGTTGGGTATGTCTCTATAGGTAAATTCAATATGCAAAAATTAGCCCTGAAGAAATTTGTCATCCTAGCTTATTACTTAGTTGATTGATTTTATTTTATATATATATTTAAAATATTGCTCAAACTTAAGGGCTCTTCTGTAGGAAGATCCTGGCTCTCAATAAGATATGATGCAAGACAGCATCTGGAAAGGCAACCCAAGGTGCTCCTCTGTGCTGAAATACTGGTAGAATGCATGATGGAACTTCAGGTCTCAGGGGATGTATTTGGTCTAGGACTCAGGGATGGAGAATCTGCAGCCTCAAGATCACATGTGGCCCTCTGGATAGGTCAAAGGGCCACACTTGTGGACCTGGAGGGCCACATGTGGCCTCAAGGCCACAGGTTCCCCACCCCTGTAGTATGATAATTAAAACACCCTAGGCCAGAACTCTTCCCTTAGAAACGGAATTCAGTTTGCTGCATTTCATTTTTTTTCTTTATCCATTAGGACAAGTTACTAATTTTACAAGACAAATATATAACATAAAGTATTTTCTATGTCTTTTCATGAATCATCTGTTTCCTAAACCAAGAGATATATTCAATGAAATCATGTTTAGAGATGATTTGCATACCTTTCTAGTTCTTTCACATTACAAGGGATGAGACAAGAACAAAACTCAGAACACCAGAGTTTTCATTGAACTTCTACCACTGAACCACCTCTGAGCAACCTTGGGATACTTCTGACCCTATATTTGCATAGCCCTTCACATCTTAGAAAGTGCCTTCATACAGCCACATCATTGATTCATGTGATTTGATTCAGTTCACAAATATCTTCTAGGTTCCTACTATGTGATAGACATTTTAAGATAAGATGTGTGGTTTTGGAGGGATATAAAAACAAAACCCAAAGTCCCTGCCCTCAAGGAGCCTAGATTCTACTGGGGGATATACCATGTATACAGATAAGTAAATGAAAAACAGTTTTAGTAGAGAGAATACTGTGGGGATCTGGGAAAGCTTTGTTGAGTTCATATCACCTAAGCTGGTCCTTGAAGAAAGCTAAGGACTCCAAGGAAGAGGTCAAGAAGAAGTACATTCCAGACATAAAGGAATGGTCCTACAGCAGCTGACATGCCTGACTATGAAGGCAGCAGATAGCATGTCAAGTTCAGGCAACAGTCAATGGGTCACCTAGGCTAGAAGGTAATAGTGTTTGAAAGGGAATAATGCACAATTTGACTGAAAAGGCAGGTTGGAATTAGGTTGTGGAGGACTTTAAAATACCAGGTTGAGAAGTTTGCATTTTATCCTGTACATTATTGTTGTACTAATTTAATTAAACCCTGAAACAGTACAAAGGCTCCTCAGTAAAACGCAGTCATTTGAAACGAAGTGACTTAATAAGCAGTGACCATGGAAAAAAGAATGCAACTTAAAAAGCACATACTGGTCAGTCAGTCAGTCAAAACTATTTGTGGTCAAATTACAACATACTACCTCTGCAGGTCATTGAGTTAGTTCATTAGTAAATATGTCTTGGGTGGCAGGCATGATAGACAATGAATCGAACTCTGAACTGAATAGAAAGGTAGGCTGGTTTACAATTGGCAAATGATTCTTATAGCGAGCCTTTGAGATACACAAAGCATATATTATCGTCCCTGTTTTTTTAGATGAGAACCCAGAGCCCCAAAAGATTTAAGCAGCTTTCCTAGGGTTATACAGTTTGTAGGCTGGAGAGTCATGTCTTTTGACTGAATGTTTAGGTTCATTTGTTTTGTTTTGTTTTATACTAGTTACTTCTCTTATCCCAATACTCAATATCTTTGCCAATTGAAAGGGTTAGACCAGATTACAGGTTATTGATGGGGAGAGAGTATCTATAGACAGATTTTAGGGAGTCTGTGGCAGGGCCAGTATACACTAGGGTTTCTCCTCTACCACCTACAACATGAAATAAGCTAGTTTTTCCCTAAAAGATAACAAAGATGGTAGTTGATTGGCTTAGAGATAGAATAAGAACCTTCCTTGATGCAGCCTCCTGGTAGTATATGACCATGTTAATTTAACTTCCTGGTTACCTAAGGGCATAAAAAGACCCACCCACATGAGGTTAGGGCCCTTTAGATTTGGCAGAGGTTCAATCAGATCACCACACCTGTTGACCAAATGCTTTTCCATGAGAGGAAAGCTAAATATTGTATCATTGTTAAATAGTCTCTATTTAAATCTAAGTAAACTTTTTATTGTTGTCGTTAATTGTCCAGTGACTTATGAATGCCTCATTTTGTACTAATTTTGATCTTGAACAGGATGCCAACCTGAGTCAGGCAAGCCTCTAATAGGTTCTATAACTCGAATGGGAAAACCATTACATCTTTATTTTCACTTGTGTCTAGCTGAAATTTTGCATTTCTCTCACTTATTTAAAAACATTATTCTGAGAAAGGGTCCAAAGCATTACCATGTTTTCAAAGTGGTAGGTCTATGACACACACAAAAAAGTTTAAGACCTATGGACTAGATGTCTCTAAGGTTCTTTCCAGCCTTAATATTCAATAATCTTCTAATTATATTATATTCCACATTGTAGGTAGAAAATAAAAAAGATTTCTTAGAGCTATAAATATTGGCAAGCATTAGAAAATGATGAGCAATGATCCGTTATTAAACTTTGAAAAATAACACAAGTACTGCTGGGGGGTGATAGAAAGTTTACCTTTATAGTTAAATCAGAATAGAATGAGGTAGAAGATACCAGTTGTTGAACAGTGTAACAATGCACTGAATCTGAATTTTGTACTAGAAGTTAAAAAAAAATAAAAGATCACTTCCCTAGTTGAAACTGTATGGAGAATTTAGATAGAATGCAATTACGCAGTTGGAATTTGGCCAGGACCCTTTGACTAACATGTCTCTTCTTGCAAAAAAAAGGACATTTACCAAGGGACCTTTAATGATGGCACATGATCAGGACCTTCAATTTAACATCCAATCTAAAACAATGGAGTGTGATCCCCATTTGTAATGGCATTTATAAATTCCCTTAATCATGCTGGGACATTTGTTTAGTACTGGATTTCAACAAAGCCATTTCTTCAGAATTGGACACATTCCTTAAAGTCCCTAATTTCACCATGATGCAGCTCTCCCTTTTCTTAA
>NW_027186304.1:68047029-68057029 GCF_028583685.1 Petaurus breviceps papuanus | reverse complement strand
AAAGAATATATCTTCTGCTTTCAGGGATTAAAAGCTAACTACGTTAACAAACTTCCTAGCTATTTGTTCATGTATGTGTGTGTTTGCAGTGCAGGGTATGAGGAGGATCAAGGAGGAGGCAAGAAGGATAATTCTTTGTAGGGAATATCTAGTGTAACAGGGCAAATAGTTTCAACAGTCACGAGAAATTGTATTCACAGTACAACAAGATTGTTACAGAATCACAGACGCAAGATGTGTTGTTTTTTTTTTAAATGACATCTATTTAAATAAAATCCCACTTCTACAGCCATCTATGAAAAAGTGGCAGAATCTAACATTTTAAAGTCTTGGAATGACTGCTGCCTCATGAATATTCCATCACTGACAGTTGCCAGGATCTTCAAATAAGCAACAACAGAAGGTCAAAAAGAAACAGAGAACATATTACTGAGTTTGGGGTAATTTTTGTTAGATAAATTTCACAATATGATGGGTTATTGCACTCACAGCTGACACACACTTAGCATGCATAGCTCAGACACACTTGTTTGGGTCACAGAGTCACTCCCCAACCCAGGCATTGTTTTCTTCATACATTAATTCTTTCAATAGTGACTTAGAGCCTCTACTTCTGAATCCATAATTCTGTTGTTCATATATTAAAGGTAATCTTTTATGAGTTAAAGTGAAAGAATTAAAAGTAAAGTACAGCCTCCTGGAAGGAAGCAGATACAATAAATGATGTGTCTATTCAGTTTCAAACCACAATTGATCATGGTCACTACCATTTTTATGAATCCAGACACTTACTTTACTTATTCCAACATCAAAATATTTGAACAAACCAAAATTGAATGATAGACAAGCAAAAACAACAAAATTTTAAAACTCTATAAATTGTTTAATAGAACACTGTATAAATGATAATGGCAATAATGGGGGTGGTACCTTTAGATAAAGCAGTATAATTTCATGAGGTTTTTTTTCCTGTGAATAAAAAAAAACACAAAACTTTACAACCCAAAGATTAAAGCCTATGACATTTCAGACTTGGTGGTGATAATGAGTCTTTTAGGTCATGATTCTAAGAGAAATAGAAATCCAGAAATGTAGTATAGAATCCTAGAGAAACATCAGAAACAGTCTAATAAATGGTACAGATTAATAAAAATGATTTTTTCCTGAACTCTAATCCCACATTTCCTCCTCTTGGCTTGATATTGTTACCTGAATATTCCGCTGGTATGTCAGTCAAATTCAGCATGTTCAGAACTGAACTCACATCCTTCCCTCCCCTGGCTTTTCTTCCCATTATTGCCTTCTGCTTGACTTCACTATTTCTGCTAACCACTCTGCCATTCTCCCAACCACCTGAGCTTGAAATGTTACCACCATTTTTTACTTTTTCCTCTATCTCAGATATTTGATCAATTGCCAATAACCTGTTTTCCATTCCCAATGCCCCCAACCTCTTACCAAATTACTGGCTCCTAACTGACCTTTTCACTTCTATTCTGAAATTCCGCCTTATACTCCTCATATATTGACTGCTAGAATCATCTTCCTAAAATACATCAGATCATGTTACTTCCATGCTTAAAGACTGTCAGTGTCCATTTAAAGATTTCCCACCAAATGAAATCTAGCTGGTGAGCTCTAGAAGTATCTCAATTCATAGATTCAAAAGAGAACTCATTTTGCTTCTCCCAAACCCACCCCTCTTCTTTGTTTTTATTGGGGGTACATCTCTCTCTAGTTACCCAAGTTCCCAAGTCTGTCCCTAATAAATATATTTTCATTCATCTTCTATGTGGACATAGAAACAGAGATATGTCCACTTTTGTCTTTGTACGCAGAGTACCCGGAACAGAGTAGGCATATGATAATTGTTTAAAAATCTGATAGACTGATTCTCTTTAACATGGCATTCCAGATCCTCCATTCTCTGCTCACAATCTAATTTTCCAACTTTATTTCCCACTCTTCCCTCCAAGACATACTCTGTGCTATAGACAAATTGAATGACTTCTTGTTGTTAAGTTGTTTCAGTCTCGTCCAACTCTTGTGACCCTATTTAGGATTTTCTTGAAAAAGACATTGAAGCTCTTAACCATTTCCTTTTCCAGCTCATTTTTGTAGACAAAGAACTGAGGCCAACATGATTAAATGACTTACTCAGAGTCATACAGCTAATAAGTGTCCCAGGCCAGATTTGAACTCAGGAAGATGAGTTCTCCTGACTTTAGGCTCCACACTCTATCCACAAAGCCACCTAACTGCCCTTGAATGATTTATATTCACCAAATGTATCCATTGAATCATACCTCTAATTTATATCCTTTCTTTTGCAGAAATAATCTTCCTTTTATACCTCAGAAACCCTAATCTTTCAAGGCTTAGCTCAAATTCCACCTCCTTCATCAAGACTTCCCCGGAAGTTTTTCCAGATTTTATAGTGTTCTTTGCTTAGACTTCCTAAATTCCACTTTGTCTTTAACTTTCTTATGGCACTCATTATATTTAAGTCATATTCTAATTTCTTAAGTTCTTACTAGATAATAAGCTATTTGAGGGCAAGGACTGTATCTCATTCATCTTTTTCCTACAGCCCTCTGTAGGGTATATCATAGAGAGCTCAATAATTATTTATTGAATAACTGAATGAATAAGAAAGCATTTCCTCTTCACAGGTAATGAAAAGTAAATAAGGGATTTGTTAAGCTAACATGATAAATACTATCTAGGCAAATGAAGTGCTCATATCACTTCATACCCATTCTGATGGAGTTATTGATGGCAAGAATAAATCAGCATAGCACAACAAGATGCTCAGAAGAAGAATACCTCTAACCTTGACTTTTGGTTAAAAATAATTCACCCACACTGCTCAATGTGGCAATTCCTTATCTTTTCCACTTGAAGCTCCTTATAGACAAATCACAGTTGATCAATTCAGCTAAAATTAATGATGGGAATTGTTTTTCCTTTTTTCTATTTGTATTCCTGTTTAGTTCAGTGCCTGAGATACAGCATGCATTTTTATTTTATTTTATTGCTTTTTGGAGGGTAATTGGGGTTAAGCAACTTGCCCATGGTCACGGCTAGTTTTTGTGTTAAGTGTCTGAGGCTGGAATTGAACTCAGGTTCTCCTGACTCCAGAGCCGGTGTTCTATTCACTGCTCCACCTAGCCGCCTCCCCTCCCCCCACCAGCATGCATTTTTAAATGCTTGTTGATTGAATGCAATAACTGATTGGTCATGTGGTATGAGGGATTTTGAGAACTGAAGATATTTCCAAGTTCACAAACCTGGGAGACTAAACAATAGTGGTATCTTTGAAAGAAATAGGGAATCTTGGAAGAAGGAATGGTGAGGGAGGAAAGAGCATGAGGTCAGTTTTGGACATGCTGAGGTTGAGATGTCTCTGGGATATTTAGTTTAAAATGTCCAGGAGGCAATTGGTGAGTCATTTTCATAAAGTTGATGAGTTAAAGTGGAAAGAGAAGAAAAGAGGGGATTGGACAGAACCTGGGCATGATATGGAAGGTAAACAAGCAAAGGAGACAAAGAACAACCAGTCAAACATGTATGAGGAGAACTAAGAAGCACGGAAATAAGTTTTTATTAAGCTCCTACTACATACCAGGTACCATGCTAAGTACTTTAAGATTATCATCTTATATGATCCTCACAACAACCCTGGGAGGTAGGGGCTATTATTATTCTTATTTTATAGCTGAAGAAATTGAGGCAAACAGAGGTTAACTTATGGTAACTTTCTAAGGTCAGACAGCTAGTAAGTGCTTGAGGACAAATTTGAAATCATTTTCCTGACTCCAGAGCTATTGTTCTTATCCTCCATGCCACCTAGCTGCCTCAAGAAAGAACAAGGCCACGAAAAGACCAAGAGGTAAAGAGTATCCAAAAGGAGTGGGTATCAAATGCAGCAGATAACCAAGAAAGATGAGAAAAGACCATCCAGTTTGGCAATTGAGTTATCATTGGTAACTGTAGAGAGCATATTTTCAGTTGTCATGAGGTTGGAATACAGATTATAAAGAACTAAGGAATGAATGAGAGGAGAAGAAATTATGGCAGGATGACAAGATTTTCTAGAAATTTGGCTGAAGCAGAAAAGAAAAATGATAACTTGAGAGCGTGGTAAAAGTTTTTTTTTTTTTAAGAATAAAGGAAATGTGGGATTTTAAAAGACAAAATGTAAGGAACCAGAAGGCATGGAGAGATTGGAGATTCGATGGGGTATGAGGATGATGAATGTAACCTTCTACTAAAGAAAGCAAGATAGAGTGGAATGAAATCTACAAGTAGAGTGAATGACTTTGGAAAGAAGTGCTACCTCATTGCCAAAGACTGAGAAAAAAGAGCCCAAGAGTGAGGAATAATGTCAAAGGGAGGTTAAGATAAAGTAAATGGGAAAAAAGAAAGCTTACATAAAATGACTTTAATTTTCTCAGCAAAGTAAGGGAGCTAAGATCCTTACCTGAGTAAGGAAGAGGTATGGGAGGGATGAGGAGGAAAGAGAAAGATTGTAATCTGTTCTGTGGGGATAAGTACAATTGATTCCAATTATGTCTGTGTAATGTGAAATAGTTTATTATTTCAGTGATTTGTCTAAACTTTCTTAGAAATGGAAATCATCCAACATTCTCACTTTACAAATGAGGAAACTGAATTTGGAGGGGAGGGAAAGGACTTGACTAGCAAGTGGCAAAGATTAAATTGGACCTGTATGTGCTAAGTACAAATATATTATTCTCATATCCCTGTACCTTTCTCCTTCTATTCATTCTAGCCTTCAGTCAAACCAGATGTTGACATCACTGAGATTACAAATTGTGTGCTCTTAAAATTCCTTATATTGAAGAGTATCATATTCATCTCTTTATAGGTTAAGGACAAGGATAGAATTATAAGATCAAGCATAGACTGAAGGCTTAGATTTGGAAGAGACCTTATGACCTAGCTTAACTCCCTCATTTTACTGATGAGTACACTCATGCATAGAGAGTTTGTAACTGACTTATTATGATCACACCCAGGTAGTTTCCAGTCACATCCAATTCTTTGTGACTCCATCTTGTGTTGACAAAGATACTTATTTTACAGATGAGGAAACTGAGACAAACAGGCTTAAGTGACTTGCCAAGGAACACACAGCAAGTAAGTGTCTGAAGCTAGATTTGAACTCAGAAAGATAAGTCTTCCCGATTCCAGGACCAGCACTCTATCCACTGTGCCACCTAGTTTCCCATACAGGTAGTAAGTGGCAGATCTAGAATTTGAATGATAGCCTCCTACTCCAAACAATGCTGAATATTTGTCCTTAGTGCCAGAATTCCTAGTTATAGCCGTCCCCTTATTGGAGTTCTCAGCTTTTTTTCAGCTGTCAGAACTGGTACTTTACCAACATAACCTTCAATAGCCCAGGGTCACCTCCATGGTACAGTCAGGCATCAGAGTAGAACTTCAGTGGTGGGTGATAATGATAATGCTTCCAAGAACCCAATGAAATGAACTATTAATCCAATTTTTTTTTAAAGTTTGTTCTTCTTAAGAAAGAATGACCAATAAACAAGCACTTCACACATATTATCTCACTTGATCCTTACAATAGCACTGTAAAGTAGGTAATGTTATATTCATTTTGCAGATGAGGAAATTAAGGCAGAGTTAGATTAAGTTACTTTCCCTGTTCATCTACATTCCTTAGATTGAGATCAACATCTAGCTGAGAATGATAGTCCTAAGACTTTATAAGATTTTTTCAATCATAAAGGAAATATTAAATTATAACTATAAATCTAGACTTACCAAAGCATCAATCTTGTCAGCAACATGTCAACCAAAAGGCCATGGTGTTTACAAGGTTAACTGTTACCCAGAAAGTTTAACTAAAATAACTGGAATATTCTGATTCATTAATGTTTTGTTAAAATAACTTAGTAATTAATCAATGAACTCATTTTCCTCTAATTAGATAGATGAATTTGGGTCAAAAAATTTAAATGTTATCATATTTCTTCTTAGAAAAGAGACTAAGATAACTCCATTTTTTTTAAATTAAGGTGACACAACTTTGTTATCTGTTGTGGTGAATGTCTCCCCATTTTCACCTGTTGACTAAAACACATGAAATCTTTTAAATCCCATTTCCTTTATATTTTTGCGGAAATTTACTAGTCTGACATAGGCCTTTCATGTGTTCTGTCTTTGAGCAATTTTACATTATAATTACTAAAGTTTTAGTCCTACTTAGAAATGTGTTAAACAGCATGGATGATTTCCTTCCATATAGTTTTGAAATAGTGGCAAATCTACCTTGATAGATTTTTTTAAAGAAAGCAAGAAAAAATTAATCAAATTCAATAAATTATGAACTTCTCAAATTTCAAGGGTACTAGTTTTGGTTTCTTTGTTTTTTTAGAGAACTACTAAATCATCTCAGTTAATTTAAAAAATTACCTAAGCAGATAGAAAATAATCTGTATAGACATGCACTCAAAATTATTCTTGGGCTAAAGATTAAAACTCGTATTTCTAGTTATGGAATACTTTTCAAACAAACTATTAATGAGAAATGAAATTTAGGCATTACTATAATGGTGACTGTCAGCTAAGGAATATGAATCCTGAACTGGCCATAGTTTTAAAGCAGTTGTTCATTACAGAAGCAGAAAGTTAATTTTATCATGAAAAGAAAACAAGCAAACCCTTACTACTAGCCAGCCAAAGATGAGAATTAAAGTATTAAGCACTCAATTTTGATTTCTGTTCCTGCTGTATATATATATGGCAACAAAATGGGGAATGAGAGGCAATTTCAGGGGTTAAGAGTAACCTTCCGGCCAAATGATTACTTCACTAAATTACTATAGTCCCAGGGTAATAAAAACTTAGTGGGTTAAATGGTAATGGGGACAAAGTGTGAATAGACCATTGGAATAGAGGCATGGAAAGAATTAATTTATTTATACTTGTGTTTGACCTCAAGCATATGGAGTTAGCTCAACAAATTCATCTGTCTCTAGTCATTTTATGAGACTGGGGATTTATATTCTACTCTAGCATTTTGCATTATTATTATCTTACAATGGTTCCTCCATTTCTCAATCAAAAGGATAGCCCCATTTTAAGAACATATTGGGCCACTTGCTTCGAGTCATGTCAAATCAATGCAGAGATGAAGAATCAATAAGCTTCTGATTCTCTATCTAGCATTTCTGTAGGGCCCACCTCCAGAGAGCAATTGAATCCATGAAGTTAGCAAAATAACTAACATATGTAAGCAGCATCTGAAGCATATTTAATAGGTATGTGTGATTTTGCACATATTTCAGCTCACTCAGACTTCTAAATCCAGCACTAGCAGATCTCTTGTGGATATGCAACACTTTCATGGGGACCCAAAGCCATATGTACTCTTTTTTCATTTGTTTTGGAGAGAATATGGATAATATCCTTCAGGTAACAATAATTCAAGTGGATTTCAAACTACTATTATGTCAGTGTCAATTTGTAATATTTACTTAGCATATATTAACTGCTGTAGAACCCCCATTCAAAAACACTCAAGTTAAAGCTCTTTAGACCAGTTGGAATTAAGGCTCTATATTTGTGTGTGTGGCAGAAAGAAATAAGCACCATGAGTGGGCTAGAACTTGCTTGAACTGGCCCACATTTCTTAAATTTCATCATGAGCATTTACATCTCCAAACACAGCCAGTGCTACAAAATCAGGGCTTGATTCATTATTTCATTGGTTGTCTAGACTTAAGAAAGTGATGGAGAAAATATTAGTAAATATTAATAACAATTAAACATAAAAGTGTGTCCTGTTTATTCCTCCCCTTCCATCTCTGAAGGCCCATTGTTAAACATTTACCAGCAAACCCCTGAGCAAACCCCACCTGGATCTGCTTAGGACTGGGCACTCCCATTTTTTTCTGCCAACATATGCTACACCCTCTGAACTCTGAACAGCCTAGGAGGTAGCTTGCTTACTCTTTCTCTGTTCAGACATATGTTTTCAAAAGAGAAAACATAGAGAACTGCATGGTATAGACATAACTTTAGTTCTGCGTGTGTTGCTTTGACTCTGAGATGGATGAAAAATATTAGGAAAGGATTTTTGACAACCATGCATTTACTCTTCACCTTGCTGATTAAACTATTTAGAAATAGTTTCTACCCAAGAATGTTTTTCCCCCACATAGAATGTCAGTCTCTGTTACTAATTTGGTCCATAGAATGCTTTCAATATAAATGACTCTTTAAAAAAAACATGCTGGATTGCAGAAATAGGATGATATCAGTGAGTCACCAAAAAGTGTAAATAGAGACCATAGATGGTCATAGTTCTCTGTGAAAGCCTCCCTTTGCCAGGAACAGAGATAGAGAAACTGCCCACAACAATATCTACTTGGTGATCTACTAAACAGAAATAACATTACCATATGTAGTGTTAATTGCATTTATAAAAAAGATGTGCTTTCTTATTATAAAATTGTGTTTAATTTGATGCATCCCCATTCCTAAAATTTACATACATACACACACATACACACACGTGTACACACACACACACCATACACATACCCAATCTTACTTTATTTAGAAGATAAATCCTTCAGTATATCCTAATTTACCTCCCTTTGTCTCTACCTCAAGATATATCGATACACCCTACCTTCCTTCTCCCAAATCCCTGAGGGAAAAAAAATTATCTTTTCCCAGACAAATCCTATGCTTTTGATCCCATTTTCTTTGACCTCTTGATAGCAATTTTCCTCTCTCTTGCATCTTTAATTCCTCTTTCTTCATTCACTTCCAATTACAAAAATATTCTGGTCTCCCCATCCAAGAAAACATCAATAACAAAACCCAAAGAGCCCTTTCCTTTTACCCTGTGCTTAAATTCCCTTGACTCTCTTTTCCTTCACTTTCAGATTTGTTGAAAGAATAGCCCACACTCATTGCCTCCCTTTTATCACCACCCACATACCCTTTGGAGGATTGGAGATCTTGGGACCAGACCTGTAATTTCTTTGGTATGAGGACCTATCCAGTAAGGAAATTCACTCCACCAAAGCAGAAATGCACCAGCTTTTCAATTTTTAGTCTCAGTGCCCAGAAGTGGTTGTTTAAGACTCCCTTCTTAACTCCTTGTAATCTAGAGTTCACCACTCTGCTAAAACTGCTCTGTTCATGTTCCCCATTGACTTTCTCAGTCACCTTTATCCCTGACCTTTTTGCAGCATTTAGCACTGTTATCTACCCCCTCCCTCTTGGAATTCTTTCTTCCCTTGGTTGCTGGGTCACTGCACTGTCCTGGTACCCTCTTTTAAAGTGTCTCAGATTACTCCTACTCTCTCATCATTATTGGCTCTTCTTCCTTGTCCAAGCCTCTCATTGTGGGCATTCTGGAACATTCGTCTTCCTCTTTTCTCTCTACTATTTCTTCCTTCCTTAAACAATCACATTCCCTCTGGTGACTATAAATATCCTTGTATACAATTGCCTTTTGGAGGCAGTATGATGCAGTAGGAAAAAAAAAACATCTTACTAATGATAATAACTAATATTTATATGACATTTTAAGACTTACAAAATGCTTTTGTTGTCAGTGAGGTAGAATGAAAGGCATGTTAACTGATCAAAGGACCCAGGTTCATATCCTACCTCTGACAACACCTTTGTGACCTTAGGCAAGCCCTTTAACATCCCTGACCTTAGTGACTTCATCTGTAAAATAGGCGATCTGGACTAGATGACCTTTGAAGTCCTTCCTAGAGGTAGACAGATATAGAGAAAGAAGACAGGTAAATATATGAATACAGAGATAGAGAATAGATACAGAAATAGATAAAATATAGAGACAGAGATTGATAGAGATAGCTATAGAGATAGATGGATAAAGAGATAGCTAGTTGGATGGATGGATGGATAGATAGATAGATAGATAGATAGATAGATAGATAGATAGATAGATAGATAGATA
>NW_027186304.1:67947201-68047019 GCF_028583685.1 Petaurus breviceps papuanus | reverse complement strand
ATAGATAGATAGATAGATAGATAGATAGATAGATAGATAGATAGATATAAAGAGAAATATAGGCCTAGAAATAGATATAGGTACAAAACAGAGGTAGATATAGATAGGGAAATAGATGTAAATATAGATTGTTATAGTGAGAGATAGAAGTAGATATAAATATAGAGATAGATACAAAGAGAGAGGTAAAGTGATATAGGTAGACATAGAAAGAGATAAATAGAGATAGAGGTAGATGGATAGATAGACAGATGTAGATAGATACAGAGAGAGAGAAAGAAAGAGAATCCATGATTATATGACGTAGGCTGTATCAGTACTACTGCCCTCATTGTGCAGATATAGGAACTGAATGAAGCTCAGTGATTTGCCCGTGGACACAGTATCAGAGCCAAGATTCAAACTAAGCCCAGTGTTCGTTAAGCTACCCTGTTCTGCTTCTAAATGTCACCTGTACCTCAGACTCAACATGGCCAAAACTAAGCTCCAGATATTCAACTCTAAACCAGCTTCTCCTTCAGACTTCACTGCTTCTACTAGTGGGATCTTTAGTCTGAATGTCATATGAGACCCTTAAGACCAGAGGGATCAAACATATAGCCCGCATTTGCAGCCCACAACACTAGCAAGTATAGCCTGAGCCAGACTCAAATGTGATTGGGAATATTTAACAAAATAAATAAAAATACAATGAAACATAGAAAGTGTTAGTATGTGCTTTTCTAAGTCAAAAAGGCAGCCCTACAGGCATCCCTATATGCTATTAAGTGGCCCCTGTTTCAATTTTGGTTTGACCTCCCAGCTGTAGAGCAAGGAGTGTTGTTTTATTCTTCTTTATATCATCCATAGTACTATACACATGGTAGTCTTAAAAAAAAAGACAAAGGACAGAGGGAGGAAAGGGTGAGGGGAAAGAAGGAAGGGAAGGAGGGAGGAAGATTTTCACCTTTGAAAAGAATCTTGCTATTTTCTCTGGCATCTATAAACTTATTTCTCTCTATTTCTTACTAGTTTTATTTTAACATTTTAATAACTCAGTATTTTCACACCACATGTTCAGTGAATGTCCAATCATCCAAGTGTGAGTTAAGTGACATTACATAAATCAGATCTCTTGAGTGATGAGTTTTGAGTTTGCTGAATTGTTTATGTGGTGTTAAAGTAATAGGGTACTTCAGTCATAGTATGGTTTCCAATTTTATATCGGTTGCATCTTTTTCTTACTGTAACTCAAAACTGAGGTGTTATAGTACAAATTTAGCAATGCTAATTCAAGTGAAATCGAGACATTTGGACTTTGAAGTGTTGATCTGACAATGCTTATGGACACCAGAGTTCTGGGAACTCGTAGTACTTACAGTTTTCTCTTCTGTGAAGGAAAATGCTATATTTCCCTAACACCTCTGAGAGATCCATTTACTCCCAACAGAGATTTTTATAATATAATTGGCTTGGCTCCTTAATTCTTCACATTTGTTTGTTTGAAGAACATGTTTTCACAATCCACCATCAGCTGTCTAAGCACTAATAACTGATTATTACAACTGCCAATCATCTGTCTTTTATCTAATCTTTTGACAGTGCCCATGTACCGTGTGCAACCTATCATTGGTCTCGCCTTCTCCGTTTACAGGCAGGAGGAAATTCACTTCAGGCATATTTACATGTACATGTGTGCATGGCTGTCTCTCACCAAGTGGTGCCTCCAGTTAACCCCAATTTTACCTCCTGACAGACATTCTGCTGCTGTAATATAAAATAGAAAATGGCAGACTTATGAAGCGGAATTGATGAAATAGTTTTGGTTAATAGTTTTTTAAACTAACCCTCATATTACTCATTTCCACTTTGTCCTTTCATATTAACTGATGCTTTGCTTTTGACATGAGTTGGAAGGATCTCACCAATATACATATATATGTCAGGTCTGTTCCCCAGAATTCTTCCTGTTGAAGTCTCTACACTCTTCAGAGTTGTGGAGATTCTACCGTATTTGAAAAATCCTAATGACAGAATCTTCATGTGAAGTTAAGTCTTGTCCTTCTGATCCCTCTACATGGACCGGGCATAGGGAATGGATGTGGAGGATTAATTTATTCATAGTGATTAAGGAGAAAATGTGACTGCTGTGAATGTTCCACAGAACCTTAATATAATACTACCCTTAAGGTCTTTGTCATGGATTATATGAGAGAAAAATTTCTGTCATAATATGCATAGACTCAGTAACCTCTCATTTTTCATATCCAACTGGATATGAAATATTTGGATATTGGGTATATGCCAAGTCCTGATGATTCTAGCACAGATTCTAATGAGAGCTAATAGATATTAGCACTTTAGGATTTGCTAAGGGCTTTACAAATATTACCTCACAAGGTAATTTGCTATTGTTATCCTCATTTTTCAGTTGAGGAAACAGAGGCAGACAGAAGTTAAGTGACTTGCCCAGAGTCATATAGCTAGTAAATGTCTGAAGAAAGATTTGAATTCCAGTCTTTCTGACTCCAATCTCAGTGCTCTATCCCCTGCACCACCTAACTATCTCTGATTTAGGCTCAGAATTCCTGGGTTTGAATTCTAGCTTTAAATACCACCCAAGTTACTTACCCTCTCTGAACCCCAGTCCCTATCAGTAAAAAGAGAATATTAGACAAGAGGATTTAGGTCCCTTCTGCCTCTAATTCAATGATCCTATTATTCTTTGATGGTCAAGGGGGATGTCCAGATGTCAGGAGATAGTGTCATAGCTACAAAACATATCAACTATTTGTGAATCTGTATTGGAAATGACAGAATGTAATGAATCAGTCTTTCATGTCAGGTAACATTGATACATGGAAGTAGAAGAAAAATTTCCTTTCATATGTCTCCATAGAGAAACATTTTAATATTTAAGTAATTACAAATGGGCTCTTTGAAACATGACAAGGTAAATTGTCATAGGAATACTGGATTACAGGATCATTCATTTAGAGCTAGAAGAGCCCTTAGAGGTGTCCAGTCCAACTCCCTCATTTTACAGATGAGGAATCAGAGGTGCTGGATGAGTAAGTGACTTTTACTAAGTAAGTGACTTTTAAAAGATCATAGAGATAGTAGGTATTTGAACTTATGTCTTTCTGATCCCAAGCCCAGTGATCTTTCTGTTATGTGACATGATCCTTCCTAACTTTGCACTTATTTCACTAGTTTTTTCTCACATGGATAATAATGGGGATGGTAGAAATCTTGATCAAAGAATCTTAGAGATGCCAGAGCCCTGAAGGCCCCCTAAAGACACTAACTCTCCTGATTGCTAGAAGAGTAGGGCCCCAAATTTCCAGGGCAGATGGGGACCCTATTTTCAAGTACTTCAAAAGAAAAGCAAACATTTATCATCATGAATCATTCCAAGGTTGTTATTTTTAGTCATGAACCTAGTCAAAAGTCTATTCTTTAAGCTGGACTTTGTCCAGCTCATCATAGTTCCAAGCTATTTCCTCCTTGTTTCCCAGACATCAAGTAATATTTGAAAAACATGGTCAACTGCTTCAGATGCTCTATAGGAATATAAAAATTAATTATTACAGTGTGTTCTGAAATCAGCATGTTCAATTTAGAATCACTTTATTATAGTATGTTAGGACAGAGTGTTAAATACTTGAAAGGGTCTTTACTATGCATGTTATTATGCATCCAGACAGTCTTGACGGAGGCACCAGGAGCTGGAAGCCACCATTCAGGGAAAGGTAGACTAAAATGGAATTATGAAAGATCACAGTAAAGCATCAAAGGATAACAAAGGGAGAAAAACATTTAAAAAATATATGTTCTATATTTACATATATGTAATATATT
Organism: Petaurus breviceps papuanus; assembly: GCF_028583685.1. NCBI lineage: Eukaryota > Metazoa > Chordata > Mammalia > Diprotodontia > Petauridae > Petaurus > Petaurus breviceps. The sequence goes on along the minus strand of NW_027186304.1, from coordinate 68,043,179 downwards.
TATGTTATATAGAGATAATATATTATAGATATCTATATTATAAATTAATATATGTTAAATATATGTTCAAACAAGGCTAGGCCTCCACTAGATTAACACTGATTTAAAAACTCTATAACAACTATTGCTACTATTTCTTTAGCCATCTCAATTTGGGGAGAAGGAACCTAAGAGATTCTTCTCAGTTTCCTAGAGCAGTTCGACAGTCTTGTGTAATGCATTTCATATAACTTATAAATCATTTTGTGGAGACTAATGATTTATTACTGTTGTAATGAACTTCACAGGCATCAATGCATTAAGGATCCACTTTGAAAAAAAGTGTCAAATCCTATTGGAATGATGATCAGTTAACTCTTGTTATTTGATCAGCCCATTGGATCTATGAATAACCTTTTTAGTTGACAGGGGTCTTGCATGGGGGGAGGGGAGGGAATCAATGCATATTTAAAATAAAAGTATTTGGTGTTCTTTTTCCAGGCTATTTATCAATGCCAGGGTCTGTTGTCAACTTCCCAAGCTGCAAAATTATTTTTTTTTTAAATTCACCTCATTCAAAGCTATTTAAAATGCTTGGTGAATGCATCTTAAAAGGATATTGTAATTCCAATTGCCTGTCTTTATGTTACTAAATTATGGTGTTTTCTTTCTTCCTATTTGAAGCCACAGCTGGCCCTTCATGGCCTGACTAAAATAGTAATTACCATGTGAGAGTTGGGTGTTAGGGGGGTTTTTTTTTTGGTCTTTTTTTTTTTTTTTAATGTTCGGCGATGTCAGACATTTGACCTATGAGGCTTTTAAAACCGACCTTTTTGCTTCTTTCCACTCATTAAACCACAACCTTTGCTCCCTTGTCATAAAAGATAAATGAAGATTCACACAATCTTTGTTTAAGAGAAGATTTATTGTTTACATTAATGTAGATTAAGTGGAAAGATACCAATTATTTATCATGCCAATCAAATGTCTTCTGAGAGGTTTAAATTTGTGGCCTGGTTTTCATAATTACAATTTCTAAATACTCATAGGAATTTAATAAGAAACAAAACAAAATATACAATTGGACATTTTTCAAAGGAACCTTCCAGCCTTCATAATGAGACAAATAAGTTCTAAAATTTAATGGTGTAAAATTAACTTCTTAATGTTCTAAGATATGTATTTCTCTACAGAGAAGTGAGATATCATTCTTTACTATGGTGTCAGATTTCAATAAAAGCAGAGGAATGATTTCTGGGACTAGTAAATGTTGTCAAAGGGTGTACATTATGAATGTTAGTTAAAACCAAATTATTGCTGTTCTTCTAGCCCAAAACTTAGTATTCTGATAAGTAGGTGCCCAGAGGCCAACAGTGAACCAAAATAATTGTATTAGTGCTAAATTTTGGAAAATGGATGCTCCATTATGTGTGCACCTAACATGTTTATGTTAAAGGTGGGTAGATGCTTCAGATAAGGAAAATTTCTTTTAAAAGTTATATGAATTGGGATCAGAGAATCATGCAATGTTGTATCAGGAATGAACATTAACTTCTTTTGCTGTAACTTAAAGGTAGATCCCTGAAGTACAAGATGGTTAAATGATGTGCCCAGTGTCACAAAGTTAGTTGATGACAGAGAATGGGGGTAAAAGTATCAGGGTATTGGATAGATCTGGCAGGATTTTGAGAGATAGGAAATGTCTGGTGAAGAATGACTGGGTCACATAGATTGTAGTAATGACCAGAGTGAAAAAGGGAAATAGGCGTGGCAGGCCCTGGTCCTGATATTCTAGAGCAGTTATATTTGGAATAGTTGATGAAGACATACCTTAGATAGAGCACACAGACTATCCTCATAAAAAGGGGCATTCAAGGGTATCCTGGAGTGTGCTCATATCAGCTTTTGAGAGACAATTGTTAAGTGTTCAGTGTAATCTGTTATACCTCAGAAACTGACAAACACTACAAATCTTTTTTTTGTTGTTGTTGATTTGTTGATTGTCTAGACTTAAGTGGTAGAGAGAAGGGGGAGGAGAGGGAGAGGGAGAAAATTTGGAACTCAAAGACTGGTGGAACTGAATGTTATAAACCAAAAATAAGTAAATTTATTTATTTTTTTAAAAAAGAAAGTGATGGAGAAAATGTTAAATATTCCAATTAAACTTCAAAGTGTTTCATGCATACATTTTGTTTTTGTATAGCTGGGTGTTAAACATTTACTAGCATGCTTCTAGACATATACAAATGAAAAATTAATCTTCTTTTCCTTTTTGTAGAAAACTTGAAGGAAGTTCCCAAAGCTTAAGTAGTTGTGTTCTTAATTTCCCTCTACATTTGTAAAACCCCACAACACCAATGCCTCTTTCTTGTCCATTTGAACACACCTTCAAATTAGAAGATAGATGTTATTCTATTATTTGTATAGTTTCTTTTGCTTTGAGAGCTGTGCTAAATAATTTCCCTAGCCAGACACTCTGACCACATTATCCCTCTTTTCACACTTCCTTTCAATGGCTTCATAGAGCTTTCCATTTCATCCATAAACCCTTCACCATGTGAAATTTAGGATGTTGGACAAAATAACACTGAAATCTATCATCCTAGTCAAACAAATATTTATTAAACACTACTTACTGTATTCCAGGCAATGTTTACAAATATAAGCAGAAAGAAAGTCCTTGCCCTCAAAGAGCTTACGTTCTAAAGGGAGAAGACAACACATTAAAAATCAGCTGAAAAAGGGAGAATGGGAATAGATGAAGGTTCCTAGCTCAAGGACATACATAATAGGGGATGTACAGAGAGTCAGGAGATTCTGGAGAGAATTGAAACCAATGATGGTCTCAGTGTTCTCCTCAAAATGCAAGTTCAGGGAGGGACCAACCAATTGGAGAGAGAACCTTCAGCAGCAAAGGCTATTTATACTGTGAGAAGTCGAGGAGTGCAGTGAACTTTCTGGGTGAACAGGTTTCTGCACTCTGCAATGGAATAAAGGCAAGTCTATACTATCTTTTATATGCCAACCATTCAAGTAGTTGAAAATATGCTCTTTAATTCTGTATATTTTCATCATATTATTTTGCATTAATACCTCACTAATGCATCTGACAGTAATTAGCAGTGGAAAGGACAGGTAAGGATATAGTATTTGAGGTTTAAAGCTACCTTAGAGATCCTCTAGTCCAGGGGTCAGCTAAGGCTCATAGGCAAAAAGTGGCCAACCATGTAGTTTTATATGACCCACAACCTAAGACCTGTCTTTATGTATTTAAATGAAAACTTGAACCAATTTTAGCTTTAAATCATACAAAAGCAGGCAGTAGGCCATAGATTATAGTTTACTGATGATTGATATAATGGAACCCCTTTATTTTAAAGAAGAGGAAATGGGGCCTTGGAAAAATGAAGTGACTTGCACCAGATAATTTGGATATTAAGTAGTAGAAAAGATGATATTTAAAACTGAGTTTTCTCACTCCACTCTTTAAACTCTATTTCTTTTTAAATATTTACTACATTATTGGATTCAATTGATTCCTTCATGTCAAAGGTACATTCATTGCTTTGTTAAAAAAAAAAAAAGTACTTATCTTGGTACATAGGAGAGAGATTTCTTGCGATCAAGGCAAGTAAATTGAATGAAGTAAAGAGAAATAAATAGAGATGTCTGAAAAATCTTTATCGTTCTTAACAAAAATTCAGTGCTGGTAAGCATGCCTGGTTCTAACAAAAGTAGTCCATGTATGGATCTTTATTAGAAATCAATGGGACCATGCCCATATATCATTAAGATCATAATTGTATCTAAAGCTAGAAAAGATCTCAGAGGTCATCTAGTCCATCACCCTCAAACTGAGGCCCAGAGAGATCAGGAGTACAACAATACAAATCCAGGAGCTACCATAGTACTTTCAAGTTAGACTGAATGGATACACCAGAGCCCTAGGGAACCAGCCATATACAAATGGCCAAAAAAGCTTCTCAAATAATATGTTCAAGTTCATCACAGTTCCAAAGTGGCAATTACAGCCAATCAAAATCAAACCCATCATCCAGTAGGTTCAGGTTCAAGCCTCGTTATTTATTAGCCATGTAGTTTTCGTATAGTCACTAAGCCTCTTAGAACCTCAGTATCTTTGTCTATAAAGAGCTAATCATACGTGACAGGGCTGTTGTCAGAATTATATGGCCTAATATTTATGAAGCCACTTTGACAACTTTGAAACATGGTACAAATACAAGGTAGTATTAATATTATATGTCCTTTTTATTGTTTATGCTGTACTTATTTATGCACAAGCATTTTCCCTCATAGATTGTAAGCTCTGGAAATGTAGACACCATATATTACACCTCATATAATCTCCTAAAAAATCTATGAAAATGCCTTTGACATAGTAACCATTAAATATTTGTTGGATATATTAATGAATCATGTAGGCATGTTCACTTGAAGTGGGCTAGCTTTTCTCTGTTGCCTATAATTTCTAGTAAGTGCCAACCTTATTTACTTATTTGATATATGGGTATGGGTATGGATAACTGAAATAGGATGATAAAAGCAAATCTTTCTTTTCTCCTGCAAAATTAAAATTCTGATAGAAATAGATTAGTATATCATAATTCATTTAAACATATAATACAGAAGCATAACTTGAGTTGTTATTGTTGTTTGTTCCTTGTTCCCAAAGAAGATCATGACTTGCAAGTGAATTGGATTTAATTGAGGAAGGCCTATGCTAAGTCACCAGCCTCACTCTCTCCTCCTAAGCCATCTGGGTCCATTGGCAACATATAGATCAGGATGACCGGAGATGGGCCAAAATGCAATGGGAGGCCTTGGCCTTTTTAAGCCAAGGTCTTTACCAGGTCTCAGTCTGAGGCAACACCCATTCAGTAATTAAGACTAGGTAAGAAATGAGGCAAAAGACAGCCACCTTTACCTAGTCAAAAATAGTAATAATAATAATAATTACTCTGGGAGGGGAAGACTCTCAGGCTTTCTGGCCAGAAGAGAAACAATTGCTTATTTATACCCACTTGAGAAAGATTTAAAGAAAGATAAGATCCAGCAGAAATGAGTACCCTTTTTTTTTCATTGTCACAGTACTGCCAATTGCTATTTGCCTAAACCTGACTATGATTTAACTTTTCCTAAGTTTCAGAGATTTGGTCCTAGCATAGCTCTGTTTCCCTTCTAATATTGCTTTGGCAGGCTTTTACTCCTATACTCTTTTTTAATAGCAAGCTTTCAAACTTTATTTATTTATAGTTTTAGAAAGAAGAATTGAGCTTTTGGAATACCTATTCTGGATATTCTAAAGGAAAATCTAGCAGCCACTCATCTCTGCTCCCTAGTTGACTGTCCTTGTTTAGGTAAAGACCTTAGCAAAAAAAGGCCCTTTGCCTCCTTTATCTAATATCTCATCCTAACATCTCTGCTTCTAAGTTATTTTTAATACCAGGGAACTTCAAGTCATTTCTTTGTCAACAAATTCAGATTCCTTTGTCAGTTCTGTCTCAGCCACAATAATAACATTTAATTGTTAATGATAATGATTATTTTTGTCACTAAAGTGCTTTGGAAACCTAAACACTATATAAATATTTCTAAGAATCATCATCATTATGAGTACAGTTGGTATAAGTCACTATTATTGTTATAACAAATAGTACAAAAAGTGCACTAAGGTTTATGATTCATCTTACATACACCATCTCATTTACACCTCATACCAGTCCTGTGTGGTAAGTACTTAGGATCCCCAAACCCATTTTACAGGTGAGGAGACAGAGCTTCAAAGAAGTTACAGGCGATTTGCTCAGAGTTGCCCCGGTAGGAAATATCGGACATGCCCATATCATTTTGAATCTAAGTCATGCAGATTTTATACTATGCTGACTCTCTTGTGGCTCTATCCTACATAGATCACTTTCCAAATCCTGCCAGCTGCTTTTCACAAGGTCAGTTCCTATGCCTATAATGTTTAATTAGGAGCAACACATATTTCTGACTCCTCTTCCTTTACCTTTCTTTCTCTTCCTCATTCATGCTAAAACCACAGGTGTATCTTTCATCCTCATCTCAGTTCACTAATACTGAAATGCTTAGGGTGAGAGAGAATCTTTATGTGATTTCCTCAAGCTTATACAAGTAGCAACATTTGGACTTGAGGACCTTTGACTTAGTCTAAATTTGGCACTCTTTTCCCAAAACTCTTCTTTCAATGGAATAGATATTCCACTGAGAATCTTCAAAATGGATATTTGTTTTGTTTTGTATGGGGCATTTTTTTTAAGGAGTCACCTCTTTCCTTTTGAATGTTCAAAAACTATCCCAATCATTTAGGAACATAGCAAAGACAGTGTAGCAGCAAGCACCCTAGCATTCCCAGGGTGACTGCCAACAACACAGGTTCTTAGATCTGCTTTTCTAAAGGAAAGCAACTCAAAATAGGTAAACAATCTTCCTTTCGTCGAACATATGTCATTTACCTAGTTCAGGGGAAAAAGGTCAGCAGCCGAACTTCAGAGAATACAAACAAGTTACAAGCAGACAGAGAAACAGATCAGCAGACAGGCTTCCAACTGTCTAACCATTACATTCATACCTAGTCAGTTACCAGAGAGGGAAGAACCAACACCTGGGTTTTCAAAGCTGGGGCTCAAAAGCTGCCCAGTGTCTGGTCAAATCACACAACTCTTCTCAAAGTGAGCCCCAAAACAAAACCTCACCTCAGGATAGATATATATGTATATGTATATATATACATATATATGTATGTATGTATGTATGTGTATATGTATATATGTAGCCTTCTCCTGGCCCACTGCCCAATCAAAAAGCAACAAGGTGTGGGCATTCCTGAAAACTAAGCCTTCTGCCACAGGCTTCATGTGACCACATTCAGCCTCTTGGGGGCAAAATATATTTTCAAATCAAGGAAGGTTCTCAGATTCACTTAAGCCTATCAAAGGGCCTAGGGACAGGGAAGATCTTAGATTCCCATTCCCATAGCAGACAGTAGAACTTAACAAGATTTTTAAAAGAACAATAAAAATCATAATGTAATATAGTCATTCACTGAAGTTCCATTCTGATGTTTCTTCATCATGTGAGGGTACGCTGAATTCTCAAAGGTCATGCTAATCAGCATAAGCTATAATAGCTAGGTATAGTTTTAGCAGCCTGCAAAGGCTCTGAGTACCAGCCCAGTGACAGACTACATTTCCACCATGCTTAGATCAGCCCAGCAAAGATTAAACAGGCTCACACCCAGAAAGCTGAGCACTAATGCTTCCATTTATTTCAATTCAACAAGCTTACTATGTGCCGGGCACTGTTCTAGGCACTATGGATACAAAGACAAAAAGGAACCAGTCTCTGCCCTCAAGGAACTTATGTTTAATGGTTTGGACTGCAACCTCTCATAAAGACCACCATATAAGCATGTGGATGGAATTTGCATGAGTATAGGGAGCTCCCATACCTATATAATTATAGGTATTTACCTATGAGAACCTTGAAGTACTGAAATAATAGATATTGAAATAATAATATTGTTTCCTCACACATAGTTCTATTAGAAAGGTACAAACACTGATACAAGCTTACCTGGTAAGAATTCATTGCCAACAACTGGCCATACCAAAAAAAGGCGGGCGGATTTCCTAGGACATTTGAATGTAATTTTAGCACATTCAGTAAAAATCTAATTAGTTTGTGATTTGGTTAAGTATTAGTACAAAAACTTTAAGTGAGAAATACGTTTTCTTGCTGTGAGTCAGTCTTGTTACTCTGCAGGGTAAGGGGCATAGTGTTTCCCAAAAGGCCAGTTGAATCCCACAAAGTGTTTATAGAGCTGTGAGGTTATTTGACTATGCATTGTCCAAGTACAATTTTCATGTTTAATAAGTTGTATTTGTTTGATGCCCTATCTTTGGCTTTTAAAAATATATTTATTCATATATCTAATGCATAAATTGGGTAATTCACATTGGTTCTTTTTGTCTTTGACTAGGAATTATGGGGTTTTAATATAATTTAATAACTTCACTTGGAAAAAAATTGTGGTTTTTTTTAATCTTTTTAAAAACAGTAAAAAATATAGGTTTTTTTGGTTGAAGGTTTAGGAGAATTGAATTTTGTTTTACAGATTGAGAGTGCTATGTGATAACTCATTTTAACCCTGGATGGATTCCTTTTATAAAAATAGCTAAAATAATTACCACAGGAACTCACTCTCTTTTGGTCATGGTGCTACTATTGCATTTTGAATCGAAATAGAACAGATTCTACAAATGATTATTGCAGTATTTTGCAACTAAATGAGGTTTTGTAATTTTCATGAGATTTTATTTATTTTCTTTCTGTTGCTCTGATCAAGTACAATTCAGATGTGTCGATTTATCTTCCAACAAAGCAAAGATACTTTAAAAATGCCTTTATAGGGGCTTACAAAAACAGACATACACATGCACCCAAGTACACATACACACACTTCTTATCTAGTAATATTGTGGCAACAGTAAAGCCCACGATTTCTCCAAATCCAGAAAGAGTCTAAGACAGAGGGCTCTTATGAAAAACAAACAGGCCTCTTAAGCCAAGAATACAGCCTTCTAATAATTTGTTGTTGTGAAATCTACTTCACTTGATGAGTTTTCCAATTGTAAATGTAATGGGTTATTTCAAGAGTCATCTAAGAAGCAGTGGACTATTTGAACAGAAATTGTTAATATGAATCAAGAAAAATCCATTGAGTTCTAGGAGTATTGGCTAGAATAGGAGACCCAAAGAAGATTCATTTGGATACTTGAAGGGGATTCTTCTTTAGAGCTTTTTGAAAGCATTCTTTGAAAGCACACCCTCTAGTGAGCACAGCATGGACTTCCTAGATTGCCACATTTGCCAGGCATGAGATTCTCTGTTCCTGGCACTTTGGTTTGAGTGCAGGCAGAACTGATGAAATACTCATGGCATTTACCCTCCTATCCCAAGAAAGAACTAATTCTGTGTCCTTGGCCTGTTTTTCTTCATCTTGGCTCTGAAAGAAATCCCCATTAGTCAAGACAGTCTAATCTGAAAGCTGATCATGGTGCCTGGGGTGAGTTTCAGATCTGAATCCTTACAAGTGAGTCTGCACATCGTGGCTTCTGTGAACCTTCAAATCCAGCACATGTTGGTACTTGATTCAGTCCTGCTTTCTTGCTTCGAAGGAGAGACTAGAAAACCTAAAGCAGTATATTTGTTATCCTCATTACCCTGAGCGATCAGAACAAAATATTGAGAGCAGACAAAAATCAATTGGAGAGATTTCCTGCAGGGTATGTCTCTCCCTGTGTGTGTGTGTATGTATGTATGTATGTGTGTGTAGACTTTTCCCAAATATTCATCTACTCCTCTAATGAAAACAGAGGCTTTCACTGGGATTAAAAAGTATTTGATAGGGCTACGTATTTTAGTACACTGCACGACTTCATATTTGCTTTGGATGACAGATGTATATTTTCTCTGTGCCTGAAGAGACTGTTTGTTTTGTCACGTACAAGTTAAAAAGAGACTGAAGCTAACCTGAAGGATGTTCTCTCAGATCCTTAATTATATATGTCTTTGGTGGTGTGAACTTTATTGGATTATAGGAGTGCTGTGATTCCACTAACTGTGTGTGCAAACAGTGGGCAAAGTATGGAGGGATATGAAAAGGAGGCTTTTTGTTACTCCTGCTTTACAATATTGGGAAAGAGGGCAGGCATCTGGAATTCCAATTTGGATGAAAATGAATTTGAGGGAAAGCTAGGCTGAATTACATGTTTCTGTTCCTACTGCAATAAGTATTTCTTTTTTTATTATTATTTTTGGAGGGGGAAGGCAGGGCAATTGGGGTTAAGTGACTTGCTCAAGGTCACATGGCTAGTAAGTGTTAAGTGTCTGTGGCAGGATTTAAACTTAGGTCCTCCTGACTCCAGGGCCACATTCTATTCACTGTACCATCTAGCTGCCCCACAACCAGTATATTTCTAATGATATTTGTCGTCAACTTTTGTCATATTCATTCAACATTCATTCATTCAATAAATATAATTAAGTATCAGCTGTCTGATCCTCTATTACTGAACATTGTAAGAAACACAAAAACAGTCACTGCCCTATGAGAGCATATAAGCTTTTAGGGAGATAAGACATATAAACAATCATGATAACAAAATAGAATAATATAAGTACAAAATGCTATCAAAGATCTGAAGACTTGTGAAAATGCTTCTACATAATGAGATAAGGAAGGCCTCATAAAGAAGGTAGACTTAGTGGTAAGACTTAAAGTATATGTGGGATTTTAACAGGCAAGAGGGTGAGAAAGCCAACATTGGCATGAGCAGAAGCACAGAATCAAGGAAGTATGGGCCATGAATGCCAGGCAATGGAGTTGAGTGGGCAATGATGATGGTTTAGTCAGAATTGTGCTTTAGGAAGATTAGTCCAGTAGTTATGAGTGGGGTAGAAAGGAAGGAGACAAAGATGAAAGGCACAAAGATAGGCTAGAAGGTGATTATGATATTCATGGCAAAAGACAATGAGGTGACCTGAACTCAGGGCATCCGGGAAAGGTGCATGGAATCATGTCAAGAGTTCTAGATAGTATAAAAGAGACCTGGTATCAAATCCTGCTTCCTCTTCTTTGCAATTATGTGACCTTGGGCAAAGCATTGCTTCTATTTGATCTTCAGGGACCTTTTATATAAAGATGAATATACTAGATGGTCTGTAAGTTTCTTCTGATGTCTTAATATCTATGAAAAAAAGGAGAAAATGGATGAAAAAGATATTGTCTTAGTCAATGGTTCATGACCCAAAAGCCATCTTTGATGTCTTCTTCTCCCTTGTACTTAGCAATCCAATCAGACATAAAACTCATGGTATTTGGCAATGATTGGATTGTATGGTACAAGGGAAAGGAAATACTCAAAGTTGGCTCTGATGTCATGAGCGTGGGTGACTAGGTAGAATTGTGATGTTCATAACAGAAATAGGGAAGACAAAGAGTTAAAGCACTATCATAATACTAAGTTAAAGAGCATAGGTACCAGATAGAGATCTTTATAACCTTTATAAAGAAATTTTTCATGTGAGTTATTGGGGCAGCCAGTATACTCGGGAACATATCTTTAAAATAATCGAAAGAAAAAGCATAAGAAAATTTTTAAATAATTAAAAAATGTGTAAGATTTGAAATTTGGTTCCAATTTTGTCTTTCTATATATACAATCTTCACAAACTGGAATCAAAATGTAGCCTTCTATAATATAAATGTAGCAGGTATATATACTTATAGATACATGTATGCATATGCATATATGTATGTACACATATATACATATATAACTATTTTTCATTTTGAAATGAATCTCTTTGCTTTTCTTCACATAAATAAAGCTAAATTAATTTAGTTTTATTACTACCTTTCATTTCATTTTATGTATAATAAGCTGGCTGGACTCTTTTAGTTGAAGTCCAGAATTTTCTCTTTTTGTTGTGCCAGAAAGTACATTTTGAATGCTTCATTTGTGGTTTGATATGAACACTCTCCTGCTATTCAAGTCTCCTTAGAATGAAAAAACTTGTTATAGGCTAGAAGAGGGTCTGTGCCAGGTAATATTTCTTCTAGACTTTGCCAGCTAATAGAGTTTGCTCCAGCTTTCATACAGTACCCCCAGAAGGTCCCCATTTTGCTTTCTCCCTTTCCAAAGCCCCAACTAGGTTATCCCTCTTGTAGCAGCAGCACCTCTGTGCTCAAAAGTTGCCCATTTCCCCTGCTCTAGCCCTATCAAAATTCCTGTTTCTAAAAGAAAATTATGTTTGACTACACATATTTGTTAAAAGAGTTTTGTTTTTCTTTTTCTTCCTCAATGAGGGGGGAAGAAGTGAGAGAAAAAGAAATTAAATACTTCCTAATGAAAAAAAAGGCTAAAGGTTTTTTTTAATGCTATGAAAAAAAAAATGTTTCAAGTAACTCCCACTGAGGTATGAATGACTTGAAACTGTTTATTTTGTTCATCATTGTAAATTTAGATTTTAAGGGGCAGAGCTTATTAATCCAAATGAATATAGTTCTAAATATGGCATTCCAATGCAGAGAGATGTTTTGAGGATGCAAGAGCTTTTATAATCTCCTTAATTTATGTTACAGTTCATTTGACTCACTCAAGACATTCTAGACTAATAAGGAAAATAGGAAATATTACCCTTGCTTCAATCTTCTAGCACTGTAATTTCCATTAATAAAAGAAAACAATCAGACTGTCAGATCTTGTTGAGATTATCCCCCGTAGATAGCTTATCCCAGTAACTGATATGGAGCTGACCAAACTTTTTTATCCATCCTGCATACTTACATATACAAATCCTAGCAAAGCGAAGAATTGTGGAAGATGTCATTTATATTCATCAAATTCCATATTTATAAAGATTCACAAAAAATAATAATAAAGGTTTTACCCCTTCCCCTCCCCCCAAAATTGGAAAAATGAGTGCTTCAGAGTTGTTTTTAGCTATTTTCAGGCCATAATTTCTGGGCCTGTTTACTTAATTAAGACAGAAAAAAATGAACTGGCCTGGTGCGATAGTTTAGCCACAAAAACAATAGCAAATACATGACAATGACTCTTACTTGAGTTATTCTAGTGCAGAGCCACAAAAGTTAAAAACGGTTACTTTTCCACACCCCTACATACAAAGAAGATAAACTCGCCTCTTGGTTGTTTTACCATTACAAGATATAAAACACATCCAAAGTCAGCCAGCATAGGCCAGATGGTGTATCCAAGTTTTTGGCCTGGGAAAGCCCTTGAGATCAGACACAACTTATAGGAAACTGGATGACAGAGTGTTAGGGATGAAAAAGAAAAAGAAATCTATTCATTTCTCTCTAAGTGAGAAATTTTGTAAAGGGGCAGGTCCAAACTCAAAGTCCTTTATAATCCTCTAATACTTCTCAATCTAGCTTTAATTTACACTTTGTTTTATCATTTCTTATACAGTCCTGCCAAGCTGGACTGCTTAGTATGTCCTATACATATCCCAGCAATATCTACATGCTCATGAACTATACCTTCCTTGTTCACCTTTCCCAGGAAAGTGCCTTTTCCCTTCTTTCACTGTTACTTATGCTTGGAATGACCTGCCTGTCCTAGCCACTCTTCCTTGTCCCATAGCTACCACCCATACTGCCACCTCTCTGTCTTCTGGTTATGGAAATTCCATCCTTCCTTCAAAACTCAGATCAGTTACCACCTCCTAATTTCCTTGATCTTCCTGCAAAGTACTTAAATTTTGACCCCCATCTATACCCCAAAGATCTCATGAAGCAGTTTTATTTACTGCTAAGATATATTTTACATTATGATTATTTATAATTATTTGGGTTTTGTAGAAGTAGAATTAAACCTCCATGAGGGCAATGACCTGGACTATTTAAATTTTGTTTACTTTTAGCATTTAAGGATAGTGACATGATAGGCACAAAATATTTATTTCATTCTACTGATGGATTTAGATTTCTCAGCATCACTTTCCTTCTTCAGTTTATACCAAAATATTAGCATAGTCTTTATCCAGTAAACTGTTACACTCCTGCCATATTAAAAAAATGAAATTAAATTTATACATGGTAAGTTGTCTCTGTTCTCTATCCTAATAGACTTACTCTAGCTCTTTTATTCAAACAAATAACAACAAAAAAAAGTGACAAAGGCAACCAGTAAAAGGGATTTTCTTTAAGTCTGCTGAGTCTCAAAGCAACAGTAAACATACCTGAAAGGGATTATAAATTCAATTTAATTTATTAAAGTTTAAATAATCACCTGTGTCTGAAGGCTGTACTAAATGCTGGGGTTACAAAGTTCAATAAGACATGGGTCCTGCCTTTAGGAGGCTTTCATTCTAATAGAGGAAAGGGATGTATACACAAATAATTGTGATAGAAGTGAGGGTGATAAACAGGCAGACTATCAGCAAGTATTTATGAAGTCCTTTCTGTGGGCTAAGCAGCTCACAGTCTAATGGGGGAAAACAACTTTATGCCAACAAAACAATAGCAAAAGTACATATACACACATGCACATATATCAAGAGATATAGATGTCTGCGTTTGTAATCTAACAAATAACTTATTTATACACAACCTAACAAGCAGCATGTGTGTATGATATATACACACATATGCATATATACTATGTGTGCACATATTGATGGCGTTTCTTAGATTGTGAGCTCCTTGAGGGGAGGGGTTGCTTTTGCGCTTTTTTTGTATCTCAAGAGCTGATAGATATATAGATATGATGTAAATAGATAGATATGGATTTGACAAACTGATGATAGTCTTCATAGGAAGACACTGTTGTTAAGTGGGACCAGAAAAGTTTTCTTAGAACATATGAGATTTTGTTGTTGTTTGTCCTTTGTTCTCGAAGAGGACCATGGCATCAGGAAGGTGATATCATGACTTGCAAGTGAATTGGGTTTAAGTGAGGGAGAGCTGTGCAAAGTCACCAGCCTCACTTTTTCCTCTGGAGCAGTTTGGGTCCAGTGGTAAGATGTACATGAGGAGGACTGCAGATGACCCTAGTGCAGTGGGAGACCATGACCCTTTTAAGCTAAGGTCTTTCCCAGGTCTGGGATTGGCTAAGGCAAATCCTATTCAGTGATTAAGGTTAAGTAAGAAATGAGACAAAGAATGGCCTCTTTTACCTAGTCAAAAAAAGAAAAATCAATCAGAGAGGGGAAGACCCTCAGGGTTTTCTGGGCACATCAGAAACAATTGTTCAGCTATCCCAAAATGCTACCTCAGGATTCCTAGAATTTAGAGTTGGAAGGGACCTCGATGGCCATATACTTCAACTAATGTCCAAAGGAATCCTTAGCATATATAATATATCTGAGAAGTGATCATCCAGCCTCTGTTTAAATAATTCCAAGGCAGATCATCTAACCACCTCCAGAAAAATCCATTTTCATTTTTGGAAAGCTCTAATAGGAAGTTTTTCTGGCTATCGAGACTAAGTCTATCTCTTCATAATTTTCATACACTGCTCCTAATTCTTTGGTCTAGTGCCAAACAGAATTCAAAACTTTTTTTTTTATTTGGTAGCCTTTCAAATATTTGAAGATAACAATCATGTGACACACCCACACACACACCCACCAAAGACTGTTTTTTTTTTCAGGTTAAATAACCCAAGTTCCTTCAACTGATACTCATATATCATTAATTCATAGTCCTTCAATTTATTTATTTCATTATATTGTTCTCTAGTTTATCAATGTCCTTATTAAAATATGATGTACAGGATTGAACATAATTCTCCCCATCTGGTCTGATCAGAGCATTTATTTAAGACTTGAAGGAAGCCAGCAAAGATAGGAGGCAGAGACTAGGAGGGAGAGCCCAATGGAAGAAGTTCAGTTCAGGCATAGGGATGACAAAAGCAAAAGATAGAGGCCTTGACAAGAATTAAAACTGACAAAGTAGTCGAGTTTGCCTGGAAAAATAGACTGTATGAAGAGGATTCTATGAGATAAGATTGGAAAGAAAGGTTATGGATTGTGGAATATACTAATTCTCCATATAATCCTTTGTTACACTTTGATAAACTTGTCAATAGAAAACACAGTTAAAAGAAATACAACTGAAACTAATAATAGATTCTTCTTTTTGTTCGTGGCCCATATTTAGTCATGGTCTTCCAGAAAGAATGGTTAGTCACAATCCCCAAGAATATCCTGGAATCACTTTGCCAAAGATAGTCAAGCATTAAGTAATCCAGCATTCTCAAACTTCTCAATGTTGTGATGCCATATTTTCTGTTACTTTTAAAAACAGTTTTTTTTCTTCCTCTGAAAAGTGTTGCATAGGAATATAGATCTGAACTAGACAGCATTTTCAAATTTTTTTGTTTTGGGGGTAAAGTGAATTAAAAAAAACACTTTCAAAAGATAATTTTCTAGATCCTGTCAATTTCCTGAACTAAAAATTCCTTCCTCTCCACAGGAAGAGTAACATAAAATATAACTCTCTCCTTTGTCTCTAATTATATAACCTTAGCTCCAAAATATCACTGCTTAGGCAAATCCAGATGCCAAGATTACCTTGGTGAATACAACAGTCTCATGAGCAGTGTCCTCTTTCAAACACACATATTCAATGAATAATAAATACCTTTTACACTTTCCCTTCTCCAACACAGGATAAATTTTTCTATCATGTCTTGAAATCAATTCTTCCCTATTTTTATATAGACTCATATTTTGTTGTAGGATATTTTAAGTTCAAAATCAAAAGAATGCTGAGCCTAATTTGGGGGTGGGAGGATGTCATAGATCAGGGGGCTGCTTTAACAAATCTTCAGGACTCTGAGGATGCAGTAAAATAGAACTGGAATCCAGCTCAAGAAGCCATGTGTAATACAGTCTATTCACCAGCCAGGTAAAATGAACACTCTGAAGTTCGTTAGCTTTTAGGATGATTAATGATATAACCCAGGACTCTTGTCACACTTGGCCAACAATAAACCCTCATCCATCATGATGAGAAAAGCTTTTCTGGCATTCAAGTTGGATATTCCTTTCAAAAATACAAGTTATTCAAGGGATCCTTAGACTCTGCACTTACAGAAATGATGGAGTAGAAATACTCTTCTCAGTGAATTTCTGGCAGCTAGACAACCAAGTAGAGAGTCTACCTCCTGAGGGAACACCAAGGAGAGAAAAAGACCAAAGGAAAAGGTTTCTCTACTGCTTTGAGAGCTTCCTTCAAATAGCAGCACAAAGACATCTTTACAGGAAGCAAGCAGAAGTCCGGGGAGGGAAGTTGATTTTCTCCTCTTGGTCACATCTCATAAATGGGAGGGCTGGGGCAAGCCTGTCTTAGGGGCACTATCTGTGTAATACAAGGAACAGATTTCTGTGAAACTTCCTCCTCTGTTCACTTTGGGTGGGCAAATGGTAGATCATCTAACAGATGTCTAATTAAATACCAATTGTGTAATTACCCAATCACTTTTCTCTCCTGGAGTACCCAGTGTAAGAGTTAAAACTATGTCTTTGGTATCAATGATATATAGAACTGAGACTTTTCTTTTAATGTGCCTTTTTATGAGGAAAACTAACCTTTAATTGATTTTCTGTTCAGTAAGAAAGAAATTAAGATAATTGGTCTTGATAAAGGAATATGTCACTTTCAGCATTAGGTTTTGTAGCCCTTTTAATACAATGTTTTCAAGCATCTAGGAAGTGCTGTGGATAGAGCTCCAAACCTGGAACCAGGAAGACTTGAGTTCAAATTTGGATTCAGACATTTGCTAGTTTTGTGACCTTGGACAAGTCGTTTAAATCTCTACCTCAGTTTCCTTATCTGTAAAATGGGGATACTAATACCACCTACCTCCCAGGATTGTTGTGAAGATCAAATGACATAATATCTATGAGATACTTTACAAACTTTAAATTGTTATGTAAATGCTAGCTATTATTATTGTCTCTGACACATGATTTCTAGCTCTCTGCTTTTGAAAAAGTCCTTTAATGTTTGTGCACCTTGATTTTATAGTGTGTACAATGAGGCAATTAGATTGGTTCTACTATCTCTCCCAGCTCTATAATTTGGTGAATCCAAAAATTCATGAATAAGATGTCAGAAATAAGAATCTATCATGGAAAGTTTAAGTGAGGGAATTCATTGTACTAGTGAAAAGTGTCCTCTTGGTTTTCCGGGTTTCCTGTTAATTTAATCTAAAAAATCTCCATGGCCATTTTCTTACATTCCACTCCCATGTCCTCTCCTTCAGTCTTCATTCCTTCAGAAATCATTTTTTTCACCATTTATTGTCCTAACTCATAAATTTCTCTTGTTAACATTCTGAAATGCTTAATGCCTTATATTGATGTTGGCCCTATCTTATATTTGACCACACAGCAAAATGTGTTGACATAATATGTGAAGGACTCTGAGTAACCAAATGTGCTAAGCCAAGCTTTCTTCATACATGCCAGGGTCATAACTTTAGCTCAAGACATTTCATTAACTCTTTTATACCAATGGGAAGTTATGAAATGTTCAATTCAGCAAATATTTATTGCACACAAACTATATTTTAAGATGCTGGGGGGATATGTGCTCCAGGGAGTATGAAGTTTAATAAGACATGGTCTTTGCCCTTAGGAAGCTCACAGTCTTGATGCAGGAATAAGACAAGGAGATAGAATAACTATGGTGCAAGCCAAAGTATGGAAAGGGTCAGTAAAAGAGATAAAAAGTGTATGATACTTCAGAGGAAGTTGAAAATGCTTCTGGGTAGGGAGGGAGACAGGGTTCAAGAAAGGTTTCGTGGAAAAGGCAGAATTTGAACCAGATCCTGAGGACAGGTTTTTTAGTAGGTAAAGACCGGTAGAAGGTATGAAAGGAAGAGAGAATGGGGTGGGGGGAAGGAATGGCATGTAGTCCAAGCATAAAGAACGAGAAGAGCAAAGGCAGAAGAATGTGAGGCGTGTTTAATCCCCTTCCCTTATTGGTGAGTTCCTTTCAGTGCCTTCATTTGGGGAATGATCCAGGACAACTTCATTCCTCTCCTGGCTGTGCTTCTGACTCTTAAGTACTTTGCCATCATGCCTACTCCTGGTGTCCCTTATGCCCAACTCTACCCTTCTTTTATGTGTTGTCTCCCACAATTAGAATGTAAGCTTTTTAAGGTCAGGGACTGTCTTTCCCTTTGTTTCTATCTGTATCCCCAGTGATTAGCACAGTGCCTGGCATTTATTGAGCATTTAATAAATGCTTGCGACCTCCCTATCTCAAGAAAGGAAAGATTTCCAGGAAAGAGGAAGTGGCCATCACTGTCACACTCTGTAAAGAAGTCGAGAAAGATAAAGACCACAAAAAAAAAATTATTGGATTTCCTAATTGGGCGGTCACCAGCAGAGTAGTTTCAATAGGTTGGTAGATGTGGAAGCCAGATAGTTTAGGGTGAAAGATTGACTAAGTGATGAAAAAGCAATGAGTGACCATAATTCTTTCTAGAAATTTATCAGAAAATCAAAGAGCCATTTATTAAGCCCATATCATGTGCCAGGAACAGTGACAATTGTTGCAGATACAAAGAAAAAGCAAAAACACTTCTTTCCTTCAAAGATCTTATGTTACTAATGGAAGAAATGGCATGTACACAAAAGACACATACAGTTCAGATGGAAGGGAGCCTTAGAGAGGAAAGCACTAACAGTTGGGAAGACCAAGAAAGGCCTCTTACCTAAAGTAGAATTTAAGTTGAATTTTCAAAGAAACTTAGGAAAATCAATTACTCTGTGGGGGATGGAATGGAGTGGGGAGAGACCTGAGATAAAGAATTCAATCGGAGGGCTACTCCCAGGTAAGAGGTAAGTGCATGCACTACAATAAAGGTTTTATGAAAAGAGAAAAAGAGACATGTGAAAGAGAAGTTGTGATGGTAGAAATGGGTATTTTGCAACTGACTGTCTATATTAGTAAGAATGAGGGGTTGAGAATTACATTGAAGTTGTGAATCTGGGTGAATGGTTGGATAACAGTGTAGTAACTGGTAAGGAAGTTGAGAAGAATAGGTTTGGAGGAAAACAATGAATTCTGTTTTGGTCACAGTGAGTTTTAGATGCCAAGAGAACATCAGTTCTACATATCTAAGATGCAGTTTTTGATAGAGCACTGGAGCTCAGGAGAGAGATTAGGGTTGAATATATAAATCTGGGGATCTTCTCCCAAGAAATTATCATTAAACACTTGGAATTTGATGAGATCACCAAATGGGAGAATATAGAAAAAATTGACATGGATAAATATAAATCAGAAGAGAGTGAGATGGAATAATCATATAGGTAGGGGCTAAATCAAGAGAACAGTAGAGAGAGATGAGAAGATATGACAAGCTTAAGTAATGTGGCATAAGAAAGAATTTCTTGGAGGAGACAGAATCATATTTGTAGGCAGAGGGACTACAGACTTCTTCCTTATATGAAGCTGCTAGCTTTTCTCTAGTCCAAGGGCACAGATTGTACTCCTAATCTTGACGGATTCTGTTGGCCAGAGATCATTTGTTTTGTTTTGTCTTAAACAAAACTACATTTTTAAAAGGTATTCTTATGCCACATTCAATTTTTTAATGCATTTATTTATTTTTAGTTTTCAACATTTACTTCCACAAAATTTTGATTTCCAAATTTTCTTCTCATCTTTCCCCTTCCCCCCACACCAGGAAGGCTTGCATTCTGATTACCCCTTCCTCCAATCTGCCCTTCCCCTTCTATTTCCCTGTAGGGTAAGATAGATTTCTATAACCCAATGCCTGTGTATCTTATTTCTCAGTTGCATGTAAAAACAATTTTTAACATTCATTTTTAAAACTTTGAGTTCCACATTCTCTCCCTTCTTCCCTCCCCATCCATGCTCATTGATAAGCTAAGCAATTCAATATAGGTTATACATGTGTAATTATGCAAAACACTTCAATGATAGTCATGTTGTGAAAGACTAACTATATTTTCCCCCATCCTATCCCACCCCTCATTTATTCTATTCTCTCCTTTCACCCTCTTCCTCCTCAAAAATGTTTGCTTCTGATTACCCCCTCCCCCCATAGGCCCTCCATTCTATCCCCCCTTATAACTTTCCCCTCTACTTCCCTATAGGGTAAAATAAATTTCCATACCCAATTGAATGTGTTTGTTATTCTCTCCTTAAGTCAAATTCAATGAGAGTAAGGTTCACTCATTCCCTCTTAACCTCCCCCTCTTCCCTTCCAGTGTAAAAGCCTTTTCTTGCCTCTTTTATGTGAGATCATTTACAACATTTTACTTCTCCCTTTGCCCTTATTCCCTCCTCTCTCACCCCTTAATTTTATTTTTTAGATATCATCCCCTCATATTCAACTCACCCTGTGCCCTCTATTTATATTCCCTCCAACTACCCTAAGAATGAAAAAAGTATCATGAGTTACAAATATCATCTTTCCATATAGGATTATAAACAGTTCAATTTTAATAATTCGGTTATAATTTCTCTTTCCTGTTTACTTTTTCATGCTTCTCTTGAATCTTGTATTTGAGAGTCAATTTTTCTATTTAGACCTCATTTTTCTCAGGAATGCATTAAATTCCTTCACATCATTGAATATCCATTTTTCCCCCTCAGTGATTACACTCAATTTTGTTGGGTAGATGATTCTTGGTTTTAATTCTAGATCCTTTAACCTCCAGAATATCATATTTCAAGCCCTCTAATCCCTTAATGTAGAAACTGCCAAATCTTGTGTTATCCTAATTGTGTTTCCACAACACTTGAATTGTTTCTTTCTGACTGCTTGCAATGTTTTCTCCTTGACCTTAAAACTCTGGAATTTGGCTATAACATTTCTGGGAGTTTTCTTTTGGGGATCTCTTTCAGGAGAATACTTTCAATTTCTATTTTACCCTCTAGTTCTAGAATATCAGGGAAGATTTCCTTAATAATTCCTTTAAAGATGATGTCTGGGGTCTTTTTTTTATCATGGTGTTAAGGTAGTCTAATAATTTTTAAATTCTCTCTCCTGGATCTATTTTCCAGGTCAGTTTTTTTTTACATTGTCTTCTATTTTTTCATTTTTTTTTACTTTATAACTTCTTGATTTCTCTTAAAGTCATTAGCTTCCATTTGCTCTATTCTAATTTTTAAGGAATTATTTTCTTCAGTGAGCCTTTGAATCTCCTTTTCCATTTTTCCAATTCTGCTTTTTAAGTCATTCTTCTCCTCATTGGCTTTTTGGACCTTTTTTTGCCATTTGATGTATCCTATTTTCTTCAGTATTTTTTACCAAGCTTTGACTCAATTTTCATGATTTTCTTGTATTACTCTCATTTCTCTTCCCATTTTTTCCATCTACTTCTCTTACTTGCTTTTCAAAATTCTTTTTTAGCTCTTCCGTGGCCTGAAATCAATTCATATTTTTCTTGGATACTTTGGGTGAAAGAGCTTTGACTTTTTTTACTTTTCTTCTGAGTGTATGTTTTGGTCTTCCTTGTTACCAAAGTAAGTTCCTATAGTTTGAGGTTTTTTTCCCGCTGTTTGTTCATTTTACCTGCCAATTATTTGACTTTTTTTAACTCTTTGTTAAGGTAGCACTCTGTTTCCAGTGTGGAGGGCATACTGTCCCAAATTTAGCTTTCAGTTTTGTGCAACTGTTTTCAGAGATACTTCTAGGGACCCATAAGTTTTCAGTTCTTCCAAGGTTGTATGATCTAAGGAGAGGTGTTTACTCCTCTCGTGGTCTACTGTGGTTTGTGAATGACCACAAGCACTCTTTTCTGCCCTGGAACTCTGAGGAGGGTTTCCTCTCCACTGCTGCCACAAGCTCTGCTATGCCAGTGCTCCTCTTCTCCCCAGAATTTCCACCCCAGGCTGCCATTCACATCCAAATATGGGCAAAGTAACAGAGTCCTGCCTCGGTGCCAACAAAGAGATCCCTGCGATCTCCTTCTGACCAGTTGTTCTATCCCCTTACCATCTGTGGACTTAGAGCTCTGGAAGCAGCCACCCCTGTCCCAGGGCCTATACTGGGACCAGGGCCAGACCATGCTCCTCCCTCACCCAAGTCTGACAGACCTTTCCTACAGACTTTTTAAATTGTCTTTGGCATTTGTGGGTCAAGAAGTCTGGAAACCACTACAACTGTCTGTGATTCAGTCCCCTGAAGCCTGCTATGGGTTCACTGGACCCAGTCTGTCCTGGACTGGCTTATGCTGACCTGTGCTTACCTCCCAAGTTGGGTGCAACAGATCTTTCCTGTTGACCTTCCAGGTTGTCTTGGGCTGGTAATTTGTTTCACTCTGTCTTTCTGTGGGTCCTACTGCTCTAGAATTGGTTTAGAGTCAATTTTTATAGGTATTTGGAGAAGTTTGGGGGAGATCTCAAGCAAGTTCCTGTCTTTCCTTTGCCATCTTGGTCACCACCTTAAATTTTCATTCATAATTTGTAAACTAACATCCACAAGTTCAGAAATAAGAGATAACAAGTTTGAAAAGGTGGAGATCTTGCTTACAACTACATGTGATCTGACAATACTTGAATCTTGCTTGACGAGGAAATACTTCTCATAGTCATACCTAACTTATTGCTAAAGTATGGTAAAACTGTGTTATAAGACTGAATAAAACTTTCATAAAAAGTTCCTTTTATCAGGACTCCACATATGATCTCTTCCAATTTTGTCAAATCATTTCTCATTCTCTTTCACTTCTTCCCTAACATATTTTTATCTAAAAAATATTACAATGACTTGTTTCTTGAAATCAACTGCTCTATAACTTATAGTTCTAGGGATTTGCCTGCTACACACAGAGAAGTTAAGTGACTTGCCCAAGGCTACACACTAGTATCTGAGGTGGAACTCAAAATCAAGGCTTCCTGATTCCAATGCCAATTCCGTATCCACTATGTTACCCTGTCTTCCTGTGAATTACATGATGAACAAAATTGAAAAGCTATATTTGGAAAACAGTAGGCAAAAGTATGTGCCCCAAATGAAAAAAAAATATTCCAACCTCTGTTAAAGCAAGAAGAAACAGGGACTGTAAATATTTTTTTTAACAATATAAAGGTTCTAAGGAAGAAGAAAGATGCTCATTCTGACTAGGAGAAAATATTACTTTTCTTCAGAAGATTTTGTCTTCTGTCATTTCCAAGAATATTTTTTTCCAAGAAATCAAGTGTTACTAGAAAAGTCCCATTAGCATTTAGAAATGTAGATGAAGAAAAATGATCAGGTGGTCTTAAATTTTAAAACTGCTGGGTAGCCATTCTTTGCTATTCCCTCATAATAGGCACTAAACTTTAATGCTGAGAGTTTCTCTTTTCCTTACAGTCCATCAAAGTAATTGAGATTTTTCCCATTTCAAAAATACATTATTGAAGTTGGCATCTTGTGGTCATATAATTATGCTAGAGATATTAAATATATTTTAGACACAAATTGTAGATACAATGCTGAGGAACTGTGAACTTATTACCATATCATTAAACCACATTTTTCCCCAAGAGCAAAGTGTGTTTTTTGTAACTTACAAGAAATATCTTGCCTTGCAGTAACACACATGTTTAACATTTTTTAAAAGCCACAATATTTAACTGTGGTATTAGGTTTCTTGTTATTTGGGTTCACAATGCTGGGAATGTGGTGAAATATAGTTGTTAATATCAGTAAATATTTAATGAATTAATAACAAACTCCTACTCACAAAAATGGATCCATTCTGACAATTTGTTGTTTTAAATGCATGGCATGGTATTTTTACATGAAAAAGAAAAAGTTTCCCAGACTAAAAACATTTCATGGCTCTCCTTAGGAAAAGGAAAAACTTGAGGAATAAAAGGATGACCTGAATAAAGATCTGCTCATTCACTGATTCGTTTACTCATTAAAAATTTATTAAATTACTGCTGTTTACAATTTCAGTGAGCTAAGCATTGGAGAAATAGCAAGTTAAATTAGGCCTAGCTATTTGCCTCAAGGAACTTGTAATACAGTAGAAGTGATCAAATGTACACAAATGAAAAATATGTAGTTGGCATCTGATTCACCCTTTATTAAAAAGTGTCATTTGAGTTAGACTTTGAACAAACATTTACCAAGTGTTGTAAGGCATAGAAGGATAGGTATAATGTAAGCAAGCAGAAATGGGGCCAGTGGGAGAGGAACAAATATCCAATATAGGGAAAAGCATGGGATAGAGTAGGTAGGTCTAGAATGCATTTGAGAAATGATGAGTTTGGTTGGAGAAATGAGACTTGCAAAGTATATCATAGCTAGATTGTACAGGACTTTAGAAGTCAAGTATTGATGCCATATTTATGCCAGTCCTGGTATTCATTCATTGATGGCAACTTAATTTCCATTAATTTTTACATGACAAATATGAAGTACTCATAGAATAATCTTGTTAATGTGTTCCATTTTTCTTGCCATGGAGGTGGTTGAGGTTAAATTTACACAATAATTATGCAAACCTTGCAATAATTTAATTTTTAAAAATATGCAACCATTGTCCTCAAACCAGGTAAAAATTAGCCTTCAGTTTAGAAGCAAGACATTTATAAATATATCAATGTAGCAATTAACACAGTAGTTATATAACTAAAAGTAGATAATTGTTCCTCATTAATGATCTTGAAAATGTATCACTAATTTATGATGTTTTAAGCAAAGTCATTCCTTTGTAAGGAGAGGATATTTTCTTTGTTTTCATATGATGAATGTTGTAGTAATTAATTTTCAGATGTAAGGACATATTAACATCAAAGGTTATATCCTAACAGACATACACAGGCACACACACACACACACACACACACACACACAACTATTAACAGAACCCAAGTAACAAAAGGTTTTAATCAAGTGGAATATTTTTTATTACCTTTCATTTTTAAAGAAGAGAATCAAATATCAAGAAAACCAAGTGAGCTCAGAGATTAAGGGTGTTGTGTTTGTTATGTTTTGTTTTGTTTTTTAATAAATGTATAGGGTATAAATTGAGGTCAGTACAAATTCGACCCAGGTTTAGGAAAAAGGCAATATGGTATAGTAGTAGGAATAGTAGATTTGGACTGTTAATACCTTAGTTTAAATCTGAGCTTTGCTCCTTATTATATTTGTATCTCTTGAAAAATCATGTATTGATGCTTAGGCCTCTGTTTTCTCATCTACAAATTAGAGAACTGGACTATATAAGCTCTGCAATGTATCATTTATAACTAAATCTCATGGTCCTCTGACCTACAACCATAGTACTAGAAATGATATTTTGAGGTTCAAAATGATGCTCTGGAAGCAGTGCAAGATCCTCAGCTACTAAACATTAAATTTTAAATTATGTTCATTATGAGACATTTGCTGAAGCATCTAAGTGGACTTTTGCATTCCTAGAAGACTCAGAAATGAGTGTTGAAACAAAAAGGAAAGTTAATAGATCTAGAGGTAGAAGGAATGCTTGTGATGATTCATCTAGTTGTGGGTTCTTAAACTGGGGGTTTGAAAACTTTTAAAAAATATTTTACAACTGTATTTCACTATGATTGGCTTCCTTTGTTGTCTGTGTGTTTTATTTTATGCATTTAAAAACATCATTCTGAGGAATTCATAAACTTCACTATACTGACAAAGGGGTGAAAGACACAAAATAGTTAAGAACCCTTGAGCTTCATCTCTTCTATTTCTCAATTATTTTCAATACATGATCAACTCATTTTTTTCCATTCCATATTTCTCTGATGACAGTATACTATTTCTCCAGTGAAATCCCTCATTTGCAAATTATTATTGCCTACTTATGTCTGCCATGAGCCTCTCCTTGCTCATTGAGTGATCCTCAACTTAAGTGGAATTCCGTGAATGATATTCATATAGCATCACCAGAAGAAGCATTTTTTTTTAAAGATAGGCCACCATCCACATAATTCCATTATATACTTCAGATCACATTGTATCATATATGGCAATCACAATCCTACTTTTCTTGGACAAGGAGCCTCCTCAGTATCTAAAATCTTATCCTGGGATAACCCATTTCTCTTTCTGAAGCATGTCAACATCATTCTCATTTATTCACCATTTAAAAATATGTGATTTTTATAAATGTGGATATTTCTTCCACCAGTGGCTCCTCATTGCCCAGAAGACAAGAGGTTGACTTTTTAAGCGCTTCACACTCTAGTTCTCATTTATCCTTTTGCACTCATTTCATATACATAAATTTTATACCCATAAAGAAAATCTAAGTTTTAGCCAAATTGGACCACAAGCTATCCCCCAAACTAGATACTATAGTGTCTAGATACTAGACACCAGGGGAGGAGCAAAGATGGCAGCATAGAAGCAAGAAGACTCCCTGCACTCCCCCCATAATCACCTCAAATACCTATAAAAAATGACTCTAAACAAACTTTAGGGCTACAGAATCCACAAAGTGACAGAGAGAAACAAACGTCCCACTAAAGACAGCCCAGCAGACTAGCAGGAAGGGTTGATTGCAGCCCACTGGGAGCAGAGTCCATCCCCATGTGATTCCAAGGTTTTAGCCCCAGGGTGGCCCAACCAGCTGTGGCTAGAGGGAAGTCGGGAGAGTAGATCACCAGCATCTGTGGCAGTTGCCAGAATTATCAAACCATAAATGCCAAAGACAAAGTGAGAGGTCAGTGCAGTGTGGACTTTGGGAACAGGGAGTTCAGGATTGTGGTCTGGCTTCTGCCCCCTGGAAGGAGAAGTGGCTGAGAAACGGCTGAGGCACAGCAGCTGTGCTGCTGCCACTGCGTGTCTGCTTCAGAGCTCCTGGCCTGCATATTGCAGGGGGACCAAGCAACCAGTGTGAGGTGTAATCAATCTTGCTTTAACCTGTTTGGATCTAGATCACTGTCTTGGGTGGAGGTCCTGGGGTGTCTTACCAGTTTGCCAGAGATAGTGGAGGCTTCAGAGAGGGCAGCCAACTAATAGCCCCAGCCCCTGAGAAAACCCCAGTGATTTTGGACAAAGCTTTCCTCTCTGGAAGCAGAGTTCTACTGTGGCAAAAAGCTCAAAAGTCAAGTAATTGAGTGCAATATGAGCAAGCAAAGGAAGCAAAGCAAGCACAGAAATCCAACTTTGGACTCCTTTTTTGGGGACAAAATGAATCAAAGCATGGAACAGGAAGAAGACAAGGACATCAGAACTCCTACACCAAAAGCTTCCAAGAACAATTTGAATTGGTTACAGGCCATAGAGAAGCTTAAGAATGATTTTGAAAACCAAATAAGGGAAGTGGAAGAAAAATTGGGAAGAGAAATGAGAATGATGTATGAAAAGAGAGTCAACAATCTGACTGAAGAAAATAACACCTTTAAAAAGAGACTAACTCAAATGGCAAAAGAGGCTCAAAAAGCCAATGAGGAGAAGAATGCCTTAAAAAAGTTGAGTTTGCCAGATGGAAAAAGAATCTAAAAAGCTCACTGAAGAAAATCATTCCTTCAGAATTAGATCAGAGCAAATGGAAGCTAGTGACTTTATGAGAAATCAAGATACTGTTAAACAGATCCAAAACAATGAAAAAAATAGAAAGCAATATGAAATATCCCATTGGAAATACCACTGACCTGGAAAATAAGTCCAGGAGAGATAATTTAAAAATTAGTGGACTACCTGAAAGCCATGATCAAAAAAAGAACCTAGAAATCTCCCTTCAGGAAATTCTCAAGGAAAATTGCCCTGATATTTTAGAACCAGAGGGCAAAATAGAGGTTGAAAGAATCTACTGATCACCTCTTGAAAAATATCTCAAAAAGAAAACTCCTAGGAATATTCTAGCCAGGTTCTAGAGTTCCCAAATCAAGGATACTAGACACCGGTTATTTCTCTCATCAGATTTCCTCTTACCATCCTTATTCATGCATATGTTATTTATTCTAGTAAAATGTAAATTCTTTAAATCCAGAAACTTTATTTTTTTACATTTGCATCTCAAAAAGGCAGCTGGTAGTACAGTGCATAGAACTCTGGATCTGGAGTCAGGAAGACTTGTGTTGAAATTCACCCTCAGATTCTCAGTGGGCAAGTCACAACCTTGGGCAAGTCACAACCTCTGTTGCTTCAGTTTTCTCAACTGTAAAATGAGGGTAATAAAGTTGTTGTGAGGATAAAATGGAATCTTTCTAAAGCACTTCCCATAGTGCCCTGGCACATAGTAGACACTTAACAAAATGCTTGTAGAATTGACATGACAAAGGCTTAGTCCTAATACAGGGTCTCCATGTCTTTAAATTTATGCAACCCCAGCAAAAATTATTAACTTTCTGACAATTTGTCTCACTTTAATTAACTTCACAGATCCTAAGATGATAGGCATGGACATCCTGTGTCCTGGTCTACACTCAATCCTGTTCCAACTTTGTAGGATCTTCCAAAAATATATTCTTCTACTATAACCTTTTGAGAACTCAAGTCATATCCACCTTGCAGTAGAACTTCATTAAGTGTCATCAAATAAATACATTTGTTCACAGCAATAATAATTCAGTACTATCCTTTGCACAAACTCATTGATGTACTTTGTAAAACATTTAAGAAGCTTAGAATTTTACTTGGAGGTTGTCCACACACTGGCTTTTTTCCCTTCTCTATGTTTTTAAGAACAATATCCCAACAGTTGCCCTAGTTCTCTATTACTTCAGAAGTGAAAACAGATGGGAAAACCCTCAGTTTTCCCAATAAACAGAAAATTGCTTTCACTGGTGTTATAGTGAGGGGGAAGAATAAAAATGTAGAGTCAGATCTATATTAAGAAGTTGAAAAACAAACTTTTTAAAAGACTGCCTCTGCAATAACAGCCTAATAATATCCTATGTTGAGGTAAGGGAGACTCAGAGAACACCTTGTAGAGTTAATTTTCAATAGCTGCTAACATATACAAAACATTTCATTTCAGCTTTGACGAAACGTGCCACCTCTGCTATCTTTTCAACAAACTAGTCTGACCAGTTTTCTGTTTGTTCCTTTGGCTTGTACTCCTGGGCTTTGCTGCCTGATTGGCTAGGAGATGGAACTTCCTCGCAGGTGGAGCAATGAACATGCAAACACCATTTTAGCCTTTGGGACAGGAATTTATGGCTCTGTAAATACAGCACTTAACTCAGTACTAAGCACAAAGTACTTTCACTTAAACACTCCTAGGATGGTCTACAACTTGCTAAAGGCCCAGAAAAATCTAGCCACAAGAACATTTTATTATCCTTAAAAACATTTTTGGTGCTGTCATGTAGCCATATACTGAAGTTAAAATAAAAATGTTGACCAAAATGTTTGTTGGTGGTTACATGCAAACTCAAGCTAAAATCAGCCACATTCTTGGCTAAAGCAAGACACAGGCTAGTGGTAATGTATTAACAAAGGTATTTTAGGACTCAGTGAAGAAAGGTGAATTGTTTTTCAACATTAGACTCATATTTGTTTTATTTTTATTTTTTTATTATTTTGACCTTGGAAGATAATGAATATTTCCATTCACAATAAGCAGAAGAAAGGATGGCTTACAAAAATGTAAGTCTATTTGGTACAGCTTGCATTTTTTTAATTAATTTTTTTTCAAATAAATATTTATTTTCTCCCACATTTCTTTACCCATGCCCTCACCAGTGGGGGAAAAAAGAAAAATATCTTTATAACAAATATGCATAGTCAAGCAAAAATAAAATTCCACTGTTTCCATATATTTAGTCCACTGCTTCTCTGTCAGGCATGGGTAAGTATTCTTCCTCATCAGTCCTCTGGGATCATTCATTAATTAACACTTTTCAAGTCTTTCACATTTGTTCATTTGATAATGCTGTTGTTATGGTATAAATTTTTCTCTTAATTTTCTTCCTTTCAATCAGCCTCATTTCAGAGTCCCAAGTTTCTCTTAAACCATCCCCTTCATCATTTTTATGATACATTAATATTCTATTTCATTCAAAAGAGGGTCATTGAAATATTTCAAATATGCAAAAACTGAGAAAGCTTAATTTTTTTAGGGTTTATAAACAAATTCAATTTCAAAGTTGCCCTACTAGTCTGTCTATCCCTCTGAACTGTCTTCTATTCCCTTCTGTGCATTTTCTGTTCATTTAATGACCTTCTTTTGAGCATCACTATCCCTAAACCCCTCTTCTCCCAAAAATAAGCAGATAGGTAGGTAGATAGATAGATAAATAGAGCACTTTCCCTGGCTTTAACCATAGGAAAGTGAAATAGTTATAAACATAGGCCATATCCAAAAATTCATTTCTTTTTTTGAACCTGTAGTCCATCATATTTCTTCTAGGAAGGAGTAAGTATGCTTCATCAGTCTTCTAGAGTCATGTATGGTTCCTCATTGCATTGATCAAAGTTATGAAGACTAGACATATATTCACAGGTACTAGGATATTCTGTAATTTAATATTAAGTCTTGGATCACTTGATAGATATCATTGGTTCTCACTGGAATAATGAAATCAGGAAGTTTTCATTCAACTTTTAATCTAATTTTCTAAATTAAGTAGATTAAATTAATTTAGATTAATTGAAATATAATTTAATAAGTTCCTACTATGTGCGAGACACTCTATTGGGTACTAGGAATAAAAAACCCTTGCTCTCAAGAAGCTTAAAGCTTATGGTTTCCTGAGGAGGGGCCATCTAAGTAATGTACCACATATTTATAACACAAGGTAACCAGTGATTGAGAACTACAGAAAAACACTCCACATTGGAAAATATTCTCTCAAATGATATGATATCTCAGTGTTGGAGGTTCTCTATGCCATCATTTCAAAACAACAAAACCGTAGATATATTTTGTATCTACTCCGTGGCTGAAGGCATAAAATGCTTGCCTAACAAATTGCCAGCTCCCAAACTCAAAGTATTTTGATTGTTTTTAATTTGCATTCCATATGTGTATATGTATATATGTAGTGACCTAATTGCTTGGTGCAATTATTTTTATTCAAGGTCAGACTGATTCCATAAATACTTTACAGGAAAATATGAATAATGATTCTATTTTAATTTCTTCTGTTTAGTGACATCCCAGAAATTCTGAGGTTGAAGGAACCTCAGAAACAATCCCATCCAAACCATACCTTTGGAAGAATCCCTTCTGCAGCATTCTTTGTAAGGGGTCATCTAGCCTTTGATTGATGAGCTCTCATTGTTGGGAATTTTTCCTTACATATGGACAAAATCTCCTTCTCTGTAGCTTCCCCCAGTTGCTTTTAGTTCTGCCCTTTGGGGTCATAGAAACCCAGTCTAAAAGCAGCCACATCCTTCACACATCTAATCTCTCTTCCACATGACACCCTTTCAAATACTTGAACACAACTATGTTGCCCCATCCCCCATCCAGTTTTCTTTTATTCAGGCTAAACATCACCAAGTCTTTTAACTAATGTTTGTATGACAGGATCTTGAGGCTCTTTACCATCCTGACTGTCATTTTTCAGATTCTCTCCAGCTTTTCAACATCTTTCCTAAAATATGACACCCTGAACTCTCCAGATGTGATCTGTTCAGGGGAAAAGTGCATTCAAAGGATCACCTAAATGGTTTTGGATACTCTGCCTCTCTTAACGTAGGGCCTTGGGTTGTTTTCTTGGCTTCCACAGCGTCCTATGAAGAATGTGGCTGGTTTTCCTTGCCACCCACTTAATCCCCAGACACTTTTCCACAAGAATTGTTGTCTAGCCTTGCCTCCCTCATACCGTACTTGTGGGGGCTTTCTTTTAGTCAAAATATAAAATGTATTGAGATCTCTTTGAATTGTCTCTCATTCCATATATTAGCTATTCCCCTCAACTTCATCTCATTTCCACTTGTGACAGCCATGGTTCCTATGACTTCATCTTAGACACTGGTCCTAGTCTAGATTGTATTAGAGACCTATCTTCATCATTTTTTTATGTTTAATAATAAAGTCATTTGTTTTATTTGATAACATTGGATTTTTATGCCACAAGGACACAGGCTCCACCAACACCCTTGATTTTTTCCTCTGCTCGTCTGCTGAAGAACCTTGCCTTCACGATGACTGGCTGCTTGGGGAGTTTCCCTTTTCCTAGGATTTTGTAGTAGCCTGACCGTACAACATCAATGATAGGGGCAAGGCCCTCTTTGTTTTTGGCAGCATTAATCCTGGTCTGCTCACTGACCAGGGTCCACAGCTTATCAAGGTTGACAGTTGGGCAGTAGCTTTGGTTTTTCTTCAAGTGGTAATGCCCACTTTACCAAAATAACCTGGATGATATTTGTCGAAGTTGATCCGGTCATGGTGCAGCCCTCCTGCATTGCCACTGCTTCCGGGGTGCTTTCGGTGCTTGCCAATGCGCCCGTGGCCGTGGCCAACGTGCCCATGGAGCTTCCACGTCTTCCTTAGTCGGGAAGGCATCTTGCAAGCTGCCACAAAAGAGAGTATCTTCATCATTTTTAAAAGAACATAAAGCACATATGTAATTATGTCACTGAGCTCAATAAAATCCACTGACTTCCTATTAGTTCTCAAAGCAAATATAAACTGTCACATAAAACTTTTCTCCACCAAACCCCAACCTAATTTTCCTGTATTTCTCTCTGTTTCTGTTCTCAGTGCCTGGAATGCACTCCCTCCTCACCTTTGCCTCTTAAATTTATCTCACAAGTTTCTTTCAAGACTCAACACATGCTCTACTTTCTACAAGAAGCATTTCCTAATACTTCCAACTGCTAGTGCCCTCCCCCATTACCTCATGTCAAGCCTATTCTCACATTCTCTGGCTCATTATACCCCCACCCACAGTAGAAGTCTAGAGAAAAATCTTTAAAACAATGTTTAACAATTGCCTGTTTCTGGAGTCTTCCCAAAGAAACTAACAGGCTTCTTTCTAGAAAATTTACTTATACAAAGTAGGAGATAACAGGTACAGTAAAGCTATTTTCTGTAGTTCTTCTTTCACAAATGAAGTTCTTATAATATAAAAGGCTTGTTAAGTACATATTGACAAATACTTAAAATATGAAACAGTAACATATCACAACATACAAGAACCTATGGACAAATACCAAAAAAAAACAAAAAACCACTTGAGGAACTCAAAGGACTCAGAAGTCCATCACCTCCTGGCAGTGCTAACCAGATTTCATTTTCACTTCAGTCTATCCTGTCCCTTCAGCAATTCCCTCAAGGTTCTTGTCTTCTGGTTAGGCAGCTGCTAGTGGCTCAGCTATGGCAATCTCCTTAAATGAAATCTTAGTTGAGTATCCAGGACCCATAGCTCTCAATGGCTACATACCTTTGCCTCATAATCTAGCAGTGTGAGGAGAGTGAAACACCCATTCTTGAATTACTATGTAAATCCACTATTTTCTGGGAAAGAAATATAAAGAAGAAGAGGCAGCTGGGGACTTAACAGCTGAGGGAAAAGAGGAATCCAAGCTCTCAGTGTAAGAATAATAGAGAAGTTCAGTCCTAGGCAACCCATTCAAAACAGGGAATGAAAGAATGAGAGTGAAAGCTATTTCTCCTTTTAACCCAACAAAATTGACAGTTCCTCCTGCTTAGTCATCAGTCATCTTCAACACTGCCGAGGTGATAGGGTCTATGGGAACCAGCTGGGACCCTCTAGTTATACGTGCATTTTGCAAGGGCCCAGAGCAGAGGATGATTGACATATACAATATCCCAAATTGTAAATCCTTCAGTGTTGGTCCAGAGCAAATGTTTCTTCTCATGGAAATTCTACTGATTATCCCTCATCTGATTTGTATATATTTGTTTCCATGTTGTTTGCACCATTGGACTGTGAGGACTTTGAGGGAAGGGACTATTTAGTGTTGTGGTTATTGTTGATTTTCTTTTGTATCTTCAGTGCTTATTTACATCAATGTCTGACAAACAGTACGTGCCTAATAAATGGCTGCTGACTTCGACCAGAGTGAATTCTTCATGAGTTCACTCCTCCCTCCACACTCCATAAATCTTATTTCTGTAGATGCTGACTCCCTTTAAAAATGATTCACTTTTATGGTTATACACCTTGGTTATACACCAAGGGCCTAGCACGTAGTAGGTGCTTATTGAGTTAATTAACCTTCTCTTCCCTCAGCAGTAAGTTGAGTTCTTATTGATTGATTGACCCATAACAGAAATCACAATGGCCCCAAGTGTTACATTAAACAGTTAATTCCATTTTTCTAATATCATCCTATTCTGACATTATCAACTTTGGTATTACTGGCCTGCTTCATTCAGATGACCTGGCAGTGGTATCATTATATTGTAATCCATTCATTCTGGATTCCTGCTATTCTAAACACCAGGTGTTCCACAGGCATAATACCCAAAAGCAGCCGAGGAGACTCAGGGTTAGAAAGGAGTAAGAATTCAGGATTTTGTCCTGAAGTAAGTCAAAAGAAAATTAAGTGATTGGTCATAGCCTTCTTTAATAGGTTGCCAAATAGAGAGTTGTTCCAATCAGTAAACTAGATTACGATAGTGAATAATGTATTTTATTACTTATTGAAATATTAAATTAGTTGTGTCAGTTTCACTCATACTGAATTATATAATCATTTATGTCCTCCATTGCTTGCCTTCAACCTATACCTGCCATTGACCCTGTAAGAATTAGACACTTAAAGACAGATAATTCAATTTATTAGCTATTAACACTTTAAAATGAGTCACTATTAAAAGTCTAATTGTTTGCTGAGAATGTCCACATTAGTGGACTTTGCCAGATCAAGCAAAAATTGAAGATATTTGTCCAAATGAAAATTAAAACATACAGCTCAAATATACTAAATGAACATGTATGTTCCTGTAATAATAATTTTTATTATCTCCAAGTTGCAGGACAAAATTTTAATTATGACCCCTTTATATCAGCAGAAACCATGTATTTGGGATTAAAAACCCATTGCTTTAACTAGGATAGTTAAAGACTATGGTTTGATACATTCTCTGCTCCAACTTTCCTAAAAACCAGAGAACACTTCTAATAACACTTTTCTAATTTCATGGTTCAATGCACAGTCAGTAAAGATTTAAATAATTCAGAAAGAAAGCCTATTCTATTTCTTTATTAGAAGTTTGAGTCAGGAAAATTCTTTGACATTTAATAGGTTTTTAACCCTTTTAATAACTTCTTATAATGAAATTTATTGGAAGTTGTTTTAAAGAAAGGGTTATTATCTTAGCATGAATAGCAGTCACTAGTTTTTATGATTAGTTTTGAGACCTTGACCCTGCATGACTCAAAAGCCATAAAGGGAGAGGAATGTTAATAGTAACAACATTAAGCATATACCCAGAAATATGGAAACTATATATGACTACATTTTTATCATTATCTGAACATGCTATAAAATTTTGCAGACAAATATTTGAATATTTAATTGCTTTAAAGGAGCTTAAGGTCGCTTACAGAGACAGACGTTTTAAAGGAACAGAAGGTGGTTTTAATTTTTCTAGACTGATTTTCCCACGTAATTAATAATTTGCTTAATAGAAGAAGATTCTTTGCTTTGTTCCATCTTGGTTTTATTTTGCTCTAGTATTTAATATTATATGGAATTATTAGGTGATTTCAATAATAAAAATCAAACATAGAATTAAACTTTTCTTAAGCCCCTGATCAATTTGCAGAAAATGAGGGTATGTCCAGAGAAGTTACTAAATGTGCATTGCAAATGTTGCACGGGAATCTACTAGTGCTCATAACATTTAGCATAGATGAATGAGAGTTTCATTTTAATGACCAAAGAACTTTTAAATGAACTCAATTTTCCATTTTTCCTGCTGACATGAAACCAGATGACATTCCTTTTACTGGTCTCTATCTTCATTGTAATACTTGGTTACTATTGAAAGAAAAAGAAAAGGAGCACAGTAAATTCTAAAATAAAAAGCATAAGGAACCTTTCTGAGCTGAATTGCTCCAAATGTATATGTCTGGGTAAATTTCTAGTAGTCCCATTACAGCTACCATAGGACTTGTCTAATGGATGGACCAATTGGTATATGACTAACTACCCAGCCAAGTCATTTTATTTGTTTCAGTTCACACAGTCCTTTGAAAGTGCTTTGAAAATAAAGTGACACATTATGCAAGCACTTCTCTGGACATCAAAGCAAAGCAGATGTGAAGGGACATTAGCATATTTGAATACACATTTAAAGGGAGAGTTGGAGAGTCCAGTTGAGAACAAAGTACTGCCTTGGGCATTTTGTAATGCAGATGCAAAAAGTGGGATCCATACAGCTGAAGTCTTTCCTGCCTATCACTTATAAATAAACCCAAAGCAGCTTCATAAACACTTCTTGCTAAATAATAAAGGGCTTTTGAGGGGCTGCTCATTCAGATGTCCTGCATATCAGAACTTGTATGCAGTGCTGTCACTGTCTAAGCTTAGGGATGCTCTGATTGGATAAGATATCCATATACAATTTCTGATAGTCATTTCATTGGAATTATGGTAGATTCTCAGAAGCATTTAAGGGACAAATGTTGCCTGCTGTACATATGCATATTTCTCATTCACAACCCCAGCAGAGGAACCATTTTCAAGGGCACACAGAAACACTATTTCAAGCTTGGTAATATGGAAGTTGATAGTTTAAAAATAACAGCAGGAGACAAATAGTGTTGGAATGAAGTAATCAGAGATGGTATGGCTCAATTGGAGTAAAAAACATCTTTCCAGCTGTGAGGTTAAAAAGCATCACTATGTGCCATCATAGGCCTGGCCAGTCATGATCCAAATGACACATTACATTACATGTACAGAGCATATGGAAGAAACACATTTTTACTTGTAAAATGTTATCTATAATGCTCTCTTGGTCATTCAGCTCAGGAAGGTTAAGCACAAGGCTCATAAAACTGTTTGTCATTTCAGTGTTCATTTGACCTAGTTACCTTCACCAGGTGGAAAAGTTCCATTCTACTGTGCCTCTATCCCAGATCTTCATTTCTACAAACATACTATTGGTCTGGTTCACAGCATGTGAATGGCTCACCAAACACCATTTAG
Organism: Petaurus breviceps papuanus; assembly: GCF_028583685.1. Classification (NCBI taxonomy): domain Eukaryota; kingdom Metazoa; phylum Chordata; class Mammalia; order Diprotodontia; family Petauridae; genus Petaurus; species Petaurus breviceps. The sequence continues at coordinate 68,005,596 of NW_027186304.1, read as the reverse complement.
AAAAAAAAAAAAATTCAGGTCATTTATTCACTGACAAGGAGCATCCTATTATTAAAAAAAAAAATTATACATTTTAGGGAGTGGTCCAAAGCTATGATTTCTTGGTTATAGAGAATTTCCCACGCAAGAAAAGTTTCTTCTAATAATATAAATTAGTGATTCTTCTGTAATTTTTATCAGGTAAAACTTAAATTCAGGTCTTGATGACTCTGAGGGCCATCACTCTGCACCTCTACCTCCACTTTTGTTTTCATTTACATTATATACACATACATTACATATACACACACACACATATATATACACATATATATGCGCTTACATGTAATGCACTTATATAATACAACTTGCATATATACATATGCCCTTGAATTATGTATTCTTTCATATATGTATTATATGTGAGGTTATACATTCATATGTGCATATATTAATCAGTACATGTGATGAATAAACAAAAATGCAAGACATGAATAAAATGTGGACATCTGGACACTCATCCATTTGTGATACACTAGACAAAATGAAAAAATCTATGATTTCTTCAATATGGGAAATTCTCTCCTCAAGCCATCTAAGATTTAGTTGGTAAATACTAGGGAGCCACCTGAGACACAAGAGATGATATCTTTAAAGCACTTTGGAAACTTTAAAGTCAGTAGTTAAATGCCATTTCTTATTATATAGTATTTTATTCTTTCAGGTGATCAAAGCATATGTTCTTGTTCTTATTCTGCTGATGAGGAAACTGAGTTTCAGAGATGTTAAATGGTTTTTCTTATCATCACATAGTACTAGCACTTGAATCCAGGTCCATGCAAACATTCATACAAGACCAACACTCTTCGTAAAACTTAATGCTTGGTTGCAATCTTTACAGCAAGCCTTTAAATAAAAATGAAGAGTTCTTTATTATTATTGTTATTATTCTATACATTCAGTTTCCAAACAATAACCTAGAATAACCTGGCATCTTTGGGAATACAAAGAATTAACCTTGGAAATGGATGCAGACTTTTGGATGACCTACCTGAATGGACTATTCCTAGAAGTCCCATCTCTTGTGAAAGATAGGAACAGTAGCCCTACAAAAGTTGTGGCCAAGCCCAAGGCCACTGAAGCATGAATAATGAGTATATTCTTTCCAATTCTTCCTCTTTCCATAACTTTAGATAATCTTGTGTGAAGGATGCAAGGATTTGTTGGGGAAATGTTTCTTACCTTGTGAGATTTTTGGACATCAATTTTGAAGCTTGCCAGTGTAATTCTTCCTCTTGTTCCCTGGACTCCCTGGGAACTATTCTGTATGTATTCACAGGAAGGTAGTTTAATAGGAAAGAAAACAGATTGTAAAGAATGTCGAGGGTCAGGTAGTATGGAAGCTCAGGTATCTACGAGCATATGCTTTCTTCAGAAAGCTTTAATCTTTCCCAAGAGCAAGGGCTTGCAGAAAGTGATATTTCCATTGTGCAAATCTCATATGAATTGTACTCCAAAGGGCCCCTGCTTTGCTATGCTAATTACTTTTACTGTGGCTATTTACACTATTTAAAATACAAATATCCCATTAGTGCACAGAGATGGACTATGAATTATAACTCACATGTATAGAACACTCTAAAGTTTACAAAGAGCCTTTCCTATGAAATACAATCACAAAACTAAAGTTAGAAGGGACTTCTGGGGCCATCTAGCCCAACACCTCCATAAGTTGTGAAGGCTTTCTATAACTTCCACCAATTAGAGGTTAGCCAGTTTCCAAAGACCTTCAGTCACAATGAGGGAGTCACTATCTCTCAAGCCCATTCAGCCCTTGGACAGCTCCAGCTTTTAAGAAATTGGCTTTTAAAATCCTCCCTACACAATCTAGTTCCAGCCTACCTTTCCAGGCTTATTCCATATGATGCTCTTTTACCTACTCTATAGTGCAGTCAGACCGGCCTATTCTCTGCTGTCCAGTCTCAAAATTTCATCTCCCATCTCCTTGTCCCTTTGCTCAGGCTGTCCTCCATTCTTGAAACCAACAACTCTTTTCAAATTATTATAACTTAGTCTTGCTTTTCTCTAGGTTCGGTTCATGTATCACCTCCTGTGGGAATCCTTACTTGATTCCCCCATTTGTTAGTGTTGCCTCCCTCTTCCTCAAATTATCTTGTATACATTTAGCTTTTTATATGTTGTATTCTAGCCATACCTCTCCTCCCTATCATCTAACAAGTAGAGTGTAAGTTTCTTAATGTTGTGGATTATTTTTTATTTGGTTTTTGTATCTGCACTGATATAATTCCTTACACAAAGTAGGCTGTTTAAAAATGCTGATCAGATTACACAATCACCCACATAAGCTTTGATCCAGGGATAGTGGTTTCCTTGCTGTTCCTCTAACAAGATACACCATGTCTTCTGCTACCATGCCTTTTCATTGGCTGTTCTCTATTACTGGAATGTTCTCCATCTTCACTTCTTCCCTATTATTTCCCTGGCCTCATTCCAAATTCATCTCAAATCCCATCTTTTTGCAAGAGACCCTTCTTGCTCCCCCTCATGACCCCCAACTTCTCAACTTTCTCCTCTGAGATTATTTTCCATCCTCTGTATATATCTTGTGTATACTGAGTTGTTTATATGTTTTCTCCTTCATTAGCATATGACTCTGAGGGCCATCACTCTGCACCTCTACCTCCACTTTTGTTTTCATTTACATTATATACACATACATTACATATACACACACACACATATATATATACACATATATATGCGCTTACATGTAATGCACTTATAGAATACAACTTGCATATATACATATGCCCTTGAGGATAGAGATTGGTTTTGTCTCTCTGTATCCTTAGAGCCTAATTAACAGAGTACCTGGAACATAGTAGGCTCTTATTAAATGTTTATTAACTGTCTCAAAAAAAGTGGTAATGCATCAACTGTCTTTTTGTAGTTGTATTTTGTTTTTGAGTCTGACTCAGAAATGAATTAAAAGGCAATATTAATGTTTCATTACAGAACCTTAAAACTAGGAAAAACCTCAGAGGTCTTCTAGTCCTTCATATCTGAGTAGGAATCTCCTCTACAACATCTAAAAGTAGGAAGTCTCCTTGAAAATCTCCATTGACAAGAAACCCACTACCTATGAAGGCAACCCTTCCTACCCCCGTAGAGCTATGGACAGCTCTAGTTTTCAAGGAGTTTTTCCTTATAATGAGACAAAATCAATCTCTCTGATACTTCTACTCATTTGATTCAACTTTATTTAATTCACCATTCATCAAGTACCTATCATATGCAAGGCATTCTTCCTCCAAGTTCTGCCTTTCTGTGTCAAGCAGACCAAGCCTAATCCATTCCCAAAAGGCAGCAGTTCTTCAGATGTTTGAAGCTAGTTACTGTGGCCCATCAAGTCATCTCTTATATCCTCAATCCCATCAACTTCTCCCCATTGAGCATGGTACCTAGTATGATCAGCATCCTTGTTTCTCTTCTCTAAAAGCATTCCAATTTTTCAATACCTTTCCAAACATGGACCAACTAGAACTGAAAATGGTAGTCTGGCCAGGACAGAAACAACAATAATACAGCTAATACTTATGAACCTCTTTAAGGTTTACAAAGTATTTACATGTAGATAATGTCATATGTCATATACTTATCTGGCATATATTAAGCACCTACTATGTGCCAGGCATTATACTAAGTGCTGATGATACCAAAAAGGGCAAATATCAGTCCCTGCTCTTGAGGAGTTTCATAGTCTAATGAGGGAAAGAACATACAAACAACTATGCATAAATCAGATATAGAGAGGATAAAGCAAAGATAAGAAATAGAGGGGAAGCATTAGCATTAAGTGTCAGAAATGGCTTCTTATAGATGGTAGCACTTCAGGTGGAACTTAAAAGCCAGAGAAGCTGGGAGAAAGAGATAAGAAGAAAGAAAGATCTACATGAAGATTTAGGGAATCTGCATTCCATTGTCCAATGTGTTAACTATCCTCAACTTTGTGTCATGAACATATATGATAAATACTGTCATCTTTGCAAAAAATACCATCATAAAAAAGCTGAGACAAAGCCTTGTAGAACTTTCCTAGAAACTTCCTTACGATGAGTCTAGATGTTCAACTAATTTGAAATCCAAATTTGGTTGTCCTAGGGAAGTAACGTAGTAGGTGGGAAGAGTTCTGCTTTCAAATTTTGACTGCCATTTACTCCCTATGTGAAGTTGGGTAAATTATCTTTTTGGTCTCAGTTTTCCCACTTATAAAATAAGAAGGCTAGACTAGATGACCTCTTAGGTCCATTTCAGCTCCAATACGGCTCATGAAATTTACTATTGATGAGTTGCCCATATATGAAAAATAATGAATATTTGCTACATTTCAATAATAAAGAAAGAATTCCTTAATTAGTTTGGGGGAAAAAAACTTCATTTTCTCTTTGAGATGAATTTTGGAAAATAATAAATAAAACTTGAATACTCCATCCCTAGATGCAATATACATTTACATATTAATTGAATCACTGACAAAAATATGTAATTAATTTGGGTACTTTAAAAAAATCAACATTTACATTCTTCTCATAGACACTCAGAAAATATTATTCCTATGAAAAATGAAATTGTTTTGCCTTTCCAACCTAATTTATCATAGGAAGCTGAAAGGACTACTAGTAGCAGGGATCAGAAGTCCCCTTTGGATGATAAGAGAGAGATGCATTCAAGAGCATGTTCAGAAGGGCTAGGATAAGCTCTCTTCACAGTTTAACTCCAACAGGGTCTCACAGCAGCCCTGGGGATAGCACTCAACAATGTTCAGTGTCAAACGATGACAGACAGGGGTAAATGGAAGGGCTTCAGAGATTCCTTACTTTCTCTTGTTTTTGCTGCAACTGGCATACTTCCAGGCCTTGCCTGCTAACACCACATAAAGCAGCAGCTGGTGAGTAACATTAGCAAATAAGGCCTCAGGGCTACCCATGTTCCAGCTCTCCATTCACCAACTGCTATTCAGTGAAACAGCTGGATCACAAGAGATACAGCCAAGAAGTAGTTAGAGTTTTATGTGTACAACTGTTTTGATATAGATTGTCTGCTAGCGGCAGAGATAATGATAGCTTTCAAGGCTCATATGTTGGATTGGGAGGGATGCTGATATTTGAAAGAAAGAAGCACAAAATCACTAAAGATTTTGAAAAACATGCAGTTTAAAAAAAAACACCTGAAACAGCTCTTCACTCACTCTGGTTCTTTCCATGTGCACAAATCAGTTTATTCAGCACACTGTAGTTATAGAACCCAATGCAACTATTTTTATTCCATGGATTTTTTTTCCCTTTAAATTAAGGCAGACAATGCTTACTCCCCAATAAAAGTTGTTGTAAAAAAGAAAAAAACAAACCCAGCCTAGCAACACTGGCATTTTAAATAAAAAGGGAGTTTCCCCACCACCATTGAAGTGTTGAAACTACAATGAATACTGGAAGAAAACACTCAATAAAATATGTACAAAAAAGTATGTCTGTATTTTCCCGGTGTTTTTTCATCCTTCAGTATGGAGCTTCTCTTAACAGAAAAGACTGTGTGAGTCTGAAGAGAAGACATATGTAGGGAAATTTAGGAAATGCTTACTTGTTAGGTCATGAGAAGTGTAATGTGTACCTGTGCTCACAATAGGCTCTGCATCCCTCACTTTTATCAATTAGTTTCACCTGAACTTACTGCCAATTTGGAGGATTTCACAATACTAAATCACTATCATCACTATCTTTACTGGAGTCAGTGTGTTGCATACCGACTCCTGATCTGGGCTCAAATCTTGAATCTTGAGGACTGACTGATTCTGGGCAAGTTATAGAACTTCTGGTCACCTTGGGCAGCTCCCTAGGATTTTCTACTAAGTCATAGATGAGTCACAATTTGCTACATAAAATCCTAAACTTATGTGTAAGAAATCATAGATCCTTCTTATGCTCAAATATTCCTACAAAGCACTATATTATTCAACCTGCCTCTTTTTTTCACAAGTTAATAAAGCTGGTGATATTTCCTTAAAAAAAATAAAACCGTAGAAGAGTTTCATTGTTAAAATGGAGGAGGAAAGGGATCTGAAGAGGCAAAAGGGAATTCTGACCTATTTCAGGAGGTAGGCAAGTGGAATATTATAATACAGGAAAAAGGAAAGAAGGACCATTGCGCATTTGAAGTTAGGTAAGACATATGAGGTTTTGTTTTGTTTTTTTCTGATGAGGAGGGAGCTAGACATAGTGAGGAGGAAGAGTAAATGATAATGTGGATCTACAGTAGGTGCTGGATGAGCCATCATCTCCTAAGGGCTACAAGAAAAGACAAGTAGTAATAGTTAGTGACTTCCTCCTCAGGGGTACTGAAGCAGCTATTTGTTGACATGATAACAACAGTCTAGGTGTCATGCTTTCCTAGGTCGTGTATTCAGGATGTTAGTTAGTTGATAAACATTTATTTGTGACAGGTGAAATCTGAAATAACCGAGGAAACAAAAGTTTGAGCTTCTGAGTTTATTGATTCATTAAGCAATGTGCATCAGTCATATATCAGAATGAGACCAGACCTCTTCAGCTTGGCATTGGACACGGAATACAAGGGGATACAGATTTTTATGCATGAAAAGGAAACAATTAACAGGATATAAACTCGATACAAGATTAGCTAATCTGATTTCTAATTGGAGGAAAGATTAAGGAGGGGTATGAGTCAGTTTCAATAACTGGAAGGGGGGAGAGCAAGCCTGTACTTTTTTAGGTGTGAAATCAGATGTCACCCAGTTCCCATGATTAGCAAGAAGGTAGAATTTACAGAAAAATAAAATTCAAAATGGAGTCAGTTTATTTCACAATTTCTATTAGTTCTCTCAATCCCTCCCCCCTTTGATTCATAAGTGACGAGGCCAGACTCTTATCCCATTGATCACTTATCTACTAGCCAAATTTAAGAGATTTTTGCTGTCCCCATGCTCACTATCAGTATTATATATCAAGAAAAAAGAAAACACTGGAAAGCACCGTCTTACATAGCTCAGTACAACAGCTAACACAGAGTCTAAGAACAATAATGATGATATACAAACCTTGTTAAATAGACTATAAGTAGACTAAGTCAAGCTACAAATTTATCAACTTAGAGGGATCATGAATTAATTTTGAGAGGAGAGATTTAAATGTCACCGAGGTAATGAAGAAAAAAATCATCATAAATACCATGAGACAAAAGGCCAAAGAAATACAATAATGACTGTCAATATGATATAACATCAAGTCTCCTTGTATCCTAGTAACCTGCTCCTAATGTCCATTTAATCATCACATTTTGTCTGAAGTCCCAGATGTCCCATGTAGTCATCTAATCTCTGGAAATATCTTCTCTTGGACATTCTATAATATGTCTTATTCTCAAGGCTGCTCTGAAGGGGACTCTGATTCTCTGGTTCTAAACCACTCACAGAAATTCCTACATAATTCCAAAATCTGCCAGTAACAAGACAGTATAATTTAAAACAATCTCTTAAATTTGGTTTTCTAATAACTAGTTTATGTGGTGAAAATCCGGTCAAGTCTTGTGATTCTGATCCTATTAACAACAGAGGTATAAGAAAAACATCAAATTAGGAACCCACAATTCACCTGAAACTTCAGAGCATTTCAGTTTTTACATACTATTTGTTGTTTCTTTATCTAAACCCTGTTCCTAAAATAAGAAAATTTTTAGAAAAAAATTCATGAAGGTCTGACTTATAAAACAAACTCTTCAGTCTTTAAAAAAAATTATTAAACAGATACTTTAAAATGGGAAAAATAATTTCACTCTATTCAAAATTGTCAATGAAATTGATATGTAAAAATCACTAATCCAATTTTGAGAACTTATCACTAAAATATAATCAATCTGAATTAAGCAAAATGCATTGATAAATAATCATATACATATAGTTCTTAGAAAAAAAGTCTAATCCTGTTGCTTTTTCAAAATTTACTATTCCATGTAATTAGAATACTTTTACATTACATCTTTGTCTTATTACTTTGACTAATTTCCCCCTATGTTATAAATTTGACCACAAAAACTCAAATGTTTCAATATAACCTATTAAATAACAGATATAGTATTGTACTTAAAAAACTTGTACTGCTTCCTTTTCCAGATTATAAAAATTTGCTGTGAAACGAAAAGGAAGGACACATTTACAAGAGTGTCAAAACTCACCCTCCTCAAGGGCACAGACTGACCTGACTATACCATAATGGGTGGAAACTTCCTTAGCTTTGTTTGATTCCAGGCATGAGGCATATCTGGTAGTCAGTCATGTAATAAAATTCCACATTATTCATGGGGTATCAGAAGCCAGACTCAGGATTAACCAGTCAGGGAAATTTCCTGTTCAGAAAGGAAATAAACACAATAGGAAAACTGAGACAAGAGGATTTTACCACAGGCCATGCCAAGGTCATCCCCTCAATTTTTCCCAGGGACAAGCATCCACTTGTAGCAGTTTCTCAAATTTCTCAAAAACAAAATTTTGTTTTGTCCTATTTGCTTATGATAATTCAGGCCACCATCCATATAATCAAAACAATATTAAGTTATAGTCCTAAAAGTTTTTACCTCAAATAGCAAAATTTCAATAATCACATCATAGGGCTTAAATATTATTAGTTTTCTCATGTTTTCCTAACAGTTACATGCCATTTATCTTTTACTTATAAATTAAAACTAACCACATTCTGGAGCTCCAGACATACAGTAAATACTTGATAATGTATTCATATTGATGTATTGAAGTTACATCTTTAATATACATGCTATACATTTTAGAAATTTTTATAATTGATAGCCAAATAATTTCACATGAAAACCCACTATTTATTATAGTAAGCTTGTAAATTCCCTCCCTTTGACATGGAATGACAGGGTGAGGGGGAAGGGAGATCCTCTTTTCCTCTAATTCTAGGTTCTCAAACTTCCCTACTTTAGCTTTTGCAACATGCAGTCAGTAGGGCTGATAAGATCTTATAACCCTGTCTGAATACAAAGTCTCAAGGGACCTCACAAATCAAGATCTCTTAAGGGGTCTGTGTAACTTTTTCCCCAAAAAAGTAAATAATTATAATAATTATCTATTTTAAAACAAAATATACCTGATTAAATATTTACAGTTTCCAAATATCTCTACCACATTGTTTTAAGAACTCAATTCATAATCTATTAATACCCAGATAAAAAAGAGAATTTATTTGTCTAATAGCTTTTCTGACACAATATCATGTATTTAAAACATGAAACAAAATTTATTACCAGTCAGATGATGTTAATTCAGCATAATGTATTTCCAAATTATCTTACATAGAAAATCATTACTTTTATCACTTTGGGTATTTTATACTAATTACATCTAAAATCCAGTATAGAATTATCAAGTATGGAACAATTGCATCCAATTAATGAAATAATAATAATAATAATGGTTAACATCCATATAGCACTTACCATATGGTAGGTAATATGTTAAGCACTTCACAATCAATGCATTATTTTGATCCCCACAATAACCCAGGGAGGTGAGTGCCATTATTTTCCTCTTTACAGATCAGGAAACTGAAGCAAAAAAGATAACTTGCTTAAATTATTATTAAATTAAATTATTAAAATAAATTATATATTAGTAAATTAAATTATACAGCTAATAAATTTCTAAGACTGGTATATAACTCTGGTTTCCCTGCATTTTTCCAGGTTTGGTTTTTTTGTTTGTTTGTTTGTTCTTTGTTTTTTGCATTTGGTGCCACAATTAATAGAACACATTTCACCACATAATTTAGTTACAGGACAAATCTCATCCAAATCAAATCTAGACTTGGAACCACAAGAGATCAAAATCTCAATTTTCCAGGACTATTAGTCACCTACACTTTAAAATTTAGGGCCCAGAGTTAACAATTAGCTCATTTTCAAAGGTTCAAAGGAGCACTTTGTACTTTTCCATAAACTTTTCCTTTATATTCTTTCAAAAATCACCCAAAAGAGCCAAAGCAATTCCTTCCATGTTCATAAGCAAACCCCACCCTCTCTTTCCTTGAGATTTTTCGGTTTTGACCCCGGGCAAAACTTTTCAGTTTTGACCCAAGTGACTACTACCTGTGTCAGATGATTCATCTGGATACAAATGATACTGCTGGAAAATAAAATTAAATCTTATTAAGACTTAGGTAAGAAACCAAAGACCTTCAGGACACAAGTAATGTTTCTATCAGTGTTCCTAATTAAAAGCAAGGACTTCATAATAAAAGGACAGATTTTGGAAGTGATCAACTGGTTACAAGTATGTTATCTGCTTTTGGTTTGAGAAGTTGGTTTTCTAAATCATAGCTTAAAGTAGAGAAATTACGAGCTCCTGGTCAAGGATAAAGTGGCTGGTAAAAATGTATTTGCTAACAATTTTTAAAATCTATCAAAAAGGAGTCTAAACTGAAAAGGAATAGAAAAGAATAAAACTGCCAACATACTTCTTCCAAGCTAGATAACAGAGTAGCTGTAGTTATTGTACAAAGAACAATTCAGCAGAGATGCCCAAAATCATTGAGGGAAAAAAAAATCAGTAAAAAGGGAACTAGCCATAAAATTCTTAGCCTCAGGTTTCTCTATATAAATATACAAAGTATATGTCATAAGCAAGTGATTTGAATGGTTTTTCACAAAGAAAAGCAATTTTGACAAAAGTTAGCAAAAAGGAGTCATCTAAAAAGAGGAATGTGAATTCACCAAGAGCTCATTGACTACTTTCAGTTTTTAAAAGACAAAAACAGAATATGGAAGCAAAGGTGGGTAATGAATAGTAGACACAAAAGCATGGTATGGTTCTGTAATTACAGAGTTGGATGCATTAAAACTTATAACACCTTATAACTATAAAACATTAAACACTTATAACATTATAAAACTTAAAACACCATTAAAATTTATAACAAACTATAATCAGTGATCTTTCAAAGATCATGGTAAATGGAAGAGGTACCATAGGCCTATAGATGGGAAAACATTCTAATTTGCAAGAAGGAGAAGAGACATAAATCTGCTAAAATAGGCCAGCAAACTTAACTTTGATTCCTATTTTTAAAAACACATTGGATGGTTAGAACAATCTAGAAAAAGAATCAATGATCACAAAAAGGGAATGTTTCTTTACCAAGAAAATGCCATGCCAAACTAAGCATATTTTCTCTCTCTAAACAGACTGACTAGAGGAGTAGATCTAAAAATCCTTTTAGACAATAGTTTACCTACACTTAGTGAAATACTTGACAGTTTCTTATTGTATTCTTTTAGGCAAGATGGAAAGATGTGAGCTAGATTGTTGTATGATGAGTTGGATACATAACTGGTTGAATGACCATACTCAAAAAATAATCGTTTCAACAAGGAAGAAGGTCTCTGGAGAACCAGGCTTGGTCAGGTTCTTTCACATTTCATCCATGATTTTGATGAAGGCATAGAGGATATGCTTTTTGAAAAATGACTCCATATTTAGAAGATGAAAGATATTTGGATAGAAATAGTTTGTATAAGGTTCTGTGGATTTCAGTAAACTGCAAGGTCAATGTGAATTTACATTGTAATATATGGCAGCTAAAAATGTTAATGCAATCTTAGGCTGCATTAAATACATGGTGTCTAGGATCAGGAAGAGTACATATAATCTGTCCTTGTTGGATCAAATCTGAAAATTTTTTTTTAGTTATGGAAGTCACATTTTAAGAAGAATATTGATTAGCTTGTGAATTTCCAGGGAAAGGCTTCAGATTCATGCAATAGCAAGATTAATTGAAGGGACTGGGGCTGATTGGCTTAGAGAAGACAACAGCTGTCTTTAAGTATTTATTTCAATCATCTTATCAACAGGCATTTAGTTCTGTAGATACCACTACAAAGAATAAAACAGTCCCTGCTTGAAAAGTGCTCAAATTCTAGTGGGCTGACATGTGGACAAGTTCTTAACTTGGCTCTTCTTGGCATGCTGGTACTGAAGTCAGGAAGACTTGAGTTCAAATGTGAATTCAGACACCAGCAGTGTGACCCTGGACAAGTCATTTAACCTGTTTCCCTCCATTTCCTCCTCTGTAAAATGGGATTAATAATAGCATCTACCTCTCAGGGATGTTGTGAGGAACAAATGAAGTAATGTTAGAAAAGCACTTAGCACAGTGCCTGACAAAGAGTAGGTACTATATAAATGTTTATTATCATATGTTATTATTATTACTATTATTATTGTTAACTAGAAGTAATGCATATAAGTTGTGGAGAGGCATGTTTAGGCTTGATAATGGGGGGATATCCTAAGAATTAAAGCTATCTGAAAGAGAAATCAACAGCCCCAGGAAATGATGAATTCTCCCTCACTTGAGATTTTCAAACAAAAGCTGAACCACTTCTCAGGTATGTTGAGAGGGAATTCTTAATATTGGTTAGACTATAACCACAGAGTTCCTTCTAACTATGACAATCTGTTATTTATGAATTATACTTGTGTTATCAATCAATATTTAGCACAGTGCCTGGCAAATAGTACGTTGTTTGTTGATAAATGCTTATTGACTGACAACTGGTCAGTCAATAGACAGGAATTGATTAAGTACCTACTATTTGACAGGCACTATGATAGGTTCTCTCTCTCTGTCTCTCTCTCTCCCCCCCACCACCATATGTGTGTATATGTATGCATATGTGTATATGTATACATACATACACACACATAAAATGAGCAAATACAAATAAATAAGAAAGTTTAGGAGGGAGGGCAATACCAATGGCTTATGAAAGACAAATCATTTTGTATTTAAAATTGGATGTCATATAACTATTGAATCAGTGGTGGCTGTCAATAAAATATAACTTTTCCTTTTATACTATTTGCATTTTACAGGAAGTACATAAGTTTAGTCAATATTTCATTATAATGACATTAATTGTCAAGTTTTAATGTTTCCTATCCAAGTTAACAAATGATACTTTCAGAACAGGAATGTAAGCAGAACTTACATTAATGAATTTACTCATTGTTAACACATTAACCAGTGTTTGGTGTTGCCCAGTGCATGCACACACACACACACACACACACACACACACATACACACACACCAGTGTGCATGCATACACAAAAATATGGCCTCTAAAGAAAAGACACTATCTAAATTTATATAAAACTTAATAATCTAAGGAATCTGCCACTGATGGCAATGACCTACTATCAGCATGATTGAAGACATGGATGTATTTTCTAATATACACTTCTTATACTGTACACATGTTAAAGATACTCTTGATTTGTTGCTATAATTTGCTGCTGTTTGCAGGGCCTGGCACAATAGACTTAAGATCAGGCTTTTTTTTAAAGCACATCACTTGGTTACTTCACTGAACTCATCCATAACTACTCTAGCAGCTTTTTCTATTTTTAGCCCTTCAAAACTCTTTGTTTCTTTCCAAAGGGTGAAAGAATGCAAGCTTCTGCAAATACAAAATGAATATAAAATACCTGATAAATTAGATTCAATTCAACAAGCATTTAAAAATATTTTATTGATATCTTTTGTTTTCCATGTCACTAATATTTCTAAATACATTTTTCCTTCCACTGGGTAAGCCTTTCTTTGTGAGAAAAACAAATAATGAAAGAAAATGAAGAATCAATACAGCAAAACTGACCGTCACATTAAATGTTTGTCAATTTATGCAGCATGAAACACCACCACCTCTGCAAGAGAGCTACATTTTCTCATGTCTTCTCCAGAGTGAAGTTTGGTCTTTAGAATTCAGCTTCCTTTTTTATCTGTTTCATGTAATTCTTTCCATTTATATTGTCACAGTTATTATATGTATTATGTTCTGCAATCTGCTCACTTAACTCTTAATCAGTTCATATAAGTCCTCCCATGCTTCTCTAAATTCTTTTTTTTTTTAAGCAATTGGGGTTAAGTAACTTGCTCAAGGTTACATGGCCAGTTATTTCTGGGTGTGGTGCTAAGTATCTGAGCCCAGATTTGATCCCCAAGTCATCCCGACACTGGAGCTGGTGCTCTTACTCGCTGAGCCACCTGGCCGCCCCTAAGCAATTGGGGTTGAGTAACTTGCTCAAGGTTTCATGGCCAAATATTTCTGGGTGGGTGCTAAGTGTCTGAGCCCGGGATTCGATCTCCCGGTCTTCCCAACACTGGAGCCGGTGCTCTTACTTGCTGTGCTACCTGGCCGCCCCATGTTTCTCTAAATTCTTGCTATTAATCTTTTCTTATGGTAATGTTCTATTACATTCAGATACCATGATTTGTTTAGCTATTGCCAGTCAATAGGTTTTTACTTTGACAAACATTTATTAAGTGCTTACCCTGTTCCAGGAACTGTTAACCACCAGAATTACAAAAATTAGTCAGTTTCTGCCCTCAAAGAGGAATCAAGGATATACCATGAAGGTCAGTTATGTCCCCACATAGGAAGTGTCCCTTGAGCTGAGCGTTGAAAGGAGGCTTCTAAGGGCAGAGGAGAAAAGGGAGAGCATTCCAGATGTGTTGTATAACCTATATGTAGGCATAGATGGAGATTGATTGTCATGTGTAGGGAACATGAAGTAGGCCAATTTGCCTAGAATTTGAAGTATGTGAGAGAAAATATGTCATCAGCCTGGAAAAGCAGAGTGAAGTCAGACTGGAAGATCTTTAAATACTCAACAAAGGAGTTGTCATTTAATCCAAAGGCAGTAGTCAGCCATATGAAGCTTTATTAGTAGAGGATTCACATGATAGGATTTGTGCTTTAGGCTAGGGAAAAAAAAAACAGAAAGCAAAAGGGAAATGTAAAATCCATTGACATTCTTTCATCCAAGATTTGCCTCTTTTTTCTAAGAGATCGTGGAAAACTAGGAGACCTGGGCTCACTTCCTTCTTCTGACACATACTGGCTACGTGACTTCTTGCTATCCCAAACAGCTCTCTAAGATTAAATATCAGAATAGTTGCTCATCTGCATTTTAGAAATTGTTGCAATTTTCCTCAATGAGAGTTCTCTTTAGCAGTGATTCAAATGACCAGTCCTTCCCTCCCCACACCCAAAAGAATATATTTGTACAGGAGATATGTATGTATATGTGTGAATATACATTTGTGGGACTTTCTTAATCATGTCTGTGACTTTATTGGTATAGGGAACTTCTAGTATGGAAACGTGTGTATACATGTGCATGTACATGTTTTTGTATATGGATATAGATACCTGTTTGAACCTGTGATTTCTTCAGTGTTGTTACTCTTGATGTGAAAACTTCCTCCACCAATGCAGATCAGTAATTCTTCTATTACTTACAGACTTAGTATTTTCTGGGCAAGTTATTTAACTGAGTTCCCCAGTAGTTAGTACCTTAGAGAATTAGGCAACTCTACAAGTCCAAGGCTAGGTTCAGGAGTGGGCACAGCTCAGCACTCGTAAAGGGAGTTCCTTACCTAGAGTAATGAAATCAGAAGTCTGGTGAATATATATATATATATATAATATTTAAATATATTTGTATATATATTTATACATATTACATATTTGTATATATATGAATATATTTAAATATATATAAATATAATTTAGTGAATAGAGAACTGGTCTCAAAGCCATGAAGGCCAGGGTTCAAGTCCTGCTTCTGACACATACTGGCTATGTGATCCTAGTGAGTCAGTCAGTAAACATTTACTAAGCTACTAAGTACTGTGTGCCACGTACTGTACTTAGCCCAAGGATGCAAAGGAAAACAAAAATAGTCCCTTGAGGAGTTTATAGTTTATGGGCAAGACAAGATATAATCAAGTATATACACAATGTAAAGTGTAGATGGAAGGTAATCTCAGAGAGGAAGGCTCTAGCAGCTGTGGGGACTTGGAAAGACCTCTTACATAAAATGAGATAAGTGCTAAGTCTTGAGAGAAGTCAGGAAAACTGCAAAGTCAGAGGTGAGAGGGCAGAGCATTCCAGGCATGGGAGACAAGTCAGGTAAAGATGGGAAATGGAGAGTCCTATTCAAGGAACAGCAAGTAGCCAGTGTAACTGGAACTTAAGAGTTCATGGAGAGGAGAGAAGTGTAAGAAATGGAAGGGCAAGAAGGGACCAGATTATGAAGGTTTTAAATGCCACAGCAAACTCTACATTTGTTCCTGAAAATAACAAGGAGTCACTGGAGTTTATTGAGTACAAGGGTGACATGGTCAGACTTAACCTTTTAAAATCATCCCTTTGACCACTGAGTAGAGGATGCATTGGAGTGGGAGAGAATTGAGGCAAGGGGCAGAGGGGTGTGCAGCTAGAAGGCTATTGAAATAGTCAAAGAAGGATTGATAAGGGCCTATAATAGGACTATAACTGTGTAAGTGGAGAGAAAAGGACATATACAAGAGATGTGAAAGTATGAGTAAGCAAAATTCAGCAACAGAATGGATTTGTGGAGTGAAGAGGGTGGAGAGTAAAGAGTTGAGTATGATACTGAGCTTGAGATATCGGGTGACTATAAAAATGTCGGTAATCTAGAAGGCAAGTCATTTAAACTTTCAGTGACCTCAGCAATTCTCTAAGACTGAGATGAAAAGAAAATTTTGGCCTTCATTGGTAGAGGGAATTTCCTCACCTAGGAGTTTCCTGTACCAATAAAAATGCAGGTCCCACCCATATACATGCAGGTATATGTATATGAATATATGGTGCAGTTCTAATCCATATGCATAGAAACACACATATATAGATATTTTGAGAGTGTGTATATACATATGTAATGGATCTATTTTCTGTTAAGAAAAGATAAGGTATCAAAAGCTCATTTGTAAGAAGAGGATAGGCCGCAGAAGAGTATATCTATGTGTTTCAGTTTGAAACAAGGAAAAGGAATTATGGGAAAAAGTTGATTCATGCCTAGAAAGCAGTTTCTATAGAGCCTAGGAAGGGAAAAAAAAAAGGTTGAAAAGGAGAACAAAAGAGGGAGACAAGAGTTATACATTGTAAAGAATAAAATCAGTTTTACCTTATTTGAGATAGGTGAGCGGCTGGGATGATAAGTTAGATATGAGAAGTTTAAAGGAATCAACCAGGTTGACAGAAAGGAACCTTATGGTGGAGAGTTTAACTGTAAAACTGACAGCAGTACCAAGCCATTTCAGGCCCTAAGTGTCTACATGGAGCTTAAAATGGGCCTGACCGGTTCAGTGAAATAACTTGTATGGTATGGATAAAAGGGTTATAGTCAAAATGCATGCTGTTATATACAATTAATTTTTCTCCACCATGTATTCATGATACAACAGCATTTATAGACTGATAATTACTGTCAAATTCAAACTCACCATATAGATTTTCATAACTACATCAATTACATATTTCAACTGACACAGGTTTCTTGAACCTTCAAACTTCTTTGTATCCATCTTTGACCTTTCTCCTTTTTCTTTCCTCATCCTTTTATCCTTCCTTCCCCTATACATGCTTTTAAAACCACACCAGCAAGAGAAACTGAGCTGCCTCTATCAGCACCTCAAAATGTTTTCCATTGTGGGGAGTTTGAGAATACTGGAGGAACAGTAAGTGAAATCCTCCATCCCCCTCCTGTACTGTACATCTGACCTCTGGATCAGTTAAGAGCTTCATCCTCCAATGCTTTTAATTCTAATCCTTGCAGAGTCTGAATTCATTGCCTGAATTAAAAGAGAGGGTCTCATTAATGCTAAAAAGCAGTGACCCAGATAGCACAATGGACTAATATGGTGACCTTGTGACTTTAAAGCTTTATTTTCAAATCTGACTGTTCAGTCCAATCTCTTCAATAGTCAACTAATTGATCAGTCAGCCTGAGGCTATAAGTGTTATGAATCTAGATGTTATTACATCTTATGGGCCAGTTCTAACCTATATATAATTCAACCAAAGACCATACTATATTCAATAGACTTCTAAACCCTATCTAAAATGAGCAAGGAATGATAAATAGAGTTTAATGAATTGATGTGTCTGCTGTAATAGCTAATAATTGTTTAATTTTGCCAAGTGCTCTCATAAGCATCAATATTTTGAAACATACACCATGCAAAACTATTAGTGATATGTGCTTACATTTCATTAACATGGAAAGAATATGAAAGTTAATTAATCAGATTATGAGTAGCAGAATGCAACTGTTCACTTATGAAATGCCTTTTTTGGTTGTTACTTAAAACCTTTTTGCTGATTTAAACTCTCAGGATTATTTTATACTGGGAATAATGTATAGATCAGCAGGGCATTCTGCAATCTCAAGAAAGCAAAACACTTTTTGCTAGAAACATGTTTGTGGAAAATTATTCCTTTCCAATTTTCCTTTTGTAGATGCAAGACATACAGAGTACAGAAGGAGCTCAATATAGTTCCCACCCTCAGATGGCAGCCATGAGACCAAGGGTTCAGCCTGCAGATATTAGGCAGCCAGCAATGATACAGCATGGTCAGCTGACTACCATTAACCAATCACAGCTCAGTGCACAGCTTGGTTTGAATATGGCGGGAAACAATGTTCCCCATAATTCACCATCTCCACCTGGAAGCAAGTCTGCAACTCCTTCGCCATCCAGTTCAGTCCATGAAGATGAAGGGGATGATACCGCTAAGGTATGGTGAGACTGTTTCTTAGGAGCTACTGCATAAGATAGTCATTTACAAGTTTTACTTTGGTGTCTTCCTGCCTAAATTGTGGTAGGCGAAAGTTGTGAGTGAAAGTGGGAGCCACAGCAAGTGGTATGAGAGAACACATACTGAAATGACTAAACAGTTTGCTTCTCCAAAACTACTTTGCAATCTCCAATTAATCCTTTAAAAAAAAAGGAGTTAACACTAAAATTAATTACATACATAAAGAAGGGATAATGAAGAGCTACCTTTCTAGGAAACACTTATTTCCTTAACCAGAAAAGTAACATGTTGCTTAAAAAATAAAAAATTGGGCGGCAAGGGGGCACAATGAGTAGAGCACCAGCCCTGCAGTCAGGAGGACCTGAGTTCAAATATGACCTCAGACACTTAACACAAAAACTAGCCGTGTGACCTTGGACAAGTCACTTAACCCCAATTGCCCTCCAAAAAGAGATATATGTATACACACACACACACACACACACACACACACACACACATATATATATATAGCTCATAAGAATGCTTACCAAATAAATAGTGAATTTTGTAGAAGGAATCACAAATGACCAAATTCAAAAGAGACTTCAGAGATCATCCAATCCAATCCCTACGTGAATAACAAATCTCATCCAAGCTATACCTAACAAGGGACCATCCAGAATCAGCTATCTCAGGAGGCAGATACTTCCACCCTTAGAGAGCTCTCCTTGTTCAGAAGCTTTTTCTGACAAGAACAAAATTATGTATCCTGCAACTTCCACTTATTGCTTCTATATCTGCTCTCTGGGGCCAAGCAGAATAAATTTAATCCTTCTTCCACATGAAAACCCTTCAAATACTTGAACATAGTAATCATGCCGTGCCCCCAAGTTTTCACTTCTTAAGGTTAAAAATTGTTAGTTTTTTCAAACAGTTCTCATGCAGCATGATCTTGTGACCTTTTACCATCCTGGTTGCCCTCCTTTGGAAATCCCAGATTATCAAGGGCCTTCCTAAAATAGAATTCCCAGAACTTGACATAACATTCAAACTGTAATATGACTAAGGCAGAATATGGCAGGATTTTTGCTTCCCTATGGACACTAAAATCCTCTTAATGTAACCTAAAATCACATTAGCATTTTGGATTGTCATATTGACTCATCCATTGATTCATCTTGTAATTCATGAATTCAGCTTGTAGACCACTGAAAGCCCCAGATCTTTTTTCAGACAAACTATCTTGTGCTTTTGAAGTTGATTATTTTTTTGAAGAATAAGACTATAAATTTCATCTTGTTATTTTTGGCCCAATTTTCTACCCTGTTGTGATTGGGTTTCTTTTTCAGGGGAACAGAGGAATGGATTCTTAAATTTATCATTCAGTGAGATCACTATCCCCAGCTTAGTATCATGGGAAGCTTTGATAAAAACATGCCATTTTTACTTTGTCACTGATAAAATTATTTTTTAAAAAAACAGCAACAAACAGATCTGAAAGACATTCAGCTAGGACCTTCTTACAAACTAATATTGGACTATTAATGACCACTCTTTATGCAGATATCCAACAAAATTGGATATATCTAATGGTCTTCTGTCATCTATCCCATATCTCCCCATCAAAAGACGCATGAAGGATTTTATCAAATACTTGGCAAAACTCTTTGTTTCCAAGAAAGGTATATCTTAAGCTCTTCACAGTCTCCCTCCAACTTGTCTTTGTTTGCTGATTTCACATTTTTATGTTCTTGACAAACTGGTCTACTTGCATTCATATTCTGGCTCCATGGCTCTGTAGAGGCCAGCCTCTATCAGGAATGCTCTCCCACTCCCACTTCCCACTTCAGCCTCTTTTAAAAAAAAATATTATTTAGTGTTTTATTTTTCCCCAGTTATGTGTAGAAACTATTTTGAACATTTGTTCTTAAAACTTTGAATTCCAAATTCTTCTTTCCTCCCTCCCCACATCCCCTCATTGAGAAGGTATGCAATTTGATATAGGTTATACATGTGTAGTCATGCAAAACATTTCCTTATTAGTCATGTTGTGAAAGAAAACATAGAACCCCTCCCCCCCAAAAAACCCTCAAGAAAAATAAAGAAAGTTTAAAAAGTATACTTTCAATCTGTATTCAGATACCATCATTTCTTTCTTTGGGGATGGATAACATTTTTCATTGTAAGTCCTTCAGAGTTGTCTTGGATCATTGTATTGCTGAGAATAGTTAAGTCATTCGCAGCTGATCATCTTACAATATTGCTATTATTTTGTACACAGTACATTTCACTTTGCATCAGCTCATGTAAGTCTTTCCAGGTTTTTCTGAGAGCATCCTACTCAATGTTTCTTATAGCAAAATAGTAGTCTATCATAATCACATACAACAGTTTGTTCAGTCATTCCCCAATTGATGGGCATCCCCTCAATTTCGCTTTCTTTGCCACCAGCAAAGAGCTACTATAAATATTTTTGTATATATAGTCCCTTTTCTTTTTTTGTTTTTTTTTTCATCTCTTTTGAAATTCAGAACTAGTAGTGGTATTATTGCTAGGTATGCATGTTTTTATATAACCCTTCCAAATTGTTCTACATTATGGTTGAATCAGTTCACAACTCCACCAACAATGCATTAATGTTTCATTTTTCCCACATCCCCTCCAACATTTGTTATTTACCTTTTCTGTCCTATTGACCAATCTAATAGGCATGATGTAATGCCTCAGAACTGTTTTAATTTGCATTTCTCAAATCAGTAGTGAATTAGAGCATTTTTATATGGCTATAGATACCTTTGATTACCTCATCTGAAAACTTTTCATATATCTTGATGATGTATCAACTGTGAAATGGCTCTGATTTTTTGTTAATTTGACTCAGTTCTCCTCATGTTTGAAAAATGAGGCCTTTATAAGAGAAACTTGCTTCAAAATTGTTTTCACAATTAGTATTGCTAACTGTATTTCCTCCCATCCTATTCCTCCCCCAATTTATTCTATTCTCTCTCTCATTTTACCCTGTCCCTCCTCAAAAGTGTTTGCTTCTGACTACTCCCTCTATCTGCCCTCCCTTCTTTCAACCCCTACCCCCTACCTCCCAACCCCTACCCCTCAACCCCTATGCCCCCAGTACCCAACATTTCTCTTATCCCCTACTTTCCTGTAGGATAAGATAGATTTCTATACCCAATTGAGTGTGTATGTTATGCTGTCTTTTTTTTTTTGGAGGGGGAAGGGCAGGGAAATTGGGATCAAGTGACTTGCCCAAGGTCACATGGCTAGTAAGTGTTAAGTGTGAGGCCAGATTTGAACTCAGGTCCTCCTGACTCCAGGGCTGGTGCTGTATTCACTGCACCACCTAGCCACCCCATGTTATGCAGTCTTTGAGCCAGTTCTGATGAGGGTAAGGTTTACTCACTTCCCCTCTACTAACTTTTTAATGTGAAGTATTTTACTGCATTCTACCTCTCCCTTTCTTTTTCTCCTGGTACTTTCCTGTCTTTCATCCCTACATTTTAATTTTTTATATATCATTCCTTCATATTCAACTCATATCTCTGCCCTCTGTCTATATACACTCCTAACTACCCTAATAATGAGAAAGTTCTTATGAGTTACAAGCATTATTTTCCCATGTAGGAATGTAAATAGTTTAATCTTCTTAAATCCCTAATAGTTTCCCTTTCCTGTTTGCCTTTCTATGCCTCTCTTGAGTCTTGTATTTGAAAGTTAAATTTTCTATTCAGCTCTTGTCCTCTCATCAAGAATGCTTGAAAGTCCTCTATTTCACTGAATGTCCATTTTTTTTCCCTGAAGGATTTTACTCAGTTTTGCTGGGTATATGATGCCTGGTTGTAATCCTAGCACCTTTGCCTTCCAAAATATCATATTCTAAGCCCACTGACACTTTAATGTAGTAGCTACTAAATCTCATGTTATCCTGACCGTGGCTCCACAATGCTTAAATTGTTTATTTCTGGCTGCTTGAAATATTTTCTCCTGGACCTGGGAGCTCTGGAATTTGGCTATAATATTCATGGGAGTTTTCATTTGAGGATCTCTTTAAGAAGGTGATCAGTGAATTCTTTCAATTTCTAGTTTACTCTCTGGCCCTAGAATATTGATAATTTCTTGAAAGATGATGTTTCAGCTTTATTTTTGATCATGGCTTTCAAGTAATCCAATCATTTTAAAATTATCTCTTCTTGATCTGTTTTATATCAGTTGCTTTTCCAATGAGATATTTCACATTGTCTTCTATGTATATATATATTATTCTTTTGATTTTGTTTTGTGGTTTCTTTATTTCTCATTAAGTCATTAGTTTCCATCTGCTCCATTCTAATTTTTAAGGAATTATTTTCTTCAGTGAGCTTTTGTACCTCCTTTTCCATTTGGCCAATTCTTTTTAGGAAGTTTTTTCTTCAGCCAATTATTGTGCTTCTTTTTTCCATTTGACCAATCAGCTTTGTAAAGCTTTCTTCTCCTCATTGTTTTTAGTACCTCTTTTACCATTTGACCTAGTCTGCTTTTGTGTCTCCTTACCAAGCTGCTGACTCTTTTTTCATGATTTTATTGCATGATTCTATTTCTTCTCCCAATTTTTCCTCTACTCTTATTGTACTTTCAAAATCCTTTTTGAGTTCTTCCCATAGCCTGAGACCAATTCATATATTTCTCAGAGGCTTTAGATGTAAGAATTTTGACTTTGTTGTCTTCTTCTGAGTGGGTATGAGCTTCCTTGTCACCATAGTAACTTTCTATGGTCAGATTTTTTTTCTTTGCTTATTTTTCTTACCTGTTTCTTGACTTTTAACTCTTTGTTAAAGTAGGGCTCTGCTTCCAGGGTGGAGGGGGCACAGTCCCAAACTTCAGGAGTTTTGTGCAGCTATTCAAAGATACTTCTGGGGACCTGTAAGTTTTCAATTTTTCCAAGGTGATTTGATCTCAGGAGAGCTGTGTTTACTACTTTCCTGGCCTGTGCTTTGGCTTATAAGCAACCACAAATAGTTTTCTATGCCCTGGAACCATTATGAGGGTCCCTGCACCACTAGCTCTGGTCTGCTAATGCTCCTCCTTGCCCTGGGACTGTCACCCAGGACTGTGATCCAGATCTGAGTATAGACAAAGCTAGGGAGTCCCACTTCAGTGCTAACAAAGAGACCCTATAATCTCCTTGTGACTAGTTGTTAAACCCCATTATTGTCTGTAAACTGAGAGCTCTGGAAGCAGCTGATTCAGTGGCTCCCAAAGCCTACTCCTGGTGTGCTGTGGCTGGGACTGTGCTGGACTATGCTCCACTCTCACCCAGGAGCATTAGCTGACTTTCTAAGTTGTCTTTGCCTGGAAAATTATTTCACCCTGTCCTTTTGTGGTTTCTGCTGCTCCAGGAATTGTTTTATGGCATTCTTTAAAGATGTTCAGAGGGGTTTTGCTGCCTTTTCTTCACCATCTTCACTCTACTGCTCTCACTTCTGCCTCTTGGAATGCCAAGTTCAGCTCCACTGCCCCTTGCTGTAGGAGGTCTTCCTTGATCCCATCAGTTGTTAGTGCTTTTCCCCTTTCCTCTGCAATCATTTTGGATTTATTTTGTGTATATGTTGTTTACATATTTGTATGCTTATTGTTTCCTTCCGTAAAATGCAAATTCCTTGAGCTCAAGGACTATTGCCTTGTTATCTTTGTATCTATCCCTCATTCCTATCATGGATTAATAAATACTTGTTTATTTGATAGAAATATAACTGAATTCTATAACTCCTCTTACCAACTCCTCTTATAACCCTGTCTATAAGAGAAATAAGGCTGTCTGGAATGACCTGTTCTTGGTTAAACCACGCTAGCACCTTCTGATCACAGCTTCTTTTTTCTAAATATTTACTAACCATTTCTTGTTGGTTATTTCTTGACATTCTAGAATTTTCCAGAAATTCAAGTCAAGTCACAATGTTGCAATTTTAAAATTCTACTCTCCTCCTTTTTTTGAAAGTAAAAATAACATTTTCACTTTCATCCAGTCTTCTCCCAGAAATCAAAGGCTGTGGTAGCACAATCAAAATTATGTTATACTGCTTTATTTCATACTGTGGAGAATACTCTATAAAATCTGCCCCAATGAATCTCATTTCTCAATACCTTCACCAATACTCTATTACCAAGACCAGTCACAAAGTTTCCAAATCCTGCTATATCATTCTGCTTGACACTGTTTTCATGAAACCATTTAATGGCATTCATTGATGGGAGTCCTATATGGTTATAAACATTTCCAGTTTTTCTAAGGGAGTGCACTTAATAAATGATCTTTTGAATGACTAGTATTTTGATAGCCATGGTGCACTTTCTTTGACAATTTGTTCTCCAATTGTTTTGCTATTGAGGAAGAGATAAAAGTAAGTAGAGAGTAATATAAAGTATAATAAGTTTTAGACTATATGGCTTTAGAATATTAATCCTAAATATACAATCAAATATAAAGAAGAAAACTCCACCCTTTCATTTCTTCCTTGTCACTAAGATAGTATATTAGTTAGAATGGAAGAGGTCATCCTGGATAATACATAAATCAAATAATATGATATTTGAGGATATTGATATTCCAAAATCTTAAATATATGGATTCATATATATTCATAAACTTAAATAAGATTAAGAAATGTGGGAAATTCTGATAGCATCACTCAAACAAATGTGCGCTTGAGCCAAAATGAAATCCAAAAGCATCTTTGCCCTCCATTAATGTCAAAGAGCTGATTTCCCATGGATAATTCCCATCCCCATATAAAATAGCTTCATTGAAAAAATATTGCCTTTACCTTTGCAAACATGGCAATTATTTGTTTTGCTTTTCTCCCTGTTGACATAAGGTAGGGATGTGTTGGGGGCCCAGGGATAGCAGAAGAAACAATAATCAAGTTGGAAGTGAAAGTGATGGAACCAACCAAAAAAGTATAAATAAAATATTCAAAAAGAAAAAAAATAAGCATCATATTGTGATATGACAATTATTTCCTTATAGACCAATTTATGCATTTCTAATAGGTTTTTAATCTTCATCCTTACTTTTGCTGAAATTTACATTTAAATAACTAATTCAGAAAAGTATTATTCTTTTACTAGTATATTTGTCCATTCTTCTTTACTAGTATAAGCAGACATTTGTATATTCTTTTTCTCCACTGACATTACCTTTAGTCTGATCAAGCCTGTATAGTTTTCTGTATCTTGTCTCAATTCTCAGTTAAATTCATGCTCCCATGCCATCTGTAGATTAAGTTTTTCACCTCCTTTCCCTGATTAAAATTCACCAGTCCAAGTCTTTGCAGAAAATATGTAGGCATTCTGCTGTTAAAACCAGAATTCTTCCTTTAATAGGTAACTGGAATCAATATATGTTACTATATTATAGCCACTTTAGTTCTGGGTGTAATTTAAACCACCAGTTAAAACTTGGCCATAAAGTGCATTGAAGAGAGACCCCAAGACTGTAAACTTTGCCTTTTCCAATGCTACTTTTTCTTCTTGAGAAGTTATACATTTTAAGTAACTGATTACTTTTGAAAGGACCTCAGTTGACCTGGGTGGATAATTATGTACCAAAAGTCTGTCATTAAGGAGAAAAATTATTGTGGCAAAGTGAGCACAGTGTAAGTAAAATAAATATCACCTTCCAAAATAGTGCCTAACACACCTTTCTGATTGTTATGAAGCTGTTTTAGTAGTGATAGGTCATAGGCATCATTACAGAAAAGCATATGGATGGAATAAAAGTAAGCCTGTGCACTATGCTTATTTTTTAAATCATATAATTCAGTGCTCATAATGCAACTGATACTTTAAGAAACTGAAAAGTTGCTGGCATTGGAAGCCTGTTCATTTGGCAATGCCTTGCTTTTTATCAATTGCCAGGCTAAGGATCTTTAAAATCCATGTGCTTCTGTTCTTTAATAGAGCCTTACCACTTATACAAAGGAACTTGTTCAAGGGATGTACAGAGGCAAGAAAACTCAATTTTCTAAACTATGTGTATAGCAAGGCAGCATGGAACAGTGGCAAGAGAGCTAGTCTCAGAATCAGGAAAACTATTTTCCAAGGCCTGCCTCTGACACATACTAGATGTTAGCTATTTAACCTCTCAGTGCCCCAGCCAGCTCTCTCTTAAGTGATACAGGACAGTTGCCAGTCTGCAGTAGTTGAGGCAGTTTCCTTACCAGGAATTCACCCTACACAAATGAAATCACAGTTACAAACCAAACAAACAAACAGAAAAACTAACAACTGAAGATATAACCGACTTTCCAATCAGCCACCCACATATCTGCTCCTCTGAATTTAAAGCTCCATATAATTTTGATTCATGCTTAAGAGTTGGGGTCTAATGAGGAGACTGTAGAGTAGTTAGTAGAATACTGGACCTGGAGTGAGGAAAGCCTGGCTTCCAATCTTATCTCATACACTTAGTGGATTTGTGACCTAGGCAAGTCATTTAATAGCTCTCAGGCCTCTCAGAATCCTTACCTGTAAAATGATTCAGTGACCTCTAAGGTCCCTTTCAGCTCCAAATCTGTCATTCTATGAGCCTACATTTAAAAAAAAAGTTCCATACATTGACATCTCCCATTGACATTTCTTATAATTTCATGGACATTTTTATCTTTATTTTTGACTGTTTCATTTGTTAGGGGTTCCAAATTCATCCTCCCCATCTTCAGTATCTTGCTCTCTTTCCTTATGCCTACAAACTCAAACCTACCTCCATCCTTGTTAACAGAAAGAAACAGACCAAAAAATGCATTATTTGATCCTACTGTGTTCTCAGGCTATCATCCTATATCTCTTTTACTTTTCACAATTGAACTCCTACAATAAGCTACTTACACTCATTTTTATGCTTTGTCTCTTCTCATTAATTTCTCAACCCTTTGCAGTCTGGCTTCTGACTTCATCACTTAGTTGAAAGTTGTCTCTCCAAAGTTACCAATGATATCCTAATCCCTGAATTCCCTGGTCTTTATTCAGTCTTTACCTTCATTAACTAATCTCTAGATCTTGTTACTATTGACCATCTTTCCTCCTAGATACTTTCTCTTCCCTGGATTTTCATGATACCATGCTCCCTAGTTAATCTTCCTACCTGTCTGATGGCTTCTGATCAGTCTTCTTTGCTGGATCATCATCTGTATCCTGCCCCTTAACTGTGGGCATGCTCCTCAAATGTAGTGGATAGAATTGAACTTGGAACCACAAAGATTTGAGTTCAGATCACATATTCACTAACTGTGATCCTGAGGTCACTTAAACTCTTTATGCCTCAGTTTCCTCATTTGTGAATTGAGAGATTTGGCAATGATTGCCCCTCAAGTCATTTTCAGCTCTAAATGTATGATTTTATGATAACATGAACTCAGAATACATATAAATTCATGTTTTCATATTCTAATTTCTCTAACATAGGGCACAACTGTGCCAATTTTTCTTGAGGCTTATACATTGATAGCATAGTAATGAAGACATAGGCACTTAAGGAAATATCCTCCTTTAAAGAGGAGCAAATACATCAACCAATAATCATGAACATTTATTAAGGGTCCTTTGATGTACCAGGCACTTGTAGATCCTAGGCTTTAAACCCCCCCAAAAAAAAAATGAAATAAACTTTGCTCTCAAGGAACTTATATTATCATTTTTAAGTTTGTTTTACTATATGCTAGAATATTTCCGACAAACATAAACATTTTCACATGCAAAGAAGCCTTGTCAATGGGGCTTGTAGTTGAAATCTTGAATACATAACATAGTGCTTGTTCTTTTTACTATGTCTTGACTTTACTGTAATTGGACCAATGTTGCCATACTTGTCTGTGGCTTTATCTGAAATCTGCTTTGTTCCATCTTATTTTTAAAAGTGTTCATTAATGTTCTTTTCTTTTTTCTCTTTACTTTGTTTTTGTATCCACCACTTCCTCCCACCTCTGCTAAATTAAAGCCCTCTCTTGTAACAAAAGTATTCCAGAAAAAACAAATTTATATTGTAAGACTGTAACTGGAAATGTAGGTCACCTTCTGTATGTTCAGTATATCAGCTCTCTACCAAGAGGTGAGAAATATATTTCATCATCAGTCTTCTTTTTTCTCTCTTTATTTTTTCTTTCTTTTCTATTTTTAACTTTTTATTTATTTTATTCTGAACTTAAGAAATAAAACAATCATTTCCACAAGATAGTAAATAGAAAAAAGGTGATTGTGCATAAAACTGCAAATCTATTATGTACAACTTGCAATTGCTTTCAAATATATAATAAAGTTATGTAAGTTTCTTTTTTCCCTTCTTTCTTCTCCCCCCTCCCCACCCTAGAGACAGCTACCATTAGACAAAACTCTCTCTCTCTGTGTCTCTCTGTCTCTCTCTCTCTTTCTCTCTCTCTGTCTCTCTGTCTCTCTCTGTCTCTCTCTGTCTCTCTCTCTCTCTCTCTCTGTCTCTCTCTGTCTCTCTCTCTCTCTCTCTCTCTCTCTCTCTCTCTCTCTCTCTCTCTGTCTCTCTCTCTCTCTCTCTCTATATATATATATATACACCCATATATAAACCATTTTATACATACTTCTACTTATTAATTCTTTCTCTGGATGCAGATACCTTCTTCCTTCATATGTCCTATGTAGTTAATTTGGGCGTGTATCAAAAGGACTTAGTCACTCAAAATTGTTCTTAAAACAATATTGTTTTACTGTATACAGCATTCTCTTGGTTCTTTTTTTTAAATTTTTCAAATGCTTTATTAACTTCTGATTTACATCATTCATTTCTGCCAGATTTTGAGTTACACATTTTCTCCCCGTTTTTCCCCTACCCACCTCCCCAAAACAGCAGTCCTACAGTATATCCCCTCTTCCAATCTGCTCTCTCCCATATCTTCTCTCATACCCCTTTTGACTTTTCCAGTAGGGCATGGTGGATCTCTATGCCCCAGTGCCTGTATATCTTATTTCCCAATTACATGTAAAATAGTATTATTAATAGTATATATATATATATAGATATATATATATATATATATATATATATATAAACATTTGATATTAAAACTGTGAATTCCAAATTCATTCCCCTCCTCCCTTATCACCCGCCCTTACTGGAAAGATAAGCAGTTCAGTATAGGTTGTACATGTGTAGCTCATGTGAAACATTAACATAGTTGATATATTGTAAAAGACTGACTATATTTCCCTCCCTCCTATCCCACCTCCCACTAGTTCTATTCTCTACTTTGATCCCATCTCTTTTCAAAAGTGGGTGCTTCCAACTTCCCTCACCCCAACCTGCCCTCCATTTCATCATCCCCCCTCTCATCCCTTCCCCCCTACTCTCCTGTAGGATGAGATACCCTATTTAGTGTGTATTTCATTCCCTCCCTGAGCCAAATTCAATGAGATTAAGTTTGACCCATTCCCTTTTGCCTTCCTATTCTTCCCCTCCATGATAACCATTTTCCCTTGCCTCTTCTATATGAGATAGTTTACCCCATTCTGTCTCTCCCCATCTCCTCTCATTATATTCCTCTCTCACCTATTAATTTCACCTTTTAAGTATCATCCCTTCCTATTAAATTGGTCCTGTGCCCTCTATCCATGTCTACCTGTAAACATACACACGTTCACATATGTATTCATATGCCCGTATACCCTCCAATACAGACATATATATTCCCTTCAACTATTTTCATACTGAGAAAAGTTTCATCAGTTACAATTATTGGTTTTCCATGTAGGAATGTTAATAGTTCAAATTTGATAAGTTCCTTATGCTTTCTTTTCCCTGTTTACCTTCTCTTGCTTCTTATATCTGAATGTCAAATTTTCTATTCAACTTCTGGTTTTTTCATCAAGAATGCTTGAAAGTCCTCTATTCCACTGAATGACCATATTTTCCCCTGAAACGTGATACTCAGTTTTGCTGGGTAAGTGATTTTTGGTTTTAATCCCAGCTCCTTTGCCCTCCAGAATATCATATTCCAAGCCCTTCAATCCCTCAGTGTAGAAGCTGCCAAATCCTGCGTTATCCTGATTGCATTTCCATAATATTCAAATTGTTTCTTCCTGGCTGTTTATGATATTCTCTCCTTGATCTGGGAATTTTGGAACCTGGCTATAATATTCCTAGGAGTTTTCTTTTTGGGATCTTTTTCAGGAGGTGATAGGTGGATTCTTTCAACCTCCATTTTGCCCTCTGGTTCTAAAACATCAGGGCAATTTTCCCTGACAATTACTTGAAGGATGATTTCTAGGTTCTTTCTTTGATCATGACTTTCAGGTAGTACAATAATTTTAAAATTATTTCACCTGGATCTATTTTCCAGGTCATTAGTTTTTCCAATGAGATATTTCACATTCCCTTCTATTCTTTCATTTGTTTGGATCTCTTTAATGGCATCTTGATTTCTCATAAAGTCATTAGCTTCCATTTGCTCCAATCTAATTCTGAAGCAATGATTCTCCTTATTGAGTTTTTGAGATTCTTTTTCCATCTGGCAAATTCGGCTTTTTAAGGAATTCTTCTCCTCATTGCCTTTTTGAGCCTCTTTTGCCATTTCAGTTAGTCTGTTTTTTAAGGTGTTATTTTCCTCAATCAGGCTGTTGACTCTCAAATTTCATAATTTTCTTGAATTGTTCTAAATTCTCTTCCCAATTTTTCCTCCACTTCTCTTATTTGCTTCTTAAGTTCCTCTATGGCCTGTAACCAGCTCATATTTTCCCTTGATGTTTTTGGTGCAGGAGTTCTGACTTCACTGTCTTCCTCCTTTTCCATGCTTTGCTCTTTTTTGTTCCCAAAATAGGAGTGTATTGTTGGCATCTTCTGTCTGCTTTGTTTCCTTTGCCTGAGCATGTTGCCACTAAATTACTTGACTTTTGGGCTTTTTGCCACAGTAGGACTCTGCTACCAGACAGGGGAGCTTCCATCCCAAACACTGGGGTTTTCTCAGCTGCTGGACGTATTAGATGGGTGCCCTCTCTGAGGCCTCCATAGGCTCTGGCAAGATGGACACACACCCCAGGACCTCCACCCTAGACCACAATCCAGATCCAAGCAGGTTAAAGCAGGAGCAATTACCCCTCAGACTAGTCTCTTGTACCCCCTACACTCTGCAGGCCAGGAGCTGAAGCTGCCACATGGCAGCCATGGCTGCCCCGCAGCCTTCAGAAGCTTCTTACCCAGGGGCAAAAGCCAAGGCACTCCCAACTACTGGGTCCCAAAGTCCATACTGCACTGACCTCTCACTTTGTCCTTCGCATTTATGTGTTGATAAATCTGGAAATGACCACAGCTTCTGGTGATCTGGAGTCCCTCCAGCTGGCACCTGGTCAGGCCCAACTTGGGGCTAAAGCCTTGGTCTGGGGCTGGATTCAGATCCCAGAGCACTGCGCTGGATGATTCCTGCCAGGCTGTCCTCAGTGGGAGTTTAGCTTCTCTGTGTCATTTTGTGGGTTTGGTATGGTAGCTCCAAAGTTTGTTTAGAGTACCCTTTTACATGAATTGGGGAAGGTGGAATCCGGGAGCCATGGGGAGGACCTACTCCTACTCCACCCCCATTCTCTTGGTTCTGCTGATTTCACTCTTTATTATTTCCTACAAGTCTATCCATGTTTTTTCAAGATCATCCATCTCATCATTTCTTATAGCACAGTAGTATTACATCACAATCATATACCACAACTTGTTCAGCCATTCCCCAATTGATGGGCACCCCTGCAATTTCCAGTTCTTTGCCACCACAGAGAGAGTTGCTATAAATATTTTAAAGCATGTAGGTTCTTTTCTTTTTCCCCCAATCATCTTTGGAAATAGCCCTAATAGTGCTATTACTGTGTCTAAGGGTATAGGCATTTTAATAACTCTTTGGGCATAATTCCAGTTTGCTCTGCAAAATGGTTAGAACACTTCACAATTTCACCAACAGTGAATTACTGTCCCGATTTTTCCACATCTCCTCCAACATTTGTCACTTTCCCTTTCAATAATGTTAACCAATCTGATAGGTGTAAAATGATATCTCAAGATTATTTTAATTTGCATTTCTTAAATCAATAATGATTTAGACCATTTTTCATCTAATTATAAATTGATTTGATTCTGTCATCAGCTCACTGCCTTTGACCATTTATCAGTTGGGGGATGATTCTTATTCTTATAAATTTGCCAAAGTTCTTTATATATTTGAGATATGAGAAATTTATCTGAGAATCTTTCTATAATTTTCCCCTCAATTTTCTGCTTTCCTTCTGATCTTGGTTGCATTTGTTTTATTTGTACACAAACTTTTTAATTTAATATAATCAAAATTATCCATTTTGCACCTCACACTTCTGCCCATCACTTGTTTATTAATAAAATTTTCATCTTTTCATAAGTCTGACATGTAATACATTTCATGTTCTTCAAATTTTCTTGTAATATCTCTTTTTATATCTTGATCGTGTATCCATTTTCATCTTATCATGGTAAATGGTATTAGATAATGATTTATGCCCATCTTTTGCCAGACTGTTTTCTAGTTTTCCCAATAATTTTTACCAAATAATAAATTCTATCCCCAAAATGTAAGTCTTTACACTTGTCAAATGCAAGTTTACTATATTTATTTGCTGCTGTAAATTGTATGTCTACTCTGTTCCACTGATCTAAAAAAACAAATAAGTAACTTAATTGGGATGGCATTGAATATATAAATTAAAGTAAAATTATCATTTTTATTATATTGACCCTTCCTACTGATTAGCAATTAATATTTCTCCAATTTTTAAATCTGATTTTATTTGTATGAAAAGTTTTTTGCAATCAAATTCATATAGTTTCTGGGTTTGTTTTCATAGATATACTCCCAGGGATTTTACACCATCTAGATTATTTTTTTTATTTTTTAGTTTACATCATTCATCTCCACAAGATTTTGAGTTACAAATTTTTTCCCCATTTTTCCCCTAGCCACCACCCCAAAATAGCGATCCCACTGAATATCCCCTCCCCCAATCTG
Source organism: Petaurus breviceps papuanus (assembly GCF_028583685.1). Classification (NCBI taxonomy): domain Eukaryota; kingdom Metazoa; phylum Chordata; class Mammalia; order Diprotodontia; family Petauridae; genus Petaurus; species Petaurus breviceps. The sequence continues at coordinate 67,971,874 of NW_027186304.1, read as the reverse complement.
CTCTTTCCTATATCTTCCCCCATTCCTCCCTCCAACTTTCCAGTAGGGCACGGTAGATCTCTATGCCCCAGTGCCTGTACATCTTATTTCCCAGTTGCATGTAAAGTAATAGTAATAATAGTATATGTACATATATATATTTTTTTAACATTTGATTTTAAAACTTTGAATTCCAGATTCTTTCCCTTCCTCCCTTGTCACTCTTACTGGGAAGATAAACAATTCAATATGGGTTGTACATGTGTAGCTAAGTAAAACATTTCCATAGTGGATATATTGTGAAAGACTGACTATATTTCCTTCCCTTCTATCCCACTTGTTCTATTCTCTACTTTGATCCTGTACCTTTTTAAAAAGAGGGTGCTTCCAACTCCCCGCCCCGAGCCTGCCCTCCCTTCCTTTATCATCTAGATTACTTTAAATGGGCTCTCTCTTACTATCTCTTCTTGCAGTGTTTTGTTTGTGATATATAGAAATATTGTCATCATGAGTTTTCTAGAGGTAACAGTTATTCACTACACCAATCAGAGGTTTGTTTTTTGTTCTTTTTTTGGAGGGGGGAAAGTGAGGCAATTGGGGTTAAGTTACTTGCCCAAGGTCACACAGCTAGTAAGTGTGTCAAGTGTCTGAGGCCAAACTTGAACTCGGGTCCTCCTGACTCCAGGGCCCATACAGTATTCACTGCTCCACCTAGCTGCCTCCCATCAGAGTTCTTAATTCTTTCAAAGTTCTTTTCTTTTACATTTCAATAAAAACTTCTTGTTCTGCTTACTTCACTCTGCGTCAGTTGATAAGAAGTCATCTCAGGTTTCTTTGAACTGTTTCCTTTCATCATTTTTAAAATATATAATATTCCATTACATTCTTAGGCTCTAATTTTTTCAGTCATTACTCAATTGATGTACGTTCCTTTTATTTCCAATTCTTTGCAACAAAAGATGGTGATATGTGTGTACATGCATATAGATACATATTTACATATATATGCATGTATATACACACATACATATATATGTGTGTGTATGTATGTTTTCTCTCTCTTTAGCCTCTTTGATGTGTATTTATATTACTGGTATTGCTGGTCAAAGGGGATACGCAGCTTAGTGACATTTGGCGTGTATTTCTAAATTACTTTCTGGAACAGTGGGGTCATTGTATGTCTCCAAGAGCTTGCATTCTTAAAGGGGAACTGTATTAATGTATACAAACTGATTCTTCTAAATATTTCAAGAACTCACCTCAAGGCAGTAGTAAAGTCACTTTTTCCCTGGCATTTTTCTTCAGTTTTTGCACTTCACTTTTAACAAAGCATTTATATTTAATATTTCCCTTTTTCTTTGTGCCTCAGTAGTTAAATTACTGTTTGGTTATATAATTCAAGAAGCATTTATTTAGAGCCTACTCCATGCTACATATTGTAGCATGGGTATAGGGAATTTAAAGACAAAAAATGAAGCTCTCTCTGCCTTCAAAATGTTTCCTTTCTTTGTAGGGAGGAGATGTAAACAGATGAGTAACTGGGAAATATAAAACAATTAGGGGAAGTACTAATTACTAGAAAAATAAGGAAGATTTAACTCAAAAGCAACTGTAGTGGGTTAAGACTGAGCCTACAACATAAACTGATGGAAAAATTTTTTTTCACATTAGTTGAATTCAGTTACCCAAATCCTTGGCAAATAGTTAAATGTAAATAGTTCCAAAAACCACAAAACAAAATTCTTCTAGACTGGTTTCTTCCCAAGGATTTTGTGTTTCTAGACATGGCCTAAGAATCCATATATATGCTCACTTATCAAATTAGTGAAAACACAAGAAATATAACTCCTGTGCACAGTCTTCAGGCTTTTTGGCAAAATGGCCTAAGATAATCTCACTCCCTCATATGCAGGAGAAACCTGGATCCAATAATTTTTAAGTAAATTTTTCTTTACATATTCAAATGAATTGTTGAACAAGGAAATCTAGTAAATTTGATGTAAATAACCAGTTATGGAGTCATAGACTTAGAGCTAGACTCCCTCATTCATGCTTAAGGAAACTGAGGCCAAAGACATTAAGTGACTTCACAGGTTGTAAGTGTCACAGAGACAGGAATTGAACCCAGGTTCTCTGACTTCATATCCAGTGTTATCTTCCATTTTCATACAAATTGTCTATCAACTGATTACTTCTGTTGAAGATTATAGTCTGAGTGATTGCGTTAAGGTCATCTGAACTTAATGCTGAATTCTACTTAATAAAATCCAAGATGTTAACCATCAATTATTTTAATAACTTTGAAATATATGCAAAACAATGTCTTGGACTCTGTGTATTTTTTCCTATAATTCATGTTTTTGCATAATGCAGTAGCTATTCAATGATTATAGTAATAAACATGACTGTGAGGGAGAAAAAAACCACAAGCTTATTGGATTCACCATAAGTTTAGTCTGATTTCCTATGCTTCTATGAATTTTCTCTCAAATGTGATCAGTAAAATTTATCTCCCAAATTCTGAATAGTTTCATATATTTTCAATTTATGGATGGCACAAGGAAATAAAGGGACAATTTAAATAGTCAGTCCAGAGCATTTATTAGCAAAACCTTCACCAGTAGAAACACCATAGCCACCAAAGTGCTGTTCTAGGTCTTCTTTATGCAGTGGAGACTTTACAATATTTACTTTATATGATAAGACTTATAAGTAGAGTTTGATGTTGTTTGTTCAGCCTATTATGCAGATGGCGCTTGATTAAAATCTATTTTAAACTACAGCGATTACTGCAAGATAGTGTGCATAAAACCGCTCTCCTAGCTCCATTAAAGGCTTGAGTACGGCTGCCGTTTATTTTAAATATGCTTATAGACATTTTCAACTTCTCCAGGGACATTTAGATATCAGTGAGGCGCTTTCCTTGAGAGTCTTAACTCCTAGATGTTGTAGTCTTAAGATCTATTATCTGAGAAACACGGTAAGCACATGCTTTTTTAAAGTGAAAGATTATTGTTTTCTTGTGATAAATAAGTTAAATACATCACTATAATTAAGCAATAAGCCATGACAGGAGGTGGATTACTAAGAGCTAAGTACACCTCTAGGGATTTTGAGGAATAAATCTGTGCCTATCAGTAGGTTACAAAAATGTGTGCACTTGTGTTTGTGTGCATGTGTGCGTGATTCATAAGTAAAAAATCATTTTCTATGCCTTTTGCTTTCATTAATGGTGACATCTCCATGGCTGATGGGAGTCAAAATTAAAGTCTCATACTAACCATCTTCCATGTTGTTAACATTCATTTTTTGTTGTTTCTGGACAACATTTGTGTCTGTGTTGGCTTGCCATTCTAGACCCTACAAAAGCATTGTGGAGAAGGATATGAGAATTGTTGGAACTCTACATCCTAGAGGGAAAAAAACCCCTTCATATACTTTCCTCTCTGTGCTTAAGATCATTGACACTGCTTAAATTCAACTTCATAATTTCCCATCTTAAAACCCTGACAACATCAGAAATTTTATGATTTGATGTAGTGCTTAGAAATTCAAGCTTCTTTATAGACACACTTACTTGTTTCCATTCAAGTATATGGGCTTCAGAAGTTAGTCAAAGCTCAAAATGATTGTTTATTGACTGATTATGTATCCATTTAGCTAATTTCAGACAAACTTCCTTATCGTGTTCATCTCAAAACAATCATTCAAAAATATAATCAACAACTAGTCTATATAGTCATCCCAATCAAAAATATAGCAGACACAATAATGAGCAACTTTATTTTTCACATATCAAAGTCTACAGAACAACCAGGCAAAACTCCCTGATTCTGGGATATACAACAAGCACATTGTATGGCCACAGACCATTGTCACATTCTCCAACATGCTGTAAAAATACCCCTCCAAAAAGTCAGAAAATGGCCAGTTGCCTCATACGACCCTTATAGACTGCCATAGCATTTAGACTCATCAGATCCCAAACCACAACAAGGTGGAACATTCTCATTTCATAATATTGAACCTCAAAGCGCAAAGATTATCCTCCTAGTCAACTTGCTATGTACTTCAGTATCCTGAGTTCATAGAAAACTCCGGATTCACATACCCAAATCAGTTTTGGTTCTTGGTGAGTTCCATTTCTTGTAGACTTCATTGCCTTCCCTATTTGACAAAAGATGAAAATCAGACCTTGATGCTGTCTTGTGTTCTTTAACTTGTGCCCTGTATTCTTCACTGGTAATACATGTGGTATAAAGTATATAAGTCTCTCCTTAAAGAACATGGTGTGAATGAATTTGCAATGATTTAAGAATATAGTTCTTTCAGCTCAATTGAATAGATATTGATGAAATGCTCATGTTGGTAAGCACTGGGTGAGCTATTGCGTAGCTAGATATGATTTCTGTGATCATTTAGTCTGTATTGCACTAAACAGGTAGACATCCTGCACATCTGTATTGCACTAAACAGGTAGACATCCAACTTCCTGTTTAAGATTGCCAAGGATAAGGAACCCTTTACCTCCTGAAGTTGTCCATCCTACTTTGCTGGCCCATTCTTCCTCAGATTAAGCATAAATCTACTGCTCTTCAAATTTCTACCCATTGCTTCTGTTTTGTATTCAAGAAAAAGAAGAATAAGTGTGATTCATCTTCTACTTGCCAGTGATTGACTTTGACTTAAAGATAGCTAACATGGCTCTACTAAGTCTTCTTTTCTCCAGGCTAATAGCTCTATTTCCTTCCACCAATTCTTTTATGGCATGGCTTCAAGTCGTCCCACTATCTGGATTACTGAATAGAAGTACATTAGTCTGTAAACGTCCTTCATAAGTTGTGGCACCTTGGTCTGAAAACAGGACACTAAATATAGTCTCACTAAGGCTGAATTAAAAAAAGATTGTCACCTCCATCATTCAGGAAACTGTGTTTATATTAATCCAGTTTAAGATAAATTATCTCTTTTGACTATTGTGGTCAGACTATTGACTTTATTAGGCTTGAAAAGCCACAGGCCTTTTTCATATGAAGTATTATCTAACCCCCTCCCAAACACATGCACATATTTATGTAGTTAACTTTTTGAACCTGTATAGGAATTTACATTTGTCCCTTTAAAATTCCATCTTATTAGATTAGGCTGATCTTTCTATAACCTGTCTTTATCAGCTTTCAGTCTAGTAGTTTCCCAGAATACAAAAATCTATATAATGCTCACTTTCTTGAATAATAAGCAAATCCATTATTTTATACAAATTGTCAAAACTTGATATTTTTGTTAACAAATATTCTGTCACTTAATTATTGCAAAGTCCTAATATGGATCATATGTATTTAGAATGGGCACAGCACCTGGGCTCATCTGCCATAACATCAATGAAGACAATATTTGTTATGGAGATTAACAGTGTAAACAAGAAGGTAAAGTTAGCTTAGATTGTTAAACAATGTAAAATAACTATTTTCATACATGTTAGCACTCAGCTATTTGAGAGTTTGGCCCCTTATCACAAGCATTTTCCTATTCAGAAGAGTTTAATATCCATGCTTAGGGGATTTCATTTCATATTTTCTCCTTCATTTAATTCAGAAAAATATCTTATATAAATGAATCTGATACTAATATATATATATACATAGAATATGAACATTTTACCCTACTCTTTGCTTCCTGTTTTTTGGTCAATTTACTTTCCATTAAAAAAAAATCCCGAAACACCAATGATTCCTTAAAAAAAAAATTACCTTTGATGAGAACCCTTATCAAAAGTCTTTGAAAGTCTAACTAAATTATGTCTTCTATTTCCCTCTTATTACTGTTTTTTGGTCCCTCAAAAACTATAGTAAATTAGTTAGGGATAATTACCTTTTCAGAATCCAAATCATATTTGTCTAAATGTCAGAGACTCTTACCCAGATGATAAGTTCCATTAGCCTGCCCAGTATGAACTCAAAAGTCCATAGTCTCCAGGTTTCCTCTGAAACGTCTTATGTAGATGAGAGTACCAAAGAAACACTGCCAGTCCTCTGACCCAGTAGCTATTAAAACGTAGGCATTTGTTTAAGCTGCAATTTACATTTTTTCACTCAAGTTCTATCCAGAGGATATCATTGGGTCTTAGCTACATGTCTTACACCAATTATGTAGATCCTGTACATTTAGCACATTTACATGTAGCACATCCAAACTCTTCACTCCAAAAGTTAGCAGTTACCAAAAGGTAATTTGAGAGTTGAAATTCTTTGCTTTATTAGGTCTCTTTTCCCACTGTTAGCATGACCCTGGGAATCCAGACTAACTTGAATGCTTTATGATGTACACATTTGCTACAGCTACTTTTACCACTCCATATATGGCTTACACAGGGAGCAGTCTACTATGTGCTTAGATCCCAACTCAATTTGTTGATACTTAGGATTTATATACCCCTTTGCCATTATATATACCTGTGTTTACACTGTTAATCTCCATAACAAATATTGTCTTCATTGATGGTTTGGCAGACTTTAGCCCAACTACTGTGCCCACATTCTATACCATTTGTTCCAATCATATCTCTTTAGGAACAAACATTTTTGCCAAAATGGAATGTCCAGCCAATTAGTAAACTCTACTTATCTATGTAATCATGATCCTCCATAAGTACAATTAAACATACAATTCTCATCCATAATATCTACTATTTATCTCTTACCTTTGATATAACTCCTAATTGAAAATCTTCATGTGCTAAGCAGAGGTCCCATCTCAAAAAGAGAATCAATTGTAGAGTCTGAGGTTTGAATCCTGACTTTTGCTGGATCTACCTATGTGATCTCAGGAGAGTTACTTAAAATCACTGGGTGTCAGTTTCCTCATCTATAAACTGAGTGATTGGATTAGATAACCTATACTGTCTCTGTCCATTCTGTGTTGATCTTTTCATTCATCCTAGAAGCCTCAGCAAGCCCAAGCTAAATGATTCATTAAACCCTTTTTGCTATAGACGTGATTATTGAGGAAATTTTTTTTTGATACTTCATCATGGAATGTCTCCATTGTTTCTCTAGTTGATTTATTACATTTCACATATTTAAAGAAACCCTTATTATGGGTTTTCATTATTTCAGATAAGCCATGCCACTAGTTAGTCTGAACAAGTGAGGTTTTTATTATTTATGTAATATGAGTCACTGGTATAGTAATCACAAATGTAAAGTTTCAATACTTTAAGGATGTATGATTGCAACGGCATGGGTGTTCCCTCCATGCTTTAGTAGATAGTTTCTCAAGCTTCTCTGCCCTTCCCCTCCCCCAAAAATATCATCTCACAGGGGCCAATATTTGAGAAATGAACTAGCTAGACAGCAAAATGGCAGTCCATTTCCAGGACTTATACTTTCTAGCTTCATAGAAAGCAACAGAATTCTCACTCTGCTGGTATAACATTCAAAGATTCAAAGTTGTTCTTACATCCTGTTGAAGAACTGGGAGGCACAGGAATGGAAGGACAAACCCCCAAACCATGAGGATGCTTTCTGAAGATTCAGACATTGTGTAAAAAAAAAAAGTTCAGATATCTTCCAGAATCTGTGTAAATCAAAGCATTAAAATGTTATTGACCCAACCACCAAGTAACTGTCATGATTACTGTCAGACTTATAAAGTAAAAAAAGAGGAATCTCTGAGCCCATATAATAGGGTAATAATTCTATAAAAACAATCAAAAATTATTTTTAAAGACTTGTTATGTAAGCTGTGAGGGACTGAGTCATAGCTTACATGAGATATCAAGTTTTATATGAGCCCAGAGTTACAAATAAAAATGCTACTTAGGATTGTGCATGTGTGTCTGTTAACCTAAATGAGAAACAGCAATTTGGTTTGGCCCATGCTTTCGTAGGCCCCTCTATAATTCTACTATGATCCTATTCCAGATAAATGGTGGAGAGAAAAGGCCTGCTTCTGATATGGGAAAGAAACCAAAAACTCCCAAAAAGAAGAAGAAGAAGGATCCTAACGAGCCTCAGAAGCCTGTGTCTGCCTATGCATTATTCTTCCGAGATACCCAGGCAGCTATCAAAGGCCAAAATCCAAATGCTACTTTTGGTGAAGTCTCCAAAATTGTGGCCTCAATGTGGGATGGCTTAGGAGAGGAGCAGAAACAGGTAAGAAGTGTTACAAAAGGAAATGGATGTTAACTTGGTTGTAGAAATTGGATAAGCTACCAAAAAAAAATACCTTCTAAGTGCTTTGAATGGTTTCTTCAGTGGCTGGAATGAATGCAAGAAAATGGGCTATATCAGAACTGCTCTTTAAGAGACTTTCATATAATTTTATACCGCTTTATTGCTCTACTATATGTTCCTTTCTTTGTTTCAAGGTTTATATAGTGCAGTTACTTTTGAAAGGGACTTTACATGCCTTAGCCAGGATGACATCACTCCCTCAAGTTGCTGGTGTGTTCATAAAGACTAAAAATCCTCAGGGTGTTTTGAAAACTGTCCACACCTCTCTTCAGCACTTACTGTTTACTCATTTGTCATCAAAACCCAGTTTTACTCTTTGCTAAATTAACTTAAAGCTTAAGTTCTTCTATCCTCAACCACTCCCTAAAGACCACCAAAGAATGTTACCCAAACCCTTCTAGAACATAGTCCACATTGGGTTAAGTGGGAACATATGTGCAATTTGCTTCTTCATTTTATGTATCCCTGTGGTATCACCAAATACTGTACTAAGGGAAGACCAAATGAGAGACTGCTTCTCAGCCATGTCCTGAGGTGTTTCAGGAGTCCGTAGGGGATAGTGGGGAATCAGTGACTGAGGTGGTCCTCATAATCACTACCCTTCCTTGACTATAACCCAGTTTTGCCCCATTTTTCCAAACCTTGAACACATTTACTGTGGCCCATCAATGACCAGACAAGTTAGCATTCTCATTTAAATAATGCAACAGCTAGCCTGAGATTTATATACAATGAGAGGGAATATGCTGGTCATTGAATTGCTTAAATATCTATAGCTTGAGATTTGGAGAATATGAATATCTTCTTAATGATGAGTTACTCCCACATTTGATACCTTTGTCTCTTTGTTGATTTATAGAGTACTACATCTGTTTTCATCAGATTCTTAACCAGGGAATCTTGTCAGGAGAAACAGGGAATCTCAGAGTCTAAATATACCTGTATATTGTGAAAAATTAACTCATTTATGGGTTTTCCTAAAGGAGAAACTTTTGCTGAGGTCACACAGAGAACCTCTCCTACCAACCCTCTTTTGTGTTTTAGAGATATAGGAGCTACAAATGTTGATTTAGCCACTGTGAGAGACATGCAGTTCAAAGGGGGTCACTTGGATGAAATAAGGAGAGAGCTGTACCACTAAGTCCGAAGCTGCCATAGAGCTCTGTTACTGGAGAGGAAAATACCCCATAAGACAAACCACCTAAGAATGTTACTTAAGTCAGCTTCAAAGGCAATGCATGTATTGCCTAAATAAGAAATTAATTGAATAAGCTAAATAGGTATCACCCTACATTTGTCAAAGTAGTGCTCCAATTTCTGACCAAATTTCTACCTTACTGGGCAGTATTCAGAAATCAGAACAGTTATAGATGAATAATGTTCAAAGTGCCTTTGTGGCAATGATATATGTAATAAAATAATGGTGTAGGAGACAGGTTCCTGGACTTTTAGATAGTGAGTCTTCAGTTCAAATCCCATCTAACTCTGTCACCATGGGCAAGATACTTAGACTCTAATTCTCAGTTTCCTCAGCTGTAAAATTAAGAGATTGGACATGAGATGGCCTCTAAGGTTTCTTCCAACTCTAAATGTGTGATCTTATGTTTCTGTCAGGAACTAGTCACTTTGCAATTTAAAACACAAACTAAGAAACCCTGAACTCTAGCTAATTTTCCTCTTTCTAACAGCAGCACCATTTTGAATTTTGGTAAGGCTATTTGGGTTTTTTTGAGTCCGAAGAGAAGGAAAAGAGATGCCAGTGGCTTGCAGTGGGTTATTTTTCCCTAAGAGGTTCATAAATAAAGAGATTTTACACTATCATGTTCTAACTCTACTTTTATATTCAGAATAAACCACAGCAACACTGACTTTCAGAAGGAAGTTAAGTCTTCCCAATGAAGACATTCATTAAATGAAGACATAGAGCAGTATTAAAGGCGTCTTTGTAAAATCATCACAAGATCCTAGATAACTGGATTACATAACTTGCTCCACATTCTTTCTTGCACTTACTTTCTGATTCATTTAGAAATTACATATAATTAGACTGCCTTTTGTCTATATCTTACTAAAGCCTGCTTTGGAGCATGAAACTTAGAAATAAAAATTGAATTGTTGTATTACTTAGATGGCACATGAGGTATTGTGAAGCAAAAGCCTTTGCCAGAGTCCAGTTGTTAACTGGGTGTCAAGTATTGTTGCTAAGACATGAATACTTAGACAAGGGATTAACAGAAACTCCAATCCCTATCTCCAAATAGGTAACTCTTTTTATGTTACTGCCTACTTTCCAACACTGTTAGGGGAGGAAAGTGCTTGGTAAACTTTAAAGCACCAGGGAAATGAGCCCTCTTATGATGGGTACCTTGGCATTGTTTTTATTTATTTTTCTTCATTAAAATAGCTGAATGCTCCCTTTTCCTCCTAGCATAGGGGCTTGCTTAAACAGGGATGGTGAGATTTTCCTAAGGAGAAACTGAAAGGGATAGTGACTGTGTTTTTCACAACTATAGAAAACATACAAATAGACCTAGCCCATCTCGGGGAACAGAATGAGGTCAGGGAGATGAAACTAACTCATAATTCCTAGAAGCAGTATCCTGCATGTGGAGGACCAGGGCTCTGTTCTCAGGAGACAGCCCTGCTGGAGCTTGAAAGGGCTCCCAACAAAGTAAAAGCACTTGCCTAGTTTTTACATTTCAGCATCATGAGAATTTTAGCAAAATATCCATAAGTGTTATTATGGTGTATTACCACCTGTTCATTCCCTTTATGTTGACTCACTGTGCCAGCATAATGTAATATCTGTGTTTCAAACTAAATTAATTCTACTTCGCCCTCGTTTAATATTCAAATTGGAGAGCATACATACTGTTATTTATTTTTAAAGGAATGTCGCTGGAGCAGATTAGAGGTAGGCTGTTAAGCTCCAAAATTTAGGACAAATGTGCATGTTAGAAAACAAAGCCACATGATGCAATTGGCATCATGCAGGCAGCTGGTTCAAATGGGAGGCTAGGATTCCATGGACCGCAATTGTGTACAACTCCTGTTGTCCTAATAGCCCACAATTACAAGCAGCTATAAATGTAAACACAAACTGGGAAAAATGGACAAAATTATTGATGACTTATTGGGGGCTTAGAAAATTACAATATTTAAGAAAACTAGCTATTAGGGAGATTACAATTGAATGTTTTCTTGACTATACATGAGAGCATGACTAATAGAGTTGCCATGTGGTTATATCACATGCTCCCTCATTGGGGAGTGTGGGAGGGAAAAAGAAGCCATAGAGAATGGCAGGTCTTTATTTTCAGGATATGTGGTGAATGAAAGACTCAAGGGAGACAGAGAGACAGAGATAGACAGACAGACAGACAGACTTGGGTCACTGTGAAGTTCTGTTCGAAGAAGAAATTCAAAGGAATGCAGAAAGAAGAGATCAAATCTTTTGAGCGACACAATACCACACATAAAAATATACACATACACATACAATTCTTTTCCCAAAGCCACTTGAAAAAAAATGCACCTATCAGAAACATCTTCATTTTAATACTTTAGAAAATGGTGCTGACTCTGGAGTGGGAACAGAGTTGTGTTGGAAGATTCCAACTGGAGGTTTTAAATGCTAATGAATTGTAAGACAATGGATAGAGCTCATTTCAGTAAGCTAGTGTATTGTCTTTTTTTTTTTTTTAAGAAGGCACCAGATGGGGAAAGTAATATAAAACAAGTTATCAGTGTGATGTTCTTTGCTACTTATTTTTCACTGACTAGAAACTATAGAGAGAAAAATAGAAACGTAACTATGTCCCATCTTATGTATTAGTCTCATTGGATTTCCAGCAATCCTCAGCATCCTTTTTTAAAATGAGGTTCCAGTTAAATCTTCTGTCTATCTAAGTATTCTTGAATTCTTTTCTACTGCTCATCTCAATATAGATCCCATGTGCACTGGCTACTGTGAAGCTCAAACTAAGCCTATTAAGTAAGAGTCTCTCTGGCTTTAAAGCAGACAGGAATGGTCCAAATAGCTATAAAGGGCACTCGGGTCATTTTCAGCCGAGTCAAAGCAGCTCTTAAATGGAAAAGGAAAGTCACTTTAAATCAGAACCAGATGTAAATGTACTAAATGAACCTTAAGTTCCTAATTGGAGACACAGTAAGGCTGTAATACATTTAGCAAATTACAAACAAAATGTTCTTGTTTACATTACGTTAAATGGCTTTAAAGCTTCAGCCAAAGAGCTAAATAAACATGCTGTTATGCTAAAAATGGAATGGAGTGCCTATTCAGAGTTTGGTATATTCAGAAAGGACAACAACCTGTGTGTGTTTATGTGTATGTGTATGTATATATGTGTATGTGTATGAGAGGAAAAGAGACCGAGAGAAGATATTTACTTAAATGTTAGACCTTGTGGTAGAAAAGGAAGATAGATTTACCTCAGGCTCCAGAATTTAATGATCAGCAAGCTCTTGCAAGGCAAGTATTTGAGTGCTGTAACATATGCCTTCTTTCAGGCTGCATAATTCATATCCAGCAATATTAGCCATGGAGGTTCAGCTCACTAGCAACACCTCATTATTTTATCCCTCAGTATTTATTCCTATGTTTGACGCCTCATGAAATTACTGTTAATGTGTTTATATAAGGGCAGATCTGACACAAGTGGGAAGAATTTAATTTCCCACTCATTCTTTCCTGCTGATGTGTCCTCTTCCCCTGGTAGAAGTGGCAAGTGTAAATAGTTAATTTGCTTCAATTATGAGCCTGTCCTGCTAAATTAGAAGCAGCAGGGATATGAAGAGCCAGAATTATACTTATGAGGCAGCTGACAAATCCTCTGAGCCCACAAAATCAAATCATTTACTCCTCATTGGTGCTCAAACACCCACCAGATAAATGATGCCATTTATCCTTTATCATCTCATGGAACTTAGATTTTATGTCACCAGTACTTACATTACCTAAAGGCCTGTTATATTCTAGAATTCACACATGGACTTCTCTTGGCCTTCCCATTAAAACTTTCTTGTATAAGGGATATTCTCTACTGAGGTCTTCCTCTGAAGTTTCATTGTGGTACAGAGGCAGATGTGGGACTCCTAATGGCAATGCCACTTGAGTGCAATCTTTGATCAGTCCTACCAATTCAATCCAAAAAACATTTATTAAGCACCGACTTTGTGCAAGACAGTGTGGCTGGTACTAAGGATAAAAACTCAAAAGGGCGAAAGTTCAGCCTTCGAGGAACTTATTTTCTACTTTGACAAATTGGAAGGACTCCACTTATGGGCCCAGCAATGGACTCTGCCTTATCGTTGGCCACTAGTCCAGGTAGATGCAGATAGACACATCATTAAAAGATTGGCAACCATTTTTTTTCAACCATAACAAATCCCCAAAACTACCTACTCAAGTGGAAGGGCTATGAGCAACATTGGGTAGAGGAACGACCCATACCAGTGATTATGGACTCTTTTAAAGAGTTTATATATCTACTATGACTATATTGAAGTGTAGGATAATACTGAACAAATGTACTTTGTGCCATTCTAAAACTAGTAGTAATAAAAATTTGGAAGTATTTTTAATTGAGCAAACATTATTATATTAAAATGTCATACATATTTCATTTCTATTTTTCAGGTATTCTATACATGTACATAAGTATTTGCATGCCCAGTAGATTTACCATGATAACAGCTGCATGCTTTACACACAATTCCTACATTGTTATTAATAGGAATTCTTCTAAAGCAGTGGCAGGTTCAAGCTGACCTCACTTTATGCATGAGATGTAGTCACAAACATTTGTTTATGAGGTTAATTTTGTATATCAAATATCCTAATCCCATTGATTTCAATTTTAATTTAGACTGTTTCTATAAAAGGAAAAGAAAATGACTTAAATTATTTTTTTAATTCCTTGCTTATAGCAACGTTCTCCCTTTGTCCATGTGTATATTTCTGTGTCCTTTTTACAACCTCCACTCCAAAAAAATGTTATCAAAGTAGGAAGAATAAATCTATGTAGGCAGAGGTGATTGGAAGTTTGGGCAGACAGAAAGGAAGGCGGAAGACATTTTAAGGGAGAGGAGGGGACATAGTAGCAATCAACAAGTATTTATTAAGTTTCTACCATAGTATGTCCCAGCCTGAGCAAATGCATAGGAGTGAGACTTCATGTAATAATGAATAAATTAATTAACCTGGTTGAATTGAAGAGTTTTAGTTGGAACACATGATTGGATAGCCAAGGTGAGGCCAGAATGCAGAGGGTCCTGATGGGATGAGGAGTTTGGACTTCTTGTTTGCATTATCTTGAGAACTCATGTAGAACCACACACATTTTAAAATATTATGTTCAGTCATATTCAACTCTTCATGAATCCATTTGGGGTTTTCTTTGGCAAAAATACTAGATTTGGAAGAGTTGTGAGTAACATTGGGTAGAGGAAAGATTCATACCAGTGATTATGGACTCTTTTGAAAGAGTTTATATATCTACTATGACTGTATTGAAGTAATATCAGTATAGGATAATATGGAACAAATGTACTTTGTGCCATTCTAAAGCTGGTAGTAATAAAAATTTGGAAGTCTCCAGATAATTTTACAGAGGAGGAAACTGAGGCAAATGGAATTAAGTGATTTGCCCAGGGTCACATAGCTAGAAAGTTGCTGAGGCTGTATTTGAACTAGTGAGTCTTCCTGACTTTCAGGCCAGGTGCTCTATTCACTGCATCACCTAGCTGCCCATGTTAAAATACAGCCCATTGTTAATTCTTAATTTGCTGGGCACTTTTATTGACTCCATGGGGTTTAAATGTGTCATTAGCTACACAGGCAATGTCATTACTTCAGGTATTTAGGAAAAACTCCCACTAGAAGAGCTAAATGGGAATATATTTAAAGACAGCAGAGACAGTACATGGTATCTTTCATTTCCACTTAGAGGTAAAGGTATTGCTGTGGCTTTAAGTGCAGTTGCCTAACTGTCAATAAATACTTGTTGCTCCTAATGACTAATTGATAACCAAGAGGGTCTAATAGGCTTCTTACCTGAGAAGACCATTAGCGGTGCTAGATGAACCAGCAGGAATCTTCTGCAGCTCTGCAGGATGACAGACAGGAGTGGACCTCCCACTAAGTCTGCTCAAAGTGAGAAATCGGAAGCTCATATTGGATAACTGCTGGTACTTTATCAAACTTGGAAAAGGGAATTTTCATGGAGTATACTGGAAGTGGGACATATGCAATCCTCATGTTGCTAATGGTACATTGACTCTAGAGTGATCATTTTGAAGTAGCCTGTTTAGTTCTAGATCCAAGAAAAGATCTAGACTTAGCATGGTTTTAAAGGCACATACTTGATTTTTTCTTGAGATATTTTTCATTCATCCATCCAACTTTCAACCATTATATCTACATTAGCCTAAGCGTTGGAGAAATAGAACTTATAAATAACATAGCAGTTTGCAATCAAGCAGGAGTGATTAGATGTATGCCTAGGTAAATATAATAAAAATATTATAAGTACATATGAGGTGTCCAGCTTTTGAGAAGGGAGAAGTTCTACTGGAGGCGGTAGCATGTGAGTTTGGCCTTAAAGGACAAATAGATGGTAATAAGCAGTGATGGGAAAAAGTAAAGAGAGTTTTCCATGTATAGGGAACAAAATGAACAAAGCTCTGGAGGGAGAAAATCAGATACAGTAGGGGGACATTGTCTAGTACTTTTTACCATATGAAAATAAATACATTATTTTTAGCAGATTTGTTAATATTTTTATGCACTATTGGAAGGATGATGAGGATGATTGATAGATAGTAATTCCTTTGACCCTAATTGATCAACTCTGCAACTTCCACTACTGAGTGTGATTGTTGCTTTTGATATTACCATGCCATGGTAAATACTCATCTATGCGCAAAGGACCAATTTTCTCTTCATTTTTTTGTTAGAGCATTTTCTTTTTTAAGAATGTTTTTATTTTATTTTTCTCAATTACATGTATAACATTTTTAACATTTTTTTTATAATTTTTGAGTTCCAAATCCTCTTACTTTGTCTTTGAGAAGGCAAGACCTTTAATATAGATTATACATTGTAGAGTCAGACAAAACACATATATTAGCCATATAGCAAAAGAGAATGCAGACCAAAAAAAAAAAAACCCTAAAATAAAGTTTAAAAATTGTGCTTCAATCTACATTCAGACTATCAGTTCTTTCTCTGGAGAGAGCAGTTTTCATCATAAGTCTTTCAAATTTTTTTTATACCATATTACTGAGAATAGCTAAGGCTTGCATGGTGGATCACTGTACAATATTGCTATTACTGTATACAATGATTTCCTGGTTCTGCTCACTTTACTTTGCATCAGTTCACATATATCTTCCCAGGTTTTTCTGAAATTATCCTGCTCATCGTTTCTTAAAGCACAACAGTATTCCATCACAACCATACACCACAACTTGTTCAGTCATTCCCTAATTGATGAACATGCCTTTGCCACCACAAAAAGAGCTGCTACAAATATTTTTTCATATAGGACATTTTCATTTTTCTTTGATCTTTGGGATTCAGACCTATTAGTGGTATTACTAGATCAAAAGGAATGCATAGTTTTATAGTTTTTTGGGCATAGTTCCAAGTTATTCTCCAAAATAGTTGGATCAGTTCACAACTCCACCAAGGGTGCATTAGTGCTCCAATTTTTCCACATCCCCTCTAATATTTGTTATTTTCCTCTTCTGTCATATTATCCAATCTGATAGGTGTGAGGAGATACCTCAGAGTTGTTTTAATTTGCATTTCTGTAATCAATAGTGATTTGAAGCATTTTTTCATATACCTAGAGATAACTTTGATTTCCTTTTCGGAAAACTGTCTATTCATATCCTTTGACCATTTGCCAATTGAGGAATGGCCAAAGAACCAATTTTCAAAGAAAAAATGTAAATCTTCCTATGAAGTGTTCTCACAGAAACAATATAGCTGATATAGGAGGAAAGATATCGACAGTTGCTGCTATCAGTTCAAAAAGAACATTAGTGTCTGTTTCACTCTGAGGTTGCTGGTAGGAAACATATAAAAACATAGAGAAATAAAGCCCTTCACATTGGCATTTCTAAATTGGTCTTTATACTGTGGCTGTATAACTGGATATGTACACAGGAGGGGAGGTAGAAGATCCAGGTGACTGATAAAACAGACCAGTAAAGTTATGGAAAGTGTGGTTACCTGGGTTACTTTCTCTGGATGTCTGACTTGGTGTCATCTATGGTGTGTATGTCTGAAGAAAAATGTTATGAATTGAGCCATGCTGTAAATTGTTTGAGATTTAGGGCAAAGAGTATAAAATGATGCCCCTGTGTTCCCATGTCAGTTGTACCTTTGACAGTGCCTTCAAAATTTTTCTCAATTCTCTGTGTCAAAGATTGTTTATCCTTGCAGTCACTGGTTGGGAAGGCTAATTAAGACTCTACTACTAAGCCTGCTTTCTTCTAGTATCCTCTAGTTACTTCTGCAGCATTTCTATTAAAATGGAATGTTGAAATAAATAGCCCTATTTAAAAATTCTTTGTATGGATCTCACAGTCAGATGAGTGGAAGAGAAGGGGTAATTCATGGGAGTATATCACACTCTATTATATCACACCTAGTCTAGGTCACCTTCACAATGGCAGGAGAGCCTTCCATGTGTCTCTGAAGACTATCATTACAAAGGAGCTAGGTGCTAATCCTAGAGTTAGGAAGACAAGTTCAAATTGACTTTAGATACTTAACTAGCTTTGTGACCCTGAGCAAGTCACTTAACCTCTGTTTCCTCCACTGTAAAATGGGAATAAAAACAGCTTCTACCTTGTAGGTTTCTGTGAGGATCAAAGGAAGATAATGTTTGTCAAGTGCTTAGCACAGTGCCCAGGACATAGTAAATACTATATAATTATTTATTCCCTTCTCCTTTCTCCTTTTTCCTTCCCCAGCTATTCCAAAGTGAACCTCATTATGATTCCACAAATACCGGTTTTCACATCTCCCTGGGTTTTATTACTCTTAGACATCTTCCAAGCAAATCACATCATGACTAAATTTGACTAGTTTAGTTATTCTGAGAAGTCCAATTATGGATAAACAATACTTTGTGGGAGGTAGTGTATTGCAATGGAAAGAGTTATGGATGTGTTATCAGAGGGCCCTTGTTCATATCCTGGCTCTGATGTTTACTACTGGAGTGGTCTCCAGCAAGTCATTAAATTTACGTGAGGCTCAGTTTGCCCAAGTATAAAATGAGAACATGGGACAGCAGAACTTAAAGCTATAAATTTGTGTGCCCTCTAGCTTTAGTTGACTTAGAAATATCTAAGTTCAATTGAAAAATATAAGTGCTATATTTATTTTATTTGTATTAAAATATTGTATCCTATAGGAAATTTTGTATTTTGAGTATGCATCAAACACCTGGTTACCAGAATGTAAACTCCTTAAGGACAGGAACTGCTACATTTTTATCTTTGTATCCTCAGCTTTCTAGTATAGTGTCTGGTTCATAGTAGGTGCTTCAAAAAATGTTTGTTGATGGATTGATTAGATGTTTTATCTCTTCCAGCTCATCTCTCAAATATACTAAAAGAAGTCCTTGTGCAATCAATTTCTGAAGTCCTCTGAAAATTAAAGTGCTTATTGGCTATAGGCTTGCTGTTATTATGGTTCATATATGATACAAATTAAATTTTCTATGAAATACGTAAGTTAACCAGAAACATCCAAAATTGACTTCATAGAATCCAAATTTAGGTGGAGAATTTCATGCTGCCTTTCTTTCTGCTATAAAGTATTTGTTGAAATAACATATTCTTGGATACCGGCTATGGACCAAGTCAATGAGAGAGGAAGGAAGAAAGGATTAGAAGAGATTTTAAAGAGTTCCCCTTTCTATATGAGTTCTTCTCAGTGGGGTGATAAGAGAGATTATAAGAAAAATTTTCCTAAGCATAAAATTGTTAACTTTTTTTCCTTTTCAGGGCCATCACAATCAGTAATTTTAAAAAAACCTTAGAGTATATTTTAGTTACAGACTATTCATCTGTTAAAGTATACTTAAATATTAAGAACATTTTTGAAATGATCAGATATTCAGAAGATTACATTTTACTGAGTTTTGGGTCCCTTGGAGAAGTCATTGATTAAGTTATATCAACCCATAAAAATATGTCTAAGATCTTAGTTTCCCCACTGAGATGCATTTCTAGGAGAAAACATGCAAACCCTCTCACAATACCAAACAATATCATCTGACTGTTAGTACGGGGTAGATTCAAAAGTCTTTTGATAAACTGGAGTAAACTGTATATATGATGTATTATGATATTCTAATCCTCCTCTGTCCAGCTTTTCACTTTATTTCAACCAGCTGTGCACCATTTGGAAGCCATTTTGCAGCTCAACGAAGCACTAATATTTAGAGTATAAATCACATTCCTTTTCAGTGTTTGTCTTTTCCTGAGAGGGACAGAGAGACCATTTCTATCACAACCTTGCAAGTCAGTCCTATCCTTATCACATGTGAAGGCTGAGTAAAGTGGTCATCACAGAATGTTATTCTCATAAGTTGGAGACCATTTCTAAGTACCTTCCCTATCACCCTTTTTAGCATGTCGTGCTACAATAGATGAGCTTCTTGAGCCCTACCCTTCCAGGGGCCTCTGATGCAGCTTCCTGAGTAGCCCAGAATTTTTTTTACTATCTGTTTGGTAGAGAGAACCTTTTCTTTGAGACATCCTGACTCTGTGTAAAATATGCATGATTTAAAATCAGATCTTCATTTCACAGCTCTGCCACTTATAATCTGCATGACCTTAAATAAATAACTTCGCCCATCAGCCTCAGTTTCTTATCTGTAACCTCAGGCAATCTCAGACAGCAGCTTGGTGGCCTAGCAGATCTTCCTGTGTTCAAATCTGTCCTTAGCCCTTACTAGCTGTGGGACCCTGGGCAAGTCACTTACCCCTGTTTGCTTCAGTTTCCTCATCTGTAAAATGAGCTAGAGAAGGAAATGGAAAACCGCTCCAGTATCTCTACAAAGAAAACCCCAGCTGGGGTCACAAAGGGTTGGACATGACTGAAAACAACTGAACTGCAACATTAGGGAGTTAAGCGATATTATTAGTATTAGGTGCCTTCCTGTTCTAAATGTAGGATCCCAATTTTGCCATGTTTGGGTAGGAATCTTTAAGGTTCAGAAGCAGTTCTACATAAATATGCAGTGGCATGTTGAGGACTTCCTTATGGCATTTTTATAAAAAACAGCATATGGAATGAGGTTGGCTACCATTAATTTGAGTGTTTTAATATATAAAATAAACAAAGAGCCATAAGATGTGAAGTATCGTAAACATTGGCTAGTTCTCAAATCTGTGAAGGTCCCAATGAACTAGAAAGAATCCACATTAGATTTCCATTCTGATCTGTCCCATTGCCCCCTAAACACTAATACAGAAATATGTCTCTTATAATCATTCCTTTAAATCCTTCCTCTGAACATTTACAGCTAACAAGAGAAAGTGGATCCATCAATCCATGTAATGTGACGTGATGAGTTTACTCCTTTCTAAAGTGGTACTTAGGCACTTATATGAATGATCCCACACAGCCGATCATCAATAGCCAATGGGGAGCCATTTGTGGAAAACATGGGAATATGAATGCTAGTCAGGTACCTCATAACAGCATTGATCCCCAAGTGAAACTCAGGGGCGAATATTCAGCATGAAATGTATGGAGAAAGCCCTCCCCCACACCCTACCCTTTCCATTAATGCTAATGGACAGTTAGCAAAAGAAATTAACTCTTTCCTATAATTTTATCAGCATGAAGTCCAGCAAAGGAATTGTAGCATGTCCTTTGTTAGGCACACTGTCAATTAATGTAAACAAAGGGTCCCATGATGGCATGGCTGTTTTAGTAGACAACAAATGATAAAGGAGTGTAAAAGCTGTAATCAGGCAAGCCTGCATGTGAATGAAAGATTGTCTTTTGGTCTGATTCTTTAACAATTATCCTTTTGAGGAATAGTACGGACAGAAATGTGGCATGGACAGAACAACCTTTAGAAACTGAATGGACCCTAGTTACCTGAATGAGGGTCACTTTGAGTATCTTATTAATAAAAATAAAATAGAGAAATTCTTAGGTTATATAAATATGTCACTATCAAAAATGTCTTTACTAAAATATTTTCTTTGAAGCTGTAAATAGGAATTCTATCTTTATGGGAAATAACCTCTCAGAAGGTTTCTGTGGTATTAAGAATAAATGTAAACCCTGCCAGTTTAAGGCCATTCATTACAATTTATGTCTTGAAAAGGGGCTTTAAAGAAACTACATACAGAAATCTGCTTCTCCTAAGGAAAAATAAATCAGTAAATAACTGTAAAACCATGTGTTCCTCAAGGGCTGAGTAACCAAATTGGCTGTATAAATAGCACATCCTATTTAATGAAATACATGCAATGTTAGTATTTGATCTAATATTTCATTTTTTTAGTTTGCAGACATTTATTTCCAAAAATAAATACTAGTTCAGACCCAAATGATTAGATGTATACAACTAGACTACTAGAAATAAAGAATTTAAAGATATATTTCTAAATAGAAACTTGTTTCTCCTCTTAGTTTCCCTCCTCCAAAGTTCTCCATTTTTGTTGAAGACACCACCATTCTTACAAGAGTGCAATCTGAGAGTCACTCAACTCATCCCTCTCTCTTACAACTTATATCCATTCAGCTACCAAGTCTTGTCAATTCTACCTCTACAACCTCAATTATCCAACCCCTTCTCTCCATCCCTATGTCAACCACCATAAGTCCTCATCACATCTCACCCAGAGTACCATAATCATCTCCTAACTGGTCTCCCTGCTTTTAGTCTCTCTTATCTCTAATCTATCTTTCATATAGCTGCCAAATTGGTATTCCTAAAGCCCATATCATTACTCTGCTCAAAACTTTGTAATGGCTCCCTACTACTTCTGGTATAATAGAAGGACTCAGCTTGGCATCATGTCAAGTCCCACACAGTCTGGCCCCAGCCTTTGCTTCTGGCTGACTTTTACATTGCCACTCTTCATGCCCTCTATAGTCCAGCTGGAGTGACTTGCATGCTGTTTTCTGGATTTGGTATTGCCTCCCCTGCTTTGGTGCCTTTGACTGTAGCAACCTACACTCAGAGGTAGAAGGGACCTCAGAGTCTAACCCAGACCAAACTGACATTTTACAAATGAGAAAACTGACGATGCATCTTCTGCAGCTCTTGTCCATGTCCTCCATAAATTCAAGAGGTCTATCCAGTGTGCTGGGAGCCTTCTTTAAGCAAGGAAAAAGGAAGGAACTAAGCATGTTCCTCACACTTTACCAAGCACTGAAGGGTGCAAATAGAAGCAAAAACAAATACAGTCCCTTCCCTCAAAATTCTTACACTAACTAGAGGAGACAACACACAAAAGGGAAATGAAGGGGAGGTTGGAAGGTCCCTGGCATGAATGCATAATTGTGAAGTCCAGAGAAAGTCAGGAATGGACTAAAGACAGTCTAGTCAGGGCCCCTTCACAGAATGGAGGCTACAAGAGAAACTTATCAATGAGAGAAGGAAGGAATGCCTTGTGGAAGGATGTTCCAGGGTGGACACTCTTGGTGTTGTCAAAGATGTTCCAGAGTAAGGAAGCTCCAGTAGCATAAGACTGCAGTAGGGGCATGATTTTAAGTCCATAGAAAGTGAGGAACAGGGACGAGAAAGGAATGAACAATTAGTACATGCATTAATTAGGGTTTTGTTTCTATTCCTTTTTTCAGGGCTGATCACTTATTTACCCTGAGATAGTCCATCTTAATTAAAACCACTAGTACCCAGGAATAAATAGTGTTTCTCACATATTGAATTTCACAGCAGGGAGTCAAGCTCAGCTAACAATTGTCTGCCCTGGAAATAATGACATGGTGTTTCTATGTTGCAGGTTTGTGTTCAGTGTTTGCCTATTATATGTGTTTTGATATTTTGTACCAAGACAACATGTCCAAATTAATATTTCTTTACTCATGAATTTCAATATTGGAAAGAAGAGCCCGTCTCCCTAACATAAACTTCAACACATGAAAACGTCAGACTTAGTCATGCTAAACAAAAACTTTGCCTTGTGTACAGTAGCTAGTATTTGGAAAGTTTGGGGTGTTCTAAATACTGGCATCAGTACATAGGCAGAACCATTGTATCATATAGTTAAAGCAGGGACTGAATCTACAGGTGTCCACCTATTTTCATTTCACCAATCTTTCTTTTTACTCTGAAATGATTTTTCTTTGTTCATCTTAGCAGCATGGCCTTTGCCTTATACCTAAAAAAATCTTATTCATTGCATACCATGTTTATTTTCTGAAATAAGGGTGGAGTAGGTCCTTAATAGTCAGTGTTCTCATTGGAAAATATAGTAGGGAATAACCATTTATATAATGCCTACTACATGCCAGGCACTTTGCTAAGCACTTGTACAGATGTCCTCTCTTTTGATCCCCACAACAACTGTAGGAAGTAAATGCTATTATGATCCCAATTTATAGCCGAGGAAACTTATGCAGAAAGTGGTTAAGTGACTTGCCCAGGGTCATACTGCTAGTCAGTATATGATTGGAGATTTGAACTCAGGTCTTCCTGACTCCAAACCCAGTGTTCTATCAAGTGCACAGCCCATCTGCCTCTAGTATCAATACAGGATCAAGACAGAGTAGTCCATATACAATGCTCACAATCATGTGCTGTTCCCATTCTGTACTCAGAATTGTCATAAGCCTATATAAAACTATCATGGGAAGAAAGACAATCATAAGCCTATATAAAACTATCATGGGAAGAAAGACAATGAAACTGAGATTGTCATTAAAATCAATCCAAAAGGAAAAGATTAAAGTTCAACTTCTGTGAGCCTGACTATAGACAAAGGGTAGGGGGTACCAACAAAGGAAAACAATAAAGTTAATGAACCTGAAGGAGTTATTAAGATTTTTGGAAACCATTTCTTATAGGCTGCTAAAGTACAAATGTTGTGTTTTACTGTTCTGGTCAAATAATCTCACCACTACATAAATGGAAAAGACTTTGTTTGCATGCATGTATTCTCACCAATGCTCAGAAGTGATGACTAGCTAGCTCAAAGATCATACTAACCTAAATAAACCCTTTAGTATGACCTAGGTGAAACTGAACTATCTCTACTCTCTTCCTTGTAACAATACATGGTGACACTCTTCAGGGAAAAAAAAATTTTTACAGTGAAATAGGTAATTCTGAATGGACTACTGGGAAAAGAATATTTTTGGTGGTATGAAAGATGTTATTGATATAAATTATGCTTTTCTGAAAACAAAAGCAGGTATACCCTCTAATTTAGGG
>NW_027186304.1:67934833-67947101 GCF_028583685.1 Petaurus breviceps papuanus | reverse complement strand
TCTCTCTCCCTCTCTCTCTCTCTCTCTCTCTCTCTCTCTCTCATTCTTATAGGTCTACAAAAAGAAAACCGAAGCAGCAAAAAAGGAATACCTGAAGCAGCTAGCTGCCTACAGAGCAAGCCTCGTATCCAAGGTAACACATGATTGTCTCGTATTGTGACAGATTGTGGCCATCTAGGTACAGACTCTGATAGCAATTTAAAAAACATAAAAGGAGACTTTGGCATTTGCTACAACCACTTGCCTCAACTGAAAACTAAATCTGAACTAAACTCTACTTTTCTGGAAATAGATATTCATGCTTCACAAAGCTAAGCAGAATAGAAAGACCTCTTCATCTTAATGAAAAATTATCTATTTAGGGGTTATCAGTTTTGTAGGGTTCCCCATAGTCAATTATTTTGTGTGAGCCAGATCAACTCTCTCTAAATTTATGACACAGGCTTTCTTTCTTCCACAATCTAGTTGGTGAATACTCAGGAAAGTAATGAACTAACTAATAGTAATAGTAATAAACTAATCTAGCATCAGCATACAGGTAGCAAATATAGATACAGTCATAGTGGTTAGACGCTGGGTTTGGAGCCGTGGCAATTTGGGTACAAGTTTTAGCATGCCACTTCATATTACTAGTTATGTAACCCTAAGTAAGTGACTTAATCTCTCTATGGTTTAGGGTAAGGATATTAAACTTAATTGGAAACTTATCATTGTGAACTGCATATTGATTTAGAAAACCACAAATTAACATTATCTTTGTTATATTTTGTTGTTGTTGTTAAATATTTCCAAATTACTTTTTAATATGGTTCTAATCTTGGGAGTTTTGCAGGCCCCTGGAGTTTGATACCTCTACATTAGATAACTCCCTAGGACCTGAAATTACAGACCCTTCGAAGAAAAAAAAATTATCTTACTTTCCAAAGCAAAGTAGAATATTTTAAAATGAAGTTATAGAACCATCCAATCCATGAGTAAACATTTAGTGTCTGCTATATGCCAGGCACTATGCTAAGCACTGGGGAAACCAAAAGAGGGAAAAAAAACAGTCCCTACTCTCAAGGAGCTTACAGTCTAATGGGTAGGCAACATGCAAACAGATATTGTACAAAGTGAGCCATATACAGGATAAATAGGAAGTTGTTAATAAAGAATTAAGACTTTGGGAAATGTTTCTTGTAAGAGATGGGATTTTAGATTGGGACCTAAAGGAATCCAGGGATCACTCAATGTAGTAGAATGGTGAAAATGAATACTGGCTTTGTAGTCACGTGGATGTAGCACCAATGCAACATTTCATAGCACCGACAACAAATATGAATATGACAGTGTAATTCTGAATCACAAAATATGACAGAATCTCCATATAGAAGACAGAAGTAAAACATTTATTCAGATACCAAAAAGTCAAATCCCAGCACCAAAAAACCAAATTCATCATAACAACAAAGAAATCTATACACAATAACACTGCAGAGAGCAACACCTTCCCACAAACAAACACTCACAAACCTAGCTGTCTCTTTGCCTGCATCCTTTCTCCTCCCTTCATTCTAACTGCTCTCACTCCCAGTTTCCTCTCAACTCTGTTCCACTCTTCAACAAACTCCTCCCACCACAGGCTCCGTGTGATTACATTCGGCCTATTGAAGGACAAGGAAGATCTTTGAATAGTCCATTACAATGGACTACTCATGAGCTCTGGCTCTGCAACTAACCACCTATATGATTTGGGGTTAAGGCAACTTCCAGCTCCAAATCTTCTTCTTTTTTTTTTTTAAAGCAATCGGGGTTAAGTAACTTGCTCAAAGTTACACAGCCAGTTATTTCTGGGTGTGGTGCTGAGTATCTGAGCCCGGATTTGATCCAGGGTATCCCGACACAGGAGCCAGTGCTCTTACTCGCTGAGCCACCTGGCCGCCCCTAAGCAATTGGGTTTAAGTAACTTTCTCAAGGTTATACAGCCAGGTGTTTCTGGGTGGGTGCTAAGTGTCTGAGCCCAGATTCGATCCCAGGTCATCCCGACACTGGGGCCGGTGCTCTTACTCACTGTGCTACCTGGCCACCCCTAGCTCCAAATCTTCTATCCCTCCTTCGATTGCCCTCTATTGCTGTCTCAAATTCTTGTGTTGCTTCTGTGGCCTCAAATTATTGCAGAAAACAGATTGCTTTCATACAGTACTTTACATTACACCAGATAACACCTTCACAGCATAATACGAATGTCTTCATCTCTGTTTTACTGATAAGAAACTATCTTCTTAGAATTGTGACATGAATGTAGCTTTTAGCAGGGCCAAAACTCAAACTCAGGCCTTGTGATTCCAAATTGACTGCTCTTCTCTGTATGCCATATTGCCTTACAGAAGGCAGGGCCTATACCTTTATAGTTCCCTTACTGCAACACCTGAGGTCTAGCTAACTCACCCAAATTAACTAAGCTTAATTTTGGACTTCTTTTTGGACATGTACAGATATGTTCTACCCTGGGTCTCAGAGAAGCTATTGGACATATAATAATTCAGTTGGGAATATAACGAGATATATGTGTGACATGCCTACTTTAAAATTCAGAATTCTCCATTCTAAAAAAAAATTATTACTTTTTTTTTAGTGTCTGGCTGAATTTTTTTTTCTTAAGCAAAACAAGTCAAAACAGACTAAAGACCTATATATTTCAAAACACAAAGAAAGAAACATTAAGATATTAGGACCAGAGTGACTAGGTGGCACAGTGAATAGAGCACTGGCCTTGGAGTCAGGAGGACCTGAGTTCAAATCCAGACTCAGACACTTAACACTTACTAGCTGTGTGACCTTGAGCAAGTCACTTAACCTCAATTGCCCTGCCTTTCCACCCTCAAAAAAACAAACAAAAAAAGATATTCAGGACCAAGATTTTACAACATAAGTTATCTATGTTGGTTTAAGTGGCATCATACTCCATCCCTAGCAATGGAAAAGAAGAAATTTCTTAATCCAGCAGTTAAGTTTAGTAAATTGTTCTCCAGATGACAAAGAAACTGAAACCTAGTCAGGTACATGTGATTTGAACATATAATGCGACACATTTTTTCTCATATATCTTTTTTTTCCCATAAATCTCGCAGACCAGAAAGTTAGGAGTTTACCTAAAAAGCTTTAACTCCCTCTATATCAGCCTAAGATTTATTTCTCATCCATTCATTCATCAGAGCCTATTTTTATAGTTATATTTTTTCTGCCCTTTTTTGCAAAAGTTCAATTATATATTTCATATAAAAATTATGTAAAGTTAATGTGAAGTTAATAGTTTTTCACTGATAAAAATTAGATTAAAAAAGTTCATCATGTGGACTCCATCAACACATCTAAAAGTCTTCAGATTCCATGACTAATATTATGATGGAGGAGTTCATCTGTACAAAATTTGAAACAATTCATTTGCTACATTTCTCATCTCAGTTTAGTTTCTTTTTAAAGACATAAAATAATGGAATTTTAGTCAGGCTACTTCCAAAATGTGGAAATCAATACATAAAGTAAAAATTCCAGGACAAAGCATTATAGGTAACACTATGCAGATTGCCAGAACGCCATAGCACTGACTAAGCCTTTACTTTCAAAACAAGTGTCCTTAGATTTGCTCCTAGTTGCAACTTTGGGTATTATTCTATCTCAGAATTGCAACCTACCATACATAGCAATTTGTATAAATGCTTGGAATCGCCATTTCTGCATTTAAAAAACCAAGCACTTTTTTACAGCTTACTCTGACATTTTTCTCCTCTTTGGCAGTAGGAATTTTGCTGGAGCTGTTAAATGTCTATTTATGTACAGCTATCTATTGTGTGTATACAAATTGAAGGAGAGGGGTAAACACCCACTGCCCAGACAGAAAAGAACACCCTGATGCTATGTATGTGTGGATAGAGATGCAGCCTTAATCTTGAAAGTGAATGCAGAAAACTTACCAGCCCATTATCACATCAATGAATAAACATGTAGCAAGCACCTACTATGTACCATTCCATGTGCTAAGTTCCAGGGGCATAAAAAGAGGTAAAACACAGGTCCTTCCCTCAGGGAGCTTACAACCTAATGGGAGAAACAATATACAAACAAATATATACAAAGTAAGCCATATATACAGGATAAATAGGAAATCATTAACAGAAAAAGCCATTAGAATCAAGTGGGGTTGGGGAAGACTTCCTATAGAAGGTAGGGTTTTAGTTGGTACTTAAAGGAAGCCAGAATGGTCAGGAGTCAGAGCAGAGGAGAGAGACAGAGAGCATCCCAGGCATTAGAGACAACCAGAGAAAATGCTCAGTATTTATGTGTGGAGAGTCTTCTTCAGGGAATGGCCAGGAGGCCAACATCACGGAATTAAAGAGTACATGTCAGGCAGTAAGGTATCAGAAGACTGGAAAGGTAGGAGAGGAATAAGTTATGAGGGCTTTGAATGCCAGAGTATTTTGTATTTGTTCCTAGAAGCAATTGGAAGCCTCTGGAGTTTGTTGAGTAAAAGAGATTGGGGTTTCAGGGGGCACTGACATGACTAGACTTGCACTTTAGGAAAAACACTTGAGCAGCCTAATGGAGGATTGATTGAAGTTGGGGAGAGACTTGAGGCAAGCAGACCCACTAGCAGGCTATTACGATAATCCAGGTGAGGTGATGAGGGCCTGTACTAGAATGGTGGCAGTGTCAAAAGTGATTGCATAGGTGAAATTAGCAGAACTTGGCAACAGCTTAGATATGGGGGTTGAGAGATAGTGAGGAATCCAGGATCTATGTTGTAAGCCTGAGGGATAGGGAGGACAGTATTGCCCTACACAATAATAAGGAAGATAGGAGTTAGTCAGGGGGAGGATTTAGAAAAAAAAGAAAATTAATTCTGTTTTGGACATATTGTGTTTAATATGTCTACTGGACATCCAATTGAAGATATCTGAAAGGTATTTGGAAATGTGAGATGGGTTGTCAACAGAGAGATTAAGGCAGGAAAGGGAGTTGAGACTTGTTAGCATAGAGATGTTAATTTAAATCCATGGGAGCTGATAAGATCACCAAGTGAAGTAATAAAGAGGGAGAAGAGAGCCCAGGACAGAACCCTGAGGGACACCTAAGGTTAAAGGTCATGATCTAGAGGAGGGTCTAGCAAAAGAGACAGAAAAGCCACAGTCAGATGGGTAGGAAGGAGGTATTAAGGAAAAGAGAAAGTGATCAGCGGTGTCAAAGGCTGTAGAAATATCAAGGAGAACGAAGATTGAGAAAAGAATAGTGGATTCAGCAACTAAGAAATCATTAGTAACTTTGGAGAGAGCAGTTTCAGTGGAATGATATGGTCAGAAACCAGACTATAAAATCCTAACAAGAGAGTAAAGATTAGAGAAGGCACAGGTACCTATTTTTGAGGCCTTTTCAAGGAATTTAGCTATAGAGGACAGAAGATATATAGGATGATAGTTAGTGGGGATGGAAAGATTAAGTGAGGGTTTGTTTTTTCCAGGATGAGAGAAACATAGGCATGTTTGTAGACAATAGTAAATGAGTCTATAGAGTAGGAAAGATAGAAAATAAGTGAAAGAGTGAGGATGACAAAGGATGCAGTCTGTTGAAGGAGACAGGAGAGAATGGTATCACTTAAACAAGCAGAGGCGTGAGCCTTGTTAATTAGTAGGGCCATTTCATCATGTGAGATGGGACGAAGAAGGAGGGAGTGGCAGATGGTACCTGAATGCCTATGAAATTGTACTGTACTCATAAGTGAGTCTTCATGCCATAGAATGCACCTGAGTTAGACATCATTTAGTCTAATCTCTTGTTACAGACATGGGCAGTGAGGGGATATGTCATTTATTTTAAACTACCATTCCCCTCTAAGTTGTTACATGAAGCAAAAGGAAGGGGGAGAATTAAATAAATATTTATGTAGTACCTACTACATGCCAGGCATTGTGCTAAACACTTCACAGATATTATCTCATTTGATCCTCACATCAAGTTGCAAGGTAATTGTTGTTATTAACCCCATTTTACAGTTAAGGATACTGAGGCAAACAGAGGTTTAAGTGTCTTGCCAAGAGTCATATAGCTAGTAAATAACTGTAGCTGGATTTGAACTGAGGTATACCTGAGCCCATGTAGCAGCAACCACACTGGCATACCCAGGATGGCTGCTAGCAAAGGTTCTTAGAACTGCTTTACTAGGAAAGATAGCTGTGTAAGGGGTCAACAATCTTTTTTAATTATATTCACTAATTCAGGGGGAAAGGCAGCACCCTGAACTTCAGAGAAAGTATAAGCAGAGAAATAAAGACCAACAGATAGGCTCTGACTGTCTGAATCAACTATATACTTTACATACCTCCCTGCCCTGAGATAGCCTTTATGTCTGAGAAGTCAGGGAGCTCTAGACATATAGCCACTCCGAATCTCGACCAGGGAATCACAAGATCCTTCTCATAAGTGAGCCCCCAAAGCAAAATATTAACTCAGAGTATATATACACTTATCTGAGTCAGAAAGCATCACAACCCTTGTGATTGAGTGCCTAATTAGAAATTAGCAAAAGGTGCAAAACCTTCCTGGGAGCAAGCCTCCCCTAAGCAAACTTCCCTTATTGACTCCACATGAGGCCTATTAATGGGCTGGGTGGGGAAGATCTTATATCCCATTAACAGTGCAGCCTGGCAGTCTGTTCACTACACTGCCAGCAGCCTCCTTAGACACGAAAAATATAGACTAACTTGCTCATATTTTAACAGTAAAATATAAATTTTTAAAAATATTTTAAAGTATACTCTTTAAGAAAATCTAAAGGCACCTGGATAATGAAATATTTGATCCATGAAACAAACCAGGAAATGGAAATAATATTGGTGCTACTTACATTGTTGTGAAGAAAGTGCTTTGTAAATCTTAAAGAACTAGATAGGTGTGTTATTATTAATGTCTATTTTTAGAACTAAACATACTTCAACTTAATTCAACAAATACCTATCAAATGCTCTCTAGGCACAGCAAGTACGATAGAAACCCTTCTCTCTAAGGGTTACAATCTAGTGATGTTTAAACAGCACCCAAGTAAACCACAAAAGAGAGGTCTAGGTATTCATGTGGAATTATATCAATGAAATGTATCCTATTTCATCAGAATAAATGTCTGTAATTTTATATAGTTGCATGTTCCTCCCTTTAAGACCTTGCTGCCATCTTGAATTGTCTATATGATCTACTTACCTCATGTCTTTCCGTGCA
This sequence comes from Petaurus breviceps papuanus, assembly GCF_028583685.1. NCBI lineage: Eukaryota > Metazoa > Chordata > Mammalia > Diprotodontia > Petauridae > Petaurus > Petaurus breviceps. Next base: position 67,939,856 of record NW_027186304.1, on the reverse strand, counting down.
CTAATCCATGCAGCAGCCAAAGTGATTTTTCCCCAAGTGGAAGTCAGACCATGTTACCCCCTACTCAATCAATTTCTTATGTGTCTCCCTATGACATCTGTGTTCCAATGAAAACTCCCCTTTGTTATTTCTGCAAATGTGTCCTTTCTTGAATCTTCAGTCTTCTTTGTACATTAGTACCCTCCATATATTCTATAGACAAATAACACTGGTCTTCTTCCATTTCCTCACAGTGTTCCATTTCCCATCTCCATGTTTTGTTTTGTTTGCATTGGTTTCACCCTTGCCCTCATATTCTCCCTCTAGCTTTGTTTTTATCAACAGGTTTAAGTATCATCTTACAAATAAGGTCTTTTCTGGTCTTCCTCTGCTTCTAGAACCTTCCCATCCATGATATCTTTGTGAATAGTGTATGTGTTTTTGTTTTTTGTGTGTGAGTATATGTATACACATATGTAGCTATATATATGTATATGTGAGTGTATATTTACACACACATAATATTCACATACATATGTTCTTCCCCCCCATTCCCTTTTACATTGTAAACCCCTTGAGGGTAAGGATTGTTTGGCTTTTATCTTTGCATCTCCAGCACTGAGAATAATGCTTCTCCATAGGAAATGTTTAATAAGTGCTAATTAGCTGGTTGGTTGACTTTTGATAAGTACTTTCTCAACATTAATGGATTCATCAAAAGGATACTGCAGTTAAAACCGCCTGAGTCAGAGGGCCACATACTGTAGCATCCTGACAAGCATCTGAGCCTCTGGATGTGGCTCAGGCTGCCTCCCCTCACCCCCTCCAATGAGAGCACTTCTTCCCAGCCAGCAGCAGGAGGCGCTGTGGACCTAAGAGCACCTTCCCACTCCTAGCTCTCCTTATGCCCTAACTCCCTCATACCTGATCTAAAGAGAACAGTCAAGTCTTAGAGAGCATTCATTCATATTCTTATTAAAGATGGAAACAACTCTTGAAATCAAGCCAAAGATTAACAGCACCTACTTTGAAGTTGTTAGATTATTTTGTTAAAGGGAATACTGCCCAATTAATGTAGGCAGCCTTTTTGATCTATTTAAACCTGAAAGAAATTGAGGTCTAAAAGCAATTAATATAAGAAATTTGAGAATCAAAACCATCATGCAAACGAATGAACACTTCCACGTAATGTTCTTTGAGCTTTTCTTCTAGTCATGGTGATGAGTTAGACTGGGTGCAATAAGACATTCCTGATCCCTAATCACTGGCCTTGACTGCCCCTGCAATTTACTGTGCTATAGGAATGGAACACAATCACAGGAAATAGTAAATAAAACTAAAAACAAGAAAACTATTTTGTAAACATGTGGTATAAGGGAAGAAAGGATTTTTTTTTATCAAGAACATCTTAAATTTCTGACATTTTAATTTTTAATCATTACAAAGCAATTTAAGAAGCACTACAGAAAAGTGCCAAGGGCATGACAAGTGGGTACTGAAACACAAATTGCAAGGGTATTCTGGCATGAATGGTTCCATGTAGCTTCTGGAATTAGAGTTGGAACAAGAGGAAAAGAAATACAGATTGAGAGATAGAATAGTAGGGAGGAAAAGGCCCAGATGTTACCAAGAATAGTCTTTTGAAGGCATTGCATAGGGCCTAAGCTGGAAATGGGATGGGGTGGCTAGGTGGCTCAGTGAATAGAGCACTGGCCCTGGAGTCAGGAGGACTTGAATTCAAATCCGACCTCAGACACAACACAAAAACTAGCTGTGTGACCTTGGGCAAGTCGCTTAACCCCAACTGACCTACCTTCCCCTCCAAAAAGCAAAAAAAAAAAAAAAGATGGAAATGGGATGACCAATGCTTTAATAAAAAAAATATATATGTTCTATTGTCTTCTAAAGTCACCATGGGAGCTTATATATGTTTTAAAAAGCAAAGTAGTACAATAGATATAGAGTCATATCAGGAATTCTTGCATTTAAATTCTGTCTTAGACAATCATATGACCTTGGACAGGACATTTAACTGTTCTCCATCTCCATTTCTTCATCTATAATATGGGGATAAGAAAGAAAGAGAGAGAGAGAGAGAGAGAGAGAGAGAGAGAGAGAGAGAGAGAGATGTGTGTGTGTAAGTAAAATCACTCACCTCAAAGAACTGGTGTGCAGATCAATGATACTATATTAGGCAAAATACTTAATACATTTTAAAGCACTGTTTGAAAAATATTCTAATTCTACTAATGCTGCCATTGTGCAGCTTTTGGATTTGCCTCCAGAGAAAGCCTATAAACTGTTCTACAAGATAATGAACATCCTTACTTCCTAATCACACTGGATTTTAGAATCAAAACAATATTACCAACGTAATCACCCAACTCAGTAATTGATTTGATTCCACATGGTTTTGGAAAGTTCCTGAAAATCAAATCTACCCTCAAAGGATGAAAAATTATCACTGTATTTAAAATCATTGCCAATAACCAGGAAGACAATTCCTAAGCAGGCTTTTTTAAAATGGTTTGGAGCAGTGTCAATGTTCTCATATGTTTTTGGCCTCTGAAGGTGAATACCTTGCAAGAGACAACACTCACCCAGAGGTATGCATTCATTTATGAGATCTCATTTCTAACTTTAAAAAACTTGTCTTCTCATTATCTCATGAGATTACAGGACCACAGATTTAGAGTTGTAAAAGACTTTAGAGATAATCTAGTCCAGCTCCCTTATCTTACAAATGAGGGAATTGAAGTTATGTGACTTGCCAAAGATCACAGATAGAAATAGCCAGGGCACTCAGATACCCAGCTCCAAATCCAGTATTTTTTCCACTTGACCAATGATGTCAAACTCAAATATAAATAGGGCCACTAATATGTACATAAAGATCCCTGTGGTCACATATTGATGTAGTCTTAAAATGTAATGTTATCTATGTTTTATTGTCTTTCTATTTTGTTATTTCCCAATGACATTTTAATCTAGTGCCAGCACCCATGGGCCACATGTTTGACACCTCTCCACCTGACTTATAAAGAGAATGACATGAGAAGCCTCCCTTTGATGTACAAGGGAAGTAGAAGGAAGATAATATTCGATCAAATCATGAAGTATCCTTTTTACCATGCCCATAATACAGAAACATGGCACTCAAATTAAATTGAAGGGCAGTAAATTTCAAACAAATAAAAGAAATGATTTCTTTTTACAGCATGAGGTAAAGTGGAAGAATTCAGTGCCATCCATGGAAAGCCATTGAGACAAAAACTGTGTCTGAATTTTAAAATGGGCTGGATAATTTTATGACTGTTAACATAAAATTTGCAGCTCTGTAAGCCCAGACAGTGATTTAAAGATAATAAAATCTCATGCTTCAGGGTGCAAGTTAATCACCTGCAAGGGCCAGGAAGAATTCCCCCCCCCCATATGTAACAAAGCACAATAGAATAGGTACATAAAATTTTGTTTAATTCCCAATACATCAAGTAGTGGTCAGTGCTGAAATCAGGGAATCAAATTAGATGGTCTATTAATTTGATTTGGTTCGGCAACTCCCGTGGTGTTACCTCCAGTGAGTTTTATATCTTCTGTTGATATTTCCCTATTTTAAATAACAATTGCTTTGTCAATCTTTCACTGTTATAGCACATATTGCCATAGTATGGAAGCAATCACATATACAGCAGTGTCTTCATTATCTAGAGTAAATGGGACTGAGATGATTTGAAATAACCAAAAACTTAATTAATAATGAATCCTAGAGGATCCTGCAGCATAGAGCAGAGCAGTGGATACTGTATATTTTTAACATCTCAAAAGGATACTGAAAGGCATGCTCCATGAGGCGTCTTAGCTGGGAATGCCATTGAGTTCTTTAATGAAGTCACTATGCCTTATGGGGAAAGACCTTCAGCATGTGCCTGTTTGTAGAAAGTAGACCAGTGCACACCCAGAAGTTAATCATAAGAGCAAATTCCTCTCATAACAATGTCAGCTTCACTCAGGTGATTTTCAAATGAGTGTTCACTGGACAATTACATTTGTCAAGTGAAATGTAGATCAAAGAAAAGTTATTAGTGTGGGGGGTTATAAACAGATTTGATTCATTCTATTTAAGTGAGAAATTCAATTCAACAGGCATTGAATTGAAAGACACTTCGCTATAAGCATATTTGACTTGCTTTAGTCACATTCTTTTTCCATTTACAATAGGGCAAAACAAAATTAAGAACCACTTTTTTGAAATCTAAAAAAAGATTTTTTTAATGTTTAGTAATTGAGACCATCCTTGCTTAAGTACCAGCATGATCTATGGCAGAAATAGATGCCAGAATGGACTACTAGACAAAAGAACTTTTAAAGAGAAACTGTGTGGAAAAAAATAGTTTACAATGTTGACGACAATACTGTTACAAGTGTTTATGGTGTTAACAATGAAGAGTTTCCATTAACTTTGATAGGCCTTGATGATACTTCAAATGTACTTCAAAGTACCACAAAGGGATGGAAATAAAAATAGATTAACTTATTTTTATAAATGAATAAATGAAAAAGAATTTTTAAGGGTTTCTTCTATGCCAAAAACTATGCCAACTTTAACTCCTACAGAATATCCTCAGGAAATATTTTGTGAGTAAGGTAAATTGTGTCAAACTCCATAGATAATATTGAGTTAATAGTCATCAGCTATTAGTTTTTACCTAATATTATGTTTGAGAAAATTCTAAAGATGCATTTGACAAATATTAATTGAAAACCCAGTATGTATCAAGCACTGTAAGAGATTAAAACACACACACATGTTTTAATAAGTGTTCACATGGGCTTATATATGTTTTAATCTCCTACAGTGCCTCATACATACTGGGTTTTCAATTAATATTTTTCAAATTCATATGCATATGTGTACATGCATATGTGTATGTAATACACATACATGTGTATATAATGAATGTGTTTATCATATATACACACATGTATGTACATGGAAAATTCCTGTCCTTATGGAGATAAGTTATACATGCATACATATATATAT
>NW_027186304.1:67903099-67934823 GCF_028583685.1 Petaurus breviceps papuanus | reverse complement strand
CCCTGTCCCTAAGGAGATAAGGCAGGCACACAAACAGCTGTAATGCAAGGTATAAATGTGAACGTAGAGTGAGAAGTTAATGGAGCTTTGCTGGGTCAGAGGAGAGAAACTACATCAAGGTGGGAGGATCAGGGAAGTCTTCATCAAGGAGTTATTGAGGTGAACCTTGAAGAATAAGAATTTTATAAGAGGGAGAGTGGTATGGGCAAGAAGAAGTAGGCCAGCATATATCATGGTACCATTTACAGACTTTGGGAATTCAGGAAGAACAGCATGTTTGGGGACTAAGTTAAGGAGTTCAGCTTGAGTTATAATCGAGTTTGAGGCACTGGTAAACTTCCACTTGGAGGTATAATTAGTCATTTAGAAATGCTGATTCAGAGCACAAGGGAGAGGTTAGGGCTGAAAATAAAGATTTGGAGATACATACATATAGATATATATGTATACATACACACATACACACGTGCTTTAAGGTTTACAAAATATTTAATAAATATCATCTCATTTTATCCTCACAACAACTCTGGGAACTAGATACTGTTTTTATCATCCCCATTTTATGGAAGAAAACAAGGAAGGACTTTGGTGACATTCTGATATTTAAAAGGCAGGCATGTAGAAATTAGTTTAGCTTCACTTTGCTTAATGCAAGAGGACTGAACTAGAAATAACAGGTAGAAATTATGGAGAGGTTGCTCTATTTATCAAATAATTTAAGTTGTTCAAAAGTAGAATGGGCTGCCTTAAAAGATCATAGGCTTCTCTTCATTGGAAGTCTTAAGACAGAACCAGGATGGCACTTGTCAAGGATGGTTGTAAAGTGATCCCTATTCCAATATGAAATGGACTAAACTTCTGAAATCTCTTCCAACTCTGAGATTATGTGAGTCTGAGATTGTCAAAAGAAAGAATAGCAAAAAGAAAAGAAGAAAACTGAGGACAGAGGACTAAGAAGTATCCCTTTTAGGGAGTAGGAAAAGGAAGAGTCATCCAAAGAGAGTGATAAGTAATAGTCAATGAGTCAGGAGAAGGACCAGAAAAATGCAGTAAATTTAATAAACAGAAGCAATTTTGGCCAATATACATAACTTTCCTTTGAGGCAAGAAATACAATTCTTTAAATAGAAAACTTAATTTATATTTGCCATTTGGGGGGATAAAAAAATGTGTGGGAATTCACTGATTTCTATGAAAAAAAAAGCAAATTCATACAGCAGTGCATCTGGGCTCTCCTGAATTACTTATTGCTGTTATAAATTTATCATGAATGTATTTATTTAAGTCAAATTTATTTACATAAATTTTCTTGTGCCAACAACATTGAAATAACAGCTATTATACACTAAATTCCAATTCCTGGGGTGATTATGTGAGTACATCTGAAAAACAAGGCTTATGTGTGTGAGATTTTATACACACACACACACACACACACACACACACACACACACACACTTCCTATGTTCAAATCTGACCTCAGACACTTCCTATTAGCATTATCCTGGGCAAGTAACTTAACTTCTGTTTGCCTCAGTTTCCTCAACTGTAAAAGTGTAATTTTAATAAGTACCTATCTTTCCAGGGTTGTTGTGGGGATCAAATGTGATATTTGTAAAGAACACAACACAGTGCTTGTCACACAGAAAGTACAATATAAATGCTTATTTCACACATACACACATACTTTATGCTGCAGAGAAGCATAATGGAAACCTTTTCAATTGCTTTCACCCCATATGTATCAATCATAGAAAAAGTGCAACTGTCCTCTCCTAGAGTAAAAAACAGTTGGAAAGCATTATGTAAATTGAATTTTTAGTTGAAAAACTGAACCTACTTTCAACTCATTATTAACATTATGTAATCCTCTCTTCCTTATGTGAAATATAATTCAATAGTCAGTTAACAAACATCTATAAGTGGCAGAGCAGATAGAGTACCACACCTGGAGTCAGGACAACCTGAGTTCAAATTTAACTTGAGACAGCGGTATGATGCTGGTCAAGTCATTTAACCTTTGCCTCAGTTTCCTCATCCATAAAATGAGGGTGATAAAAATGTTACCTGGTTCCGAGAGTTGTGAGGATAAAATGAGTTAATATTTATTAAACATTTTGTAAACCTTAAAGCACTAGTGTATATGTGTGTATGCTAGTTGTAAATTCTAGTTGTTCTTATAATATAAATGCTAGTTATTATATGTTACAAATGACTAGTCAAATACCTGTAAAAGAGACTATAGTTTTAACTTTTCTGCTAATAAAGAAAATAGGAAAGAAAATTTTCAAAAACATTTAGAGAAAGACTGGATTAGAAATTATATCTCATAAAATGACTCTGATCCTACTATCCTTGTGTGAAAAAGAAATTACATCTTTTATGTTGATAATTCAGGTGGTAGTTTGAAATATTTGTCTTTATTTAAAGAGACTCTTTCAGCATTGACAGGACATTAGAAATATGTCACAATTAGAAAATTCATCCAAGAGGTAGAAATTTTTGGCATTCATTTGCATGTACTCTGCATGAAGCATTACTGAGTCTAGAGATCCCTATGTTTCAACCAAATAGAACATGTATCTGATTTTTTTAACAGTTCCCAAATATGGTTTGATATCACTTTCTATGTGCCAGGCACTGTGATAATTAAGTACTTTACAAATACTATATCATTTGATCCTCATAACAACCCTGGCAAGGTAGGTCCTATTATTATACCCATTTTACAGTTCTAGAAACTCAGGCCAATAAAGGTTAAGTGATTTGCCCAGCGTCACATACCTAGTAAGTGTCTGAAGTCAAGTTTGAACTCACATCTTCCTGATTCAAGGCCTAGCTTCTACATTAGTATGGAGTTTGCAGTTTTCTCAGAGTCAACATACATATGCATCATTATCCTTATTGTTATTTCCATTGAATTTTCTCACTTTATTGGCCAGAACATTGTTGTTGTTGCTTTTTAATTGCTACCAGAGTTGTAGCTTGACTTATGAAAATGAAGGGTTTTTTGTAGTCCTGTTATCATTTTGCATGATAAACCAGTTATTATAATTTGAGTATTGGTTGGTTGTTGGTCATGGTGATCAGGAAGAATAAAAATAGGCCTTTTCAAGCTCAGCTCATCCTGCAGTGCTGAAAGTAGCAAGAAACTTATTTTGAGTTATAAACTGAATAAATATGACTTGGAGGCCACAGTATGAGGGCACATAACCATTTTCAAGGCCTTGTTTTTTGACAAAGTGACTTATTTCTCCAGGGGGGCATTTTAGCATTTTTCTCCAGCTAGTTTCACCTTTGACCAGTTACTTTGTCAACCTCTCCTCCCCCTGCAAAATTAGTAGGTAGATTCATGACTGTGGGTAATTCTTGTTTGTTTTTCCTCCCTAGTTCAGAATTGTCAATATATTATGATGGGGAAACTCTGAGATACAAACTTGTCCCACCTTTGTCCATAATTCAGATGAGGAACTCATCTGTCATTTGCAATCCTAAAGAATTGTCTGGGGCACTTCGAGGTTAAGTGACTTGCCTATAGTCACATAGCAGAGGGAGGACTTGAACCCAGGTCTTATTGATTTCAAGGCCTGCCCTTCATCCACTACACCAAAGAAAAACACCTACAAGCTAATTCTGAACAATTTTCTGGTTTTCAGTAGAATGAATTTAGTTTATAAGTCAATTAAAAGGTCATTAGGAAATTAGTATATGACTGTGTGGAAAATTTTTAAGGCAAAATTACAGTAATTTATGATGGAGTCTCAAAATTAGGAAAGAGGTTATTTTTATTCAAATCATTATGGAGAACAATTCATCACTAACTACTTAAAGATTTTTTTTTTAAAAATGAGCTTTGCAGTGAGTTACTTTAAAGATATGTTAATATGGTTCATTGCAATTTAAGTAATCTATTTCAGCAATCTATTCCTCAGAACTCATTTCGACAATTCCTGTTCTCTCATTGTAGATGTTGTGGTCAATTATCTTGGTGCCACTGGGAATAAAAATATATACCAAAAATGTCACCCATAAGAGAAGACAAAAATGAACTTTCATAAAGTACACTACATTATCTGATTCAGAGTAGAACAATAGTGCTACTCTCTTATTTTCACATAATCCGAAAAGTCAGCAACTTAGTAGAATTTAAAGAGGGGGGGAATCTATTATTTTGGAGGTAATATGACATCTGGAATAAGAAAGGCAAAATGGAAAAGTAAAAGAACAGGGTGGCTAGGTGGTGCAGTGAATAGAGCGATGGCCCTGGAGTCAGGAGGACCTGAGTTCAAATCCAGCCTCAGACACTTAACACAAAAACTAGCCATGTGACCTTGGGCAAGTCACTTACCAAATGCCCTCCAAAAAGCACAAAACAAAAAAGAAAGAAAAGTGGGCCAGGGTAACGAGACCCTAGTTCAAGTGCTTGTTTTATAGCTAGAATAGCCATGTAACCTCAGATAAATCCCATCACCTCTCTGAACCTCAGTTTCTTCATCTGAAAGATGAAAATATTTGTGCTACTTGACTCACAGTGTTGATTATAAGTATAGCAGATTGTAAATTGTAAAGTACTGTATAAAATAAAACAAGATCAAGTGTGTACAGAGACTTATTATTTGAGTAATGCCCTGTTGGTAAAGTGACATGAAGAAATTCTCTTATTTAGGTCAGAGAACCAAGAATGTAGTCCAACCCAATGAGCATCATTAAGTGTTTACAATGTACAAGGATGTTGAATGGTATGCGTGCTCCTGAGTATAAGAACAAGTGCTCCTGAACATAGAAATCAGCCTGTGTGCTTGTCAATCTTAAATACTATTTTTGTCTGTTTTCTCCACAGAGTTACAGTGAACCTGCTGATGTTAAAACATCCCAGCCTCCTCAGCTGATTAATTCTAAGCAGTCAGTGTTCCATGGGCCTGCCCAAGCTCATTCAGCTCTCTACCTAAGTTCCCACTATCACCAGCAGCCGGGAATGAATCCTCATGTAACTGCCATGCACCCTAGTCTCCCCAGGAACATAGCACCGAAACCTAATAACCAAATGCCAGTGACTGTCTCTATAGCCAACATGGCGGTGTCTCCTCCTCCTCCCCTTCAGATCAGCCCACCTCTTCACCAGCATCTCAATATACAGCAACACCAGCCAATCACAATGCAGCAGTCAATTGGAAACCAACTACCAATGCAGGTCCAGTCTGCCTTACATTCACCCACAATGCAACAAGTAAGTATTATTTTGCTAACTCTTGACTGTAGCCTCTTTTGTTAACCACAGAATGAGATTATTTATTATAATAAGTGGAAAAGGACTTTTTTTCTGTTCTGCAAAATAGGTTTATTGTGCTTTTATGGCATGTCAGTGTAACAGAAGCTTAAGAAGTAAAAGTAAGGCTGAATAATAAAAAGTACAGATACAGAAAGGGAGAACTGTTAGTATTCAATAAATGTAGTTCTGCTCTTTGGAAAAATAGAGTGATAAGAGTGTGGTACATCATAAAGTCACAGGAATTCTGTGACTTTATTAATTCAAAAGCATGGGTTCCTTCCTACAGAATCTATTTTATTGCACATTTCCTTCCAAACTCCATGCCACGTGCTTGTTTTGTGTTTCTGGGATTAGCAACACTTGCTTTTAAAAGATGCTAAAGATCCTCAAGCTTCCATCTAAGTAAGGAATTCTTAACCTTTTTGATGTCATGGACCCCTTTTGTAATCTGGTGAAGACAGTGAACCCCTTCTCAGGATCATGTTTTTAAATGTATAAATAAAATACATAGAATCATGAAGGGAATCAATTATAGTGAAATAGTGATAAAAAAAAACAAAAAGAGATGTTTATAGACTATCTCTGATTTAGGTAGAAAAGTCTATTATCGTTTAATAATATGGGTGAGTGAGCTCAAAGCCTGGGATGTTTCTATGAGTCTTATATACATGATGCAGGTAAGGTCCTAGCTAGGCTGAAGAATATTCAATCTTTGCCTCTTGGGTTTAGTTTTATTCCATTTCTTTCCTTCAGCTGCCTCCATTCATTTACATGGACAAAAAACAAAATTTAGGAATTGGGAACCTAGAGGACCTCAGGGCCCTGGGTAGTCTACAGAAAGAGTGGTCTTTACATAAATGATGACTAGGTGTAGTTCAGCTACTGGGAATTAGATTGGTAGTCACATAGACTTTCTGGCCATAAGCTAATGAGAGAGGTCTGATGAGGACTAAAGACTTATTGATCGGGAAGTACAGTTTAATATATAGAATTAAGGCTGAAGGCACTAATTAACTGGTACTGTTCTTTTCTGTCTTAAAAGAGCCTGGTTCTTGAGGAAAAGAATCTCCCTCTGTTGAGCAAAGCCTATTTTAGGCCTTGGTCTGATAGAAACAAACATTCAGACAGACAGACAACAGAGATCTCGCATAGGACACATGAGTATGTGAGAATTTCTGCCCTTTATCCTAAAGCAAAGCTTCTTAACCTTTTTGTGTGTGAGTCATAGACCCCTTTTTCAGAATAATGCTTTTTAAATGCATGAAATAAATTTAAAAGGATTACAAAGGAAACTAATTTCATTAAAATAAATATGCATTTTTTCCCCATCTAAATTCAAGGACTTCACAAGTCCCTGGTCTGTGGATTGTAGTTTATTAATGCCTATTCTAAAAGATCTGTAACAAGGAAAGCTTTACAGATTTAATCCAAACTAGCCAGGGCAGAGTCCACTCATCCTATTATGAGGAAGTAAGAGTAGCTCATCTAATGACTTCAAATGAAGCCAGAATATGGAAGCAGAGAAGTGTTACCATCACATGCCCCAGTGTTGTTTCCCCTGACAGGGCCTAGCAGTGGTCAACGTGGATCAATGGAGCAACACTGAGAAGCAAACATGCCAGACCAATTATCTAGTGCCCTTTGGTTCTCTTGGGAAGATGAGAAAATGTCTTTAATTGATATCCTTGTTGAACCCAGTTAATGTTGGGTGACACAATCAAGCTCATGTTTCCTTTGGTGGAGGCATTACTGGGGCAACCCTGTTGCTGAACAAGAGTTATTTTGCTGAACAAGAATTTCAGAATACTGAAAGATCCCAAAACCATTGCCCAAATGAATTAAAATAAGTATATACAAGCCATAAAATTCAGTCTTATTTTTCAATCCAAATAATATATTGGTCACTGGAGCTACAACTAAAATATTCAGATTTTAGATCCTACAGAGCTAGAAATCTAAGCCCCATGTAATTTATATTGTAATAGACAGGAAAAACAATCCTATTCAGTCAATAATTTGTTGTTAAGACTAACATTATTATAGATTACTGGCTGCTTATTGTCAGCTAGACAATTTCCAGACCTGGGAGATATGGCTCAGTTTTGAGATCCAATTAGTTGAGAAGAGTGATCTTTCTTCTAAAGTCCACCATGCTCCTTGAGCCAAGAACACTAATAACCATCAGTACCTCTTTTCTTGACTACTTCCACCAAATCACTTGCTCCATTAGAGAAGAGAAATAAAGAAAAATTCTCTTTACACCTGTGTTTTATCCACTTATGAGAGTTTATGTTCAGGGTCACATTTATTCTTTCCCTGTTATAAAGGATACACCTTTGCTTTTTAATGGTAAGTGAAAAAGTGATTACTTGAAAGACTGTGGTACATATGGTAAATTTTCTACTTGTTATGGCGGAGGGAATTCTAACCAATATGGTTAATTTAGAGTTAACCTTTAGTTCATCCATGGATTACCAAGTCTTAAGCTATTACAACTCAATAAGCCAAACCAACAAGTAATTATTAAGTACCTACTATGGGCTAAGCACTGGGGATATGATCAGTAAAAAGAAAGGTAGTCCGTGTCCTCAAGAAACTTACTACCTAATGTGGAGAGACCGCACACAACAGGGGACAAGAAAGGTTGGAGAGTGATGCCAAGGAGTACCCAAAATGGGGCCATCTTGCTCTGTGACGTTGGAACCAAGCAGAGCAGCAGATGCAGAGTGGAATTGGTCCAAAAGTCCATTTTCTGCCCCCCACAAAGGAAGGAATTGGGGGGAGTTTGGTACTTTATCCTCCTGGCCTCCAAAAAGAGGGGAGAGAAGGCTGAAGGAGGTGGTGTCAGGTAAGCTTGAATTAAGTCATAGTGATGAGATTAGAGGTGATAACTTAACCTGGAAGGGGCATCTTGTGATGAGCATAACCCGAGAGGAACATTCTCTTTCCTGAAATTGTAAGTATTATTATTACCTTGTAGTGCTTCAGGATCACCATTATCAGCATAATTACTATATATTAGTAAGTCTAGGAATACAAGTTATTAGTGATTTCTAGGAAATTGCTTCATTTTAACATTGTGTCCTCATCACCAGCACAAGAGTTTCTCTATAGGGACTATGGTTTCATTGGTATAAGGAACTCCCAGATGAGAAAATTTCTTTATCAGTGTTGGTCAGCACCTTCTTTAAATCTCACAGTCTTAGAGAGATACCTGTTCATTAACTTTCTCATGACTGAATACTAGTCTATGTGTTTCAGAAGCAGGACTTGAACCTAGATGTTCCTGACTCCAAGACTAACTCTATCTACTTTACCACTCTTATACAGAGCAGGAGCATAAGTGATTATTGATTGACTAATTGATGATAGGAGACTGATAATGAGGGTAAACTCAGTTTTTGATGGTGATAAAACCTGAAGGCCCAGAAGAAATATCACTAGAATTTGTTGGGGAGTTAGAGGGGGATAAAGAAAAGGGGGAAAGGGCAGCCAGGTGGCACAGTGAATAGAACACGAGCCCTGAAGTCAGGAGGACCTGAGTTCAAATCCAGCCTCAAACACTTAACACTTACTTACTTAACATGTGACCTTGGGCAAGTTACTTAACCCCAATTGCCCTCAAAAAAGAAAAAAAAAAAAGGGAGCGGGGAACACAGGGGGAGAGGGAGAGGTGATAATGAAGAGAGCCAATACATGATGGGATGTGGAAGAGCCTAGTGAGCAATTGTGACCTTCTATGAGTGGGTATTAGCTGAGCTTAGTATTTTCTGAAACTACATTCTGTCCTTTTAGATCCAAAGTAATTTCATACAAAATATGGATTTACATTTTAGAGAACCCTTTACATAGCTCCATGGGGTATAGCTGCTTTTTACTATAGTTTAGTTCAGTTAAAAGGGACAGGAATATTCTTAACAAGTCCAAATTACATCCTAGAAAGAGATGACTCTAAGGGTATCCTAGCAAAGGGACCTCATAGCTCTAGGCCGAGACAGCAGAAACTGGCTCATTTGTTTACTCCATTTGACTATGATTCTGAAAGCAGAGATTCAGGATGATTATCACACACACATGTGCATTAAACCTTGTCTATACAATATGTCTATTCCCCTATTGGAAGAAGAAACATGGCCCTCACAGGCCATGTTGGTGACCCACAAAGTCCAACCTCTCTACTATTCAGCATAGGGAAATTACCAATTTTTCTCAAAGTTAATCTGTTTTCTTTTCTTGAACCCAGCCACTTTACGACCTGACTATATAACTCTGTCTTGGAGCTTAAATATAGCCAATGACAACTTCTGAGTTATTGTTCTAGACTACATTTAAATAAGCCTTAGCAAATGAAAACATGTAAGGAAGAACCATAGACCCCAAATTAGAGAAAATTATAAATTATCATTTTGTTAAAAAAAATGTAGATGTGCTTCAGATGGAAAGGGAGTGGTGTTTTTTAATTTAAAAATCCCAGATTATGTGTAATAAAAATCTCATTTCTTATAGGAAAGATTTTTTTAATTAGGTGGGAAGTCAGACTAGGCTACTTCTAAGATCAGGAGATTATAGTTTTAAAATTGGAAAGTACTTTAGATGCCACCTAGGTTAAACCTCTTCTTTTATAGCTGGGGCCACCATGAGGTTAATTGATTTCTATCACACAGATAGAAATAAAGTGGGAATCATTTCTAACTTGAAGAATCCATGATTCTTTGATTTCTTATCTTAAATATTCATGCCAACATCCTTTTAGAATGTATGTGCCTCAATTGGGTCCAAGCATATCACCAGGAAGCCTCTAGACTTGAGATATTTAAGTGTATATAAAGAGGACAGGCATGTTGTAGGAGATACAGAACTAGTCAGAGACAGGGTCCAAGTACCACCTTTCATTCCCACTACCTGCCTTTTTGAACCTGGCCAAGTAACTTAACTTTCCAGTGCTTCCAGAAAACAAAGTAAGATGCAGTTTACTTTCATGGATTATGTCCAGGGATGGGCTGCTAATTGTTTAACATCTGGTTCTCTGAAAAAAAAAACATAACATATTTAAATTATATTCCATTTTAAATGACCAGGGATTACTCTAACGTATGCTGACATATACCATCAAGTACTGAATCCTCTCCTCTCATCTCCATCCTCCCTCCCAATTCCTATGACTTTTAGCTTTTAGTTGTTGTCGTTCAGTTCTTTTCAATGCTTTCCAACACTTCATGACCTTATCTGGAGTTTTCTTGGCAAAGATACTGAAGTGGTTTGCAATTTCCTTCTCCAGTTCATTTCACAGATGAGGAAACTGAAGCAGAGTTAAGTGACTTGTCCAGGGTCACACAGCTAGCTAAGTGTCTGAGGCCAGATTTGAACTCAGGAAGATGAATCTGTTTTTCCTCATATTCAGCTTCTACTCTCAAAGAATCAGTCTATTAATTAACAAATATTTATTATATACAAGGTGCTTGTACTTAGTGATGGGGATATAAAGACAGAAATGAAACAGTCCCTGCTTTCAAGGAGTTTACAGTCTTGTAGTCTTGCAATCTTAATCCTTTAGTGTTTCACATGACTTACTCCAATGAAGGGGACAAAGTTTCCTGTTTGTGATCTCCATTAATAATTAGAGACTAGATGCTCTACCTGCAGAATGTGGTATTTAAGTTGGTCATTAATAAGACCACTACGTCTCCTCACTTAACACAAAACCTCATCATTGGGTGGTACTCAGAAAATATTTGAATGAATGAATGAACAAAAGTTCAGCATGAAATGAGTTACAAGGATAATGTGTAGAATATTATTTTCTGAGGAACCATATTTATCTTTTTATTCTCAGTGCTTTGCCCATGGTAGGTGCTGAATAAATTCCACTTGAATCGATGTTGATTTTTAAATGGAATAGACATCCATTTAGGAGGTAGTTTGAGCATGATCTTGTCTGCAAGTAGGGGAGGGGGGATGGTAGATTAGATGCCATCCTATCCTATCCAGGTTTATGAGACTAAGATCCAAGCATTTTCCAATATGTCAATCATTCATTTATACTTTTGATGACATTTTATCTACCAATGTCATGGCAATTTTTAGAATCCAAACTATGCTTCTTATGAAACCCAAGGACACTAGGCATATTCATATATTTAAACAAAAAAGTTAATATCTATGGTATTTTTAAAATAATGTCTCATATTTCAGTATTCCTTTGGTTATTTTCTTTTCCTTTAGAAAATGAATGTATACTACAGAATGATTGCATAGTCCACCAGGAATAATAGTCTCATTTTTTCTAGTATATATTTTACACAGCAACCCAACAGACCTAGTTTATTTGTCCAGAATTCTTCCCTTTTTCCTGCTCTACTATATTGTCGAATGAGGTCAAGAGAAAAAAATCATTAATATCTGTCAACTTCCTTTATAACCTTAAGGAAAAATCTTTGTATGATATCATACAGACAGATTTTCAATTTCCTTGTGTAATAAACAGATGCTTTAGGATTTGGATGTAATTTAAAGGTTTTAAAAAAAATCACATTGAGATTGATGAATAAATCAGTTGTGAAGACAAAAACATTGATGCCTGTTGAAAATACCTCTCCAGACAGGCAGGAAATGAAATTAGTTCCCCGTAAAGTGTGGGGATGAGGATCACTGCTTAGTTGTGCTGCAGGCTTTTTAGGACTTGCAATAGTGGCACAAGGAAACTGCTAGGGCTACAGAAATCTAATTAAAGAGCAAATGTCCCTTCTGACATCAAATTAATCTTTATCAAGTTCCCTATTTTTATTTCAATCTGGCACCACAAAATGAAATTTAAAATTCTAGGCATGTTGCAAAACAGTTGGCAATTTTTCTCTTGAGCATTACAATGCAAAACATTCAGCATTGTTTAATTAGACCTCTCAGCATTCCTTTTTTTTTTAATTTTTTTTTGATCATCAGAGTTTGTTACAGAATTAGATAAATAATGCCCCTCAGAGGAGCCCACAAGTTTAATCCCAGCAGCTCTCTCTTCATTCGCAGCATCAGATATAGATTACATTTTGACTGGGAAGAAGTTGGAAGAATGATCATTTACATCATGGTTCTGCTCTTCTCTCTTTGGCCTTCACTTTTAATCTTATTAGTAACCTTCTGAAATTTAGACATTGTAGTGTTGAGATCTTAAATGTTTTCATCTTGTATATAGTTTTTGTTTTTGACCTTGCAAAACTAGTCACTAATTTATCTAATCTTAGATCAGATTAAATGAAAACGATGTTTTCCTGATGGTCTGTTCTCCAGACTTTTCTCTGTTGTTGTAGAAAAGCAATTGGGTTGTTTGATGTTTTTTTTTAATTTTCACTTGGTTCTGTGCATTTTGCTAAATGAAGACATTTTATATCATAATGTTTTAGAATATTTTATTATTGTGTGGTATGTTTCCTTTATATAAAAAGGTTACCCTGTTCACATTGATCCATTATACTCATTTCCTACATCTCTTCCACCACAGTTCAAATAGTTCTTAGTAAGGATTCACAGTCACAGTTCTTTGATAGGTGCTGATTAAAAGTATAAAATGAGGCCATTGGGCCTATTACCGTACCTCATTTCGCTTTTAAGAGCTTACTTCCTCCTCTGTGTCTAGCCATGCACTAGCACTGTGTCTAGTATTGTGAAAGACCACAGCAGAAGTTGTACAACAAGGTAAATAATGATAAAATTAAGAATAATCAATCTGTTAATCATCCAGTATTTATTAAGTTCTTACTATATGCCAGGCAAGAACATAATTAAATGCATGCATGCTCTTGGAAGATGATTAGAATTCTACACATCAAAAAGTCATGTGGATGCTGAGAGAAAGATTTGGATTGGAAAGGATTGGTTAGAATTCAATTCAACTCAATTTTTAAAAATAATCATTGAGCATATATTATGTGCAAGGCATCATACTACCTTCTGGGGGTGTAAAAATACATATGACATGGACCCTGCCTGCAAGGAGTTTATAATCTATTGTGGGGAAGGCGGCTGACATATGCATATATACTTATGATAAAAAGGGGGGTGTAATAAGTTTGAAATACAGATCCTGGGAAAATAGCTATGAGAAATTTAAGGGAGACAGAGGGAGGTGACAGAAGGAGGTCAGGAGCTGTCAATCACTCAATAAGACCTTAAAGGAATGGAGAGGCTTCAAAAGGAAGAGATAGGGAAAGGAGCAGAGATCATCTCAGGCATGAGGGAGGAAAAAGCATATGAACAAAAGCAGGAAAACAGAGGAGGGAAGGATGAAAATGAGGGGCTCAGAAAAGATCCGTGTGACAAGAATGTGGAGCACGGGAAAGGGAGTAGGATGAGATAAGTCTAGAAAGATAGAGAGGAGCCAAATTATTGAGACCTGGACTCTTGGGACCTAAAGTTAATGCATTAGTCATTTTTGAGTGGAGGGATGATAAGAGGAATGACATCAGAACACCGCATTAGGAAGATTACATGCCAGCAATATAAAAGATCAATTGGAGCCACAGTCTGATGCCAATCTACTATTTTAGACTTATCTCATATTTTCTATATTTTAACTAAACCCATCTATCCCTCATTTTCATCCTACTTTCTCCTTGAGATGAATCAAAAAGGAGACAGTGCGGTGATGGGAAGTCCATTCTGGAGGCATTTCCCCTAAAATTTCTCCATTACCGCTGTCACTCCCTAGTTTGTATTGCAGCATACTTCTATATAGCATCTCATAGCAGGATGGTACAGTAGATAAGCTTGGAGTCAGGAAAACCCAGGTTCAGGTCTCACCTCTGACCCGTATTAACTATATGACCTTGGCTAGTGATTTAATCTCTCAACATTGCCAAACCCCTCCCTCCTAACAGGTAATGCCTTATTCCCCCAGTAGATTGTAAACTCTCTAAGTTTATCTCTCTGCCCTGTCTTTGTTCATGGATCACTAGCTTTTAACACAGTTCCTTGCACCTAATAGGAGCTTAATAAATGTATGTGGAATTTGTTTAGAGATGCTGAGAGCCTAAACTAGGGTGCTTACACTGGGACAGTGGAAAGAAGGGGATAGATGGGAGGCATATTATCTACATATTGGCAGTTAGGTGGCTAGCGTGGCAGGCTAGAGTCAGCAAGACTCATCTTCCTGAGTTCAAATCTGGCCTCAGACACTTACTACCTGTATGACCCCAGGCAAATGATTTAACCCTGTTTGCCTCAGTTCCTCAACTGTAAAATGAGCTGGAGAAGGAAATGGCAAACCACTCCAGTATCTCTGCCAAGAGAACCCCAAATGGGGGCATGAAGAGTTAGACTGACTGAAGCTGAGCAACAACGGTATTGCCAAGGTATAATCAACAGGATTTGACAACTGTTCCTATGTGATAGGTGACAGATAAGAGCCAAAGGTGACTCCAAAGTGACAAGATTTAGTCATTGGTAAGATGGAGGTGCCATAAACAGAAGGGGGAAAAAAGATGGAACTCATCATATCTCTCCCACTCAAATCCCACCACCACTATCGCCACCCAAAAAAAGAGACATCTGCAGCTCTTTACTAAGAGACACAAACTAGTTCTTAAGGATTTAATTAAATAGGTATTATTTAGTCTACATTCATACAAATAACCTGGTTAGCCGATATGTTTATATTTTTCCTTCTGATTGTTTTCACGTCAAATGAGTTTGGGTTCGGATTCAGGGGGAAGCAGAAGGGAATAAGCATTTATTATTTAATGAGAAGAAGAAAATGAGCATTATTACTATGTGCCATGCACTGCAGTAAGCTATTTAGAAATATTATCTCATTTGATTCTCACAACAGCCCTGCAAGATAGATGCTGTCACTGTCTCCATTTTGCAGTTGAGGGAACTGAGGCAAACAGAGGGTTTTTTTATAAAAGTATTAATGTATAAAATAATGTCCATTTATACAGTGTGATATTTCTCATATCAGTGTGCCCCAGGCATTTATATCAAGTTTTTTTTAATGAATAAAAGACAAAGGAAACAAACTTGTTTAAAATGAATTCTTGTACTGTCAGACATTTCAAAATCTTCTATAATATTGTGTCTTTCAAAACATAACGAATAAGTAGATAAATGGCAAATCAGTTTTTTAAGATCAATTGAGATAACTCAAATCTGGCCTCAGACACTAGCTATATTACCCTGGTCAAGTCACTCAACCCTATTTGCCTCAGCCTCATCTATAAAATGAGCCGGAAAAGGAAATGTCGAATAACACCAGTATCTTTGCCAAGAAAACTCCCAGCAGGGTCATGAAGAGTCAGATACAACTGAAATGACTAAACAAAGAATTAAGGCATGGGAGATGATAATTTTCTCCATTGTACTAAGTTGTCCTTGTTCTTATTGTAATGATTGACATTTAAATGATGCCTGGTAGAAAATATGTGTTATATAAATGCTTATTCCCTTTCCCTTCCATTCCTCTCAAGCCTGAATTTTTCTAGAATGAGATACTATGAGATCTGTAGTAGAAAAAGACAGCCATGATATGTTAATTGTTTTACTCGGGGTCTTTCCAACAAAGCTTGGTTGGACTATACTTGTGATTCACCAGATAAGCTGAAAATAATTCTTAGCATAATTTGTTTACTTGATCCATCTACATATTTCAGAGATTTTGCCCTTGAATTTCTAATGACTCCTAGGATTGAAAGTGAGCCCTTCACCATACTACTATATTGAAAAAATCTTTCTGAATTATTGTGTCCCAGCTAATAGGCTTTTCAATTAAAAAATATTTGCTCTACCTTACACTTTTCTCTTTCTCTGCTTTCCTGTGGCAAGTTGTTATGAGTCCTTCTCTCTACATTAGTCCAACAACTGCTCCAAAGCTTTGGTTGAATTTTTGTTTAGTTGAGAAAGACATACAAATAAAAGAAGAAGCAGATGGTCTCTTTGTGATTGAACGAAGAAAAAGGGTTTTGAGAACAATGTGTGAATAGGTGTAGTCTAATAAAACACTCAGCCACCTGCTGCCTGCATCCTTCAAAAAAGATTTTGTTGCATATCCTGGGAATTAACTACTGGGGTATCCTTAGGTTTAATGAAGGAAAAAGTAAACTCTGAGGGGTATAGAAGCTATTTCCCCCTGTGTTTGGATTCAGTTATCATCTCACTTGCTTAAAATTTTCCTTAGTTTAACAACTTTATGCTCTAGAGTATAACAATGTGGGAACTAACAGGTTTGACGATCAAGGTGGCACAGTGGATGGAGTGACAGGCCTCCAGTAAGAAAGACTCATCTTCCTGAGTTCAAATCTGGCCTCAGACTTACTAGCTCTGTGACCCTGAGCAAGTCATTTAATCCTGTTTGCCTCAGTTTCCTCATATGTAAAATGAACTGAGAAGGAAATGACAAACCACTACAGTATCTTTGCAAAGAAAATCCAAATGAGGTCATGAAGAGTTGAACACAACTGAAATTGAAATGACTGAACAACAATGAAGAATTAGATCCATGGGACATGGCATCTTCCTCCTTTGTATTCAGTTGTCCAAGTCCTTATTATAACACCTGACATTTAAATAATGTTCTACTGTTTGCAAATCACTTTATGTGTATAACATTACCTGATCATTTTGCTATAGTCATTGTACATATTTCACTGAGGAGAAAACTGAGGCTAAAAGGTAAAGTGATTTGCCCAAGGTGACATAGTGAGTAGTGGTTTGAGATAGTTCAAACCTTTCTGACTCCAGATCCAACTTCAATTTGTTTGTACTAAGTAGATAGTTAATGAGTAAGTGTCAATTCTAAAGTCTTGATTTCTTTTTCAGGGGTTTACTCTTCAACCTGACTATCAGACTATTATCAATCCCACATCTACAGCTGCACAGGTTGTAACCCAAGCAATGGAGTACGTACGTTCAGGCTGCAGAAATCCTCCGGCACAGACTGTGGACTGGAATAATGACTACTGCAGTAATGGGTAAGCAGCCTGGGAATGCCTTCTTTGTTTTTAACTACATTTAGCACATAAGTAGGGACCTTTATTTTTAATGAGAGCTAGAAGGAAGATGAGAGGCCACACTTTTGTCTCTTTTTCTAATGCGTTCAAAAAAAAAAATTCATCCAGAAGAGCATTTTGTAAGCCAGGAAATGATGCTCCAGGAATTATGAAGCAGACTTCTGGCTCTTCTAGTAAGCTATGCTTTTTGGGTAACTTCACAGTAGTTCCTCTGCCCACCCCCATTTCCATAGCAGGGAGGCCATTTTCTAGAAGCACAGTGGAATATCTCCATCAACAAGCACTGATTAAGTACTTGCTGTGTACTGGGCATTGTTTTAAGGGGAAGCAAAAGGGGGGAAGGGGATGTAATGAATAGAATCTCTGTCCTTTATTGACTATCCAAGGATGTGTATCCAACATAACCACCACTGATGTGTGTTTGTTTTCTCCCCATGCAGGAGCATGCAGAGGGACAAAGCACTGTACCTTACCTGAAAATCTGATCGCCTCTTCTTTCCAAGAAGGAATGCAGGGAAGTCTTTTCACCATGGATTGCTTTGTGCAGTCAAGGCGGTTCTGCAATTTATTAGAAAATACAAGTTGCTAAGCACTTAGGACTATTTGAGCTTGTGGGTCACTCACCCTGGGAAAAAAAAAATAGTCATGCTTCTTTCTTTATTGTTTCTCTCCCTTCTCCTACTCCCATCCCCTAAATCCTTTACGGACATTGTTTTTCTTCTTCCCTGAGGGAAACTTGGACCATTCAGATTTTATGTTGGTTTTTTGTTGTGAAGTGCTTCGCTATAGTAACTGCCTTAGCAACTGTAGACGTCTCGGATTAAAGTCCTGGATTTTCCATTGGTTTTCATAATGGGTGTTTATATGAAACTACTAAAGACTTTTTAAATGGCTTGATGTAGCAGTCATAGCAAGTTTGTAAATAGCATCTATGTTACACTCTCCTAGAGTATAAAATGTGAATGTTTTTGTAGCTAAATTGTAATTGGAAACTGGCTCATTCCAGTTTATTGATTTCACAATAGGGGTTAAATTGGCAAACATTCATATTTTTACTTCATTTTTAAAAAAAATCAACTGACTAATAGTTCTATATTTTCAAAATATTTGAGAAAAATATTCCCAAATGATTTTAATTTAAAAACCAATTGGCTTTGTCTCATTGATCAGACAAAAAGAAACATGTTGGGGGAAGCGCAAACACATTTATTTTGTACTGCAGAAAAAAAAAATTGCTTTTTTTGTATCACTTTTTGTGTAATGGTTAGTAAATGTCATTTAAGTCCTTTTATGTATAAAACTGCCAAATGCTTACCTGGTATTTTATTAGATGCAGAAACAGATTGGAAACAGCTAAATTATAACCTTTACATATGGCTCTGTATTATTGTTTCTTCATACTGTGTCTGTATTTAATCTTTTTTTATGGAACCTGTTGCGCCTATTTATGAAATAATAAATATAGGTGTTTGTAAGTAAATTTGTTAGCATTTTAAAGAGGTTTCTTTGATGTTTTAACTTTTGCTGGCAAAAAAAAAATATTCACACCTGGTGTGAATACTTTATTATTTAGTTTTTACAGTGACATGAATAAAGCCAAACCTGCTTTTCATTTAGCAGCAAATGAAAGTAACCAATCCTTATTTCTGCATTTCTTTGGTTGATGCAAAAGCAAAACGATCCTATTTAAGAAACTTCCCTTCTTAATCCAATGAAACAGGGAACTACCCTAAAAGACACACAAACCACAAAACTAAACAAACAAAAGGGTCCTCCATCTAAAAAGGGTTGCTTCTTGGTTCTCCTAAAACTAAGTCCAGTTTTAGTTAATAAAGAAAACTTTAAAAGTAAAAGAAGAGCAAAAAGAAAACCAGCCTGAACTGACTGAAATGCCTCCTCCAGTTACATTTAATGGACATTAAGAAAGCTTATGAGAATGAATGGATTAGGGTCAGGGTGGGGGTGGGGGGAAGGTTGTGGAAAGAAGGGAGTTAAGGGAAACTCAGCCGTCTAAAATGCCTCCAAAAATGAAAGGTGAGTGACCGAGGCAGCAGGGAGACAGAAAAAGAAACTCAGAAGCAAAAGTCGATCATAAAGAATGAGATTCTTGTTGTCCTTTGCGGCCACTACATGTCTCTTCTCCCTCCAGAAGTCCTGTGCTTGTCAGAGGAATTCCATGGGTGCAGAAGAACAGAGGACTATGAGAATCTCACTGGACATATGCACGGCTTTTAGATCAAAGAGCACTAGCAAACCATGCCCTTATGGAGGATTGTATCCAGGAAGCTAGTCTAGTCGGTAATCAAGGGAATGGCTGATGTCTCTTTCATGCAGTGTGTGAAATAAACTTAGCAATTTAACTAAATACAAATATATGCATTGTGTAATCCAGTCAGAATTAAAAAGACAAAAGGTATGCTTGCTTTGGAATGATTTTAGGCATTGTACAACCTTGAATCACTTGAGCATGTAATAACTAATAAATAATGCAGATCCAATGTGATTATTAAAATGACTGTAGCTGAGAGCTCTAATTTTCCTGTCTTGAAACTGTATAAGAACTCATGTGATTGAGTTCACAGCTTATTGTTTGTCTGTTTAGCATTTTAGAAATATACCAGCACTACTAATTACCTAATGTCTTTTATTTATTATATTATGATAAAAATTTTCAGTCGCATTAATTCTAAAATGAGAAGGTAATTACTAGAGTGAGAACAACCCGATTTGACTTTGACAGGCAGTTTGTACAGGAAAGTACTATGTTGTTTACGTCCTTTCTAGAGCAGGTGTACAACCAGGGTAGGAAGAGTGTTGAAATTCAATACCAAATACAGTAAAAACATAACTGTAAATAAAAGAAAATACATCATGAATAAAAATACTTATTATGTGTGACCGGATTCTATTTGATTATCCATTGGTCTCTGAAAAAAAAAAAAAAAACCCAGTCAGGTGAGAAGTTCCCAAAGGATATATTGGCAGAATTGATCAGGCAGAAAAAGAAATATGCCTACTATGACAAACACCACCACCACCAAGATACCCCTACCCAAAACACTTAGAGAAGGTGCCTTTATCAAGATGAGCCTCTAGAGAAGTGAGACATTTTCTGAGGAAGAATCTTCTCTATTTGGACAAGGGGCTCACCACTCTAGAATTGTGTTTGGACAGAGTAAAGAGCCATTGGTTCAGATAAAATGACTCACTACATGTGCAATGGTAACTCAGAGATAATGACAAAACAGGTGAAAGTGAAGATCGCAGTTATTGTCCTCAAGAAATCTCTTCAGCCATGAGCATGAAGAGGGAATTTCATCAACACATTTAGAAAGCATAGACAAAAAGGAAGTGGAATGACGGGGGTGGGGGCGGGGAAGCAGTATAGAAGTGGGTAATCTGAGAGTGCTGATGTTCCTCCAAATGTTGTCAGAGTCAATAATGGAAAGATAGTCAAATAATGATTTCCAAAGTACCAAATGAGCTAACATTACTAAGGATAAAAGTTGTTCCCTAGGATTGTTTTCATCTTGACATATTAAAGAAAATGAGAGTAACCTAATGAGGCATAGGAATAGTCAATAGGAAACCATGACCACAGAGAACCACAGTTCATAGGGAAGTAGAAGAAAAGCTCTGTAAATGCAGATTTAAGAATTGATATATCAGTGACCAGATTCCTGTTCCCTTAGATACCCTGGAATAGTTGTTGAGCCCTTTGGAAGGTATTCATGGGCATTAGAGATAATCAATTTGACTCCAACTTTAGAAGAAATCTCAAGTTAAATTATTGAATGATCTACGAAGTCCTAGGAGAAATTCTCAAGGAGGCAATGAGAAACTGCATGTGCTAATAACTTTTTCATTTGCAAGATGACTTACTTTAAGCCATCTCAGAAATCACATTGCATTAAACTGACCATCTTTTAAATGACTTCCCCTGTTTTGACTTCATGTTTTTAGGGTGCCAGCTATATTTTGCAGTACAGGTACAACTCCATTCTAATAAATTTGCAAGGAATTGTCTTTGTTAATTTGTTACAGTAGAATTTGGGGTTGTTCAATATTAGTAGAAGCAAGTAGCTCATCGGCTGAGGTTTGGAAATTGTTTTATAGTCATGGCCACTATACCTGTCTTTGTTATACTGAGCTTTTGACTGCCCTTCTTATTTCTATTTAAAAAAAAAAACTTCTCTGTTAAGCTAGTCTTCTTGTACTCCTTTTAAATATGGGGGAAAAAAGTGAAGCCCATCAGGATGAAGCTATTTGTTAAAGTTTGAAAGCAGACATTGACAGAGCCAGGGAGAGAACTCCTTTCCCACAAGCCCCATTTATCATTTTCATTGAGATACACTATCTCTGAATGACCACCTCCGGCATCCTTTGCTAAGCACGAGACCTTCCTAATCTGGCATATTTGTCTCTTTATATCGCTGCGTGCCTAGCACAATATCCTGTTCTGTGCTTAAATAGGAATTCAGTAAATATCCGTAGCTGGATAGACTTCTGTAAACATTCTATTATTCAATGTTTATTACGTACCTATTTGCAAGGCTCTGCAATGAAAAGTAACCAATTACATAGAGACATACACGATGCCTTCTTAATGCCATAGACACTCTTCAAATAAAGCACTTTGGTTCTATGGTTGATCCATGATTTCATCCTTGTTGCATTGGGAATGGGGACTGGGGGTAGGCCTTGAGAAATAGCATTCCCACCATGCTTTTGTGTTGTGTGCTGTCTTTATCCATACTTTCCCATGGATCTTGACTATCTGGAGGCCTTCTTGTTCTATTAGTTTTGAAAGGTGCTTCCAAAAGAAAAGTTATGTACTTAGTTATCAGTCATTGTGGAGTGAAGAAAAAAATGAGGCCATTGTGCCCTAAAGCCTAAAACTGGGGATCATCATAGAATGGTAGCATTTAGTGCTGGAAGGAACTTCAGAGAAAGTAAGTTATCCAGATGAGAGGAGTACAGAAAGAAAATTTCAAAATAATTAATGCATTGTTTCCTCAGGCTATATTATTGGACTTGCCAGGAATTTTGCTAGTGGCGGCAAAAGCAAAAAGATTCACATCAAAGAAGACAGAAAAGAAAGGTCCCAGACATGCAGAAGTTTAAGGGACAAACAAGAAAGTCCCATGACAAGAAACAAGTCTAAGGCAATAAATGCAATTCAACAATTCAAAATGCGTAACAACCATTATGCATAACGCACAGTACTAGGCACCAATAGAACACCAGAAATGAACAAATCTAAGCCTGCTCTTAGAGAATTGCCAATCTAACAGGAAGAAATATTATATGTATACAAATAGCCACAATTATAATTAAACTCAAGAGGAAAGGTGTACTTGTGAGAAGTACAAAGTGCTGTAAGAGTCAGGAACAAACTAGAGTCCCCTGTGATAAAGGGACAAAGTGTAGCAAGACAACCCTAGTAAAGATCAGACCTAAGTCATCACAGGAAAGAAAAAAAAATGCCTTGTTTTTAGAGATGCTCGAGGCCCCATCTCCCTTTGACATGCTAATGGACTGTGACTTGAACCCAGTTCTCCCAAGTTCAAAAGCTGACTAGGTGGCACAGTGAATAGAGGACCGCCCTGGACTTAAGAGGACCTGAGTTCAAATCCATCCTCAAACACTTGACACACTAGCTATGTGACCTTGGTCAAGTCTAATTAACCCCAATTGCCTTGCCTTCTCCCCTTCCCCCCCCCAAAAAAAAAGGTGACTAGCTACATTTTAATTTCAATACACACTAAATTTCAATTCTCAAAAAATACTAATATTCCTCAGTCAGGAACATTGCTTGAAGGAAAGGAATTGAGTTGCTTCTTGGCACCAGTGAATCCCAAGAAGCTTCACCGGCATGGGCACCTCCTCAAGGGCACAGAGTCAGTGACTCCATGGACAGATGCTATGAAATGTGCCATCTCATCCTTTACACAGTCGAGCATTTCATCATCTCGTATTCCAAGCCAAATTAAATTGTAGGTAAGATTAAGTTCTTATTCTACTGACTTGGAGACAACTGAGAACAATGACTTGTTAGATTTCAACATCTGTCATAGCTACTGCCTAATTAAAGAAACCTACTAGCAAATGTAAGCCAGCATGGAGCCTACAACTGTCATTATTTCACATTTTATTAACAGCTTGCTAGCATAGACATTTTAAAGTAAAATTTCATTCACACTGGTATCAGAAGCCAGCCAAAAAAAAGTGACTAGAAAATAAAATGGAAAGAACTAGCAAATCTAAAGAGGAAAAAAGCCTTCAATACTCAAGAAAGGCTACGTGCAAAACTACAGTATTTTAAAGGTTGGGGCATCACCATTTGACAATTGTGTGTTTACAATAAGCCTGAGCATAATTGCACTGATGGGCTGTCAGGGAAAAGATTAATTTGGCAAAGATTAGTATTGACTTGCTGTTTATTAAGGCTTTTAAACAGCTGTATCTGGCAACATTCCTGTAAGTGCCTGTCATATCTGAAAATCAGGCTCACACCCTGGTGCTTGCCAGCTGTTACTAAACAATCTTATACCACTTTGAATGTCTTTCTCCGGGCCAAACAGCAATGGCAAAGTATTGCCAAATGAGTCTTTTTCTCCTCCTGTCACTTTTCTTTGGGGCGTGTAGGGGGTGAGAGGAGAATGGGTTCTGAAAACTGAAATGTCAGCTTATGGTTGATGGCTTAGCTGATAACAGATCCCGGAAGCCAGAAGGTGGTTAGGTGAACATGTCCCACATATAGAGATTGGTATTTCTGTTAGTCACCTCACAGAGACAAAGAAGCCACAGTTTGCAACTGTTGCTGGCAGAAGGTTTTGAAAACGGTTAGAAATGGTGATCAAAGATGTGAGAGTCGTCCAAAGTCCAAAATTAGTGTTTCATTTCCTCAAGCCATATACATGCTTTGTATGCCATAGTGTTGAATAAAGACTACACAGTTTAAAGTTGGGGCAAAATACAGGAACGAGCCATTCATCTTTATAAAGTGGACCGAAAGAGGGTAGAACTCAGGTTCACTGAGAATGGGAGCTCCGTTATTTCAAGGTGGTTGTTTCAAGTTCATAAAAGAAAGGACAATTAGATTTTTGTCTCAGAATAAGACCAGTTGTTTCAAATCAAAGCATAGTAAGAAATACAATGGAAAAGACAAGATTCCTAGTTAAACATCTACCTCTAAAGAATTCTGAGTTACCATTAAGGTCAAATTAGCTTTTTCAATATGACTGCTTTTTTTCTGGGATCAACTCCACTTTTCAAATATCGTCAAGCTAAAATAAATTTTCAGAACAGATACAACTATCTTAACAAGACAGAAGTTACAATCTGTTCATCCATACAGTGCTAGCAGGTTCTGAGCCATGAGGCCAATGAGCTTAGTGGGCAATCCATAGCATGCACTTGTTTGTTCATCTAAAGGAAGTCTGTGAGTTTAGGGTTCTTATTTCCTGAATGGACATTGAAATTGTTTTAGAAGGAAAGTCAAAATAACACAAATGCCATAATTTAAAAGACTCTACTAAAATTCATGGCTATTGCTAGGTCTTTGAAGCAGGATCAAATCAAGTCAAGAGATTTCAGGGAAGTGTGGAAGATTACCATACCACTTCCTGAATGCTGACATAATGCCTCACAGCTAAGGGTCTAACAGAGCTTCATTTCCTTAATCTTGAACATATTCCATGGATAAAGAGGGGTGATTAATTGTCCTCATCAACCCCATCCAATTGGAAAAACAGAGATTCACTATTAGTAATACTCTGGGAAGGATATATACTGGGAAGACTCTGACCTAGTCCACTACACTCTATCTTGTCAAGTTTCCCACATTCTAGTCATGTTGATAGTTAAGTCAAATAGTCCATGTAAAAATTAGTTATATACCTATAAATCACATCTTCCCTGTCTTAAGCAGGATTAGACTTCCTTAATCAGGAAGCATTGATTAATTATATTTTGTGTGTGCCATGCTCTATGCTATGAACTAGGGCTACAAAGAAAAAAAAAATAACAGTCACTACCCTCAAGGAGCTTACATTTTATAGAAAGAAATAACATTGATTCATAAATAATAGCAAATATGTGCAAAGTAAATATAAGTTAACTGGGAAAGGAGAAGGCTGTAGGAAATGGTGGTATCAGGATAGAAAATGACACTTGAAATGAGTTTTGAAGGAAACTACAGGTTTTAAGAGGTGAAGATAAGGAAGAAAACTGTGCTCAGGACATGTATTGCCTTTTTTCAGTCCAGGGAAAGTTGTCTTTGTGTCTCCTACAAGTCTGCCTAACTTGGCTTGGTCACCTGGATATATTCCCCTGCTACTTTGCAAACCTATTATCTCTAGGCCAAGGGGCAATCTGAATATCGAGATTCAGATTACATTCTCTTTTTGTTTTGAGGTCATGAGTTTAAATGGATATGTTTTACCTTTTACTCCAAAGAGTTTCAATCCCCCCTATCCCTGCTTAAAAGTGGAATCAGAGAGAAAGTGGAGGAAATCTCGACTGTATGTTTATAATGCCTGCCAATGGAGCACTCCACAAAAGTTATTGAGTTTTCACAGCACCCCTCTGAGGTCTGGGCATCCCCCATTAACCTGTGATTCTATGACTATTCAGATGAGTAGACTGAGTTATGGAGAGATGACAGAATTGTTTATACAACAAGGTCACCAAAAGGGTTCTTGAAAGCATCAGGTGAAGAATTCAAAAGATTTCTTCATCAAGGACCCAGTTGTTACCATTCAAAAGCAGAAGATAACAATAAACCAGCTCGGAGGCAAAATGCTGCCCTCTTCAGCTTCCCAATCACATTCCAGCAGAAGCAAGGTTCCTCAAGCTCTGGGAAAGGATGCTCAGGTTTTATTGTATAATAACAATCACAACAACAGCAAATATAGTAATAATGCTAGATGGCATTTATATAGTGCTTTGAGATTTTCAAAGCACCTTGACACGTTTCATTTGATTCTCACAACAAATCTAAGAGGAATCTAAAATCTAAAAACATCTAAAGGTATCATGCCCCCTTTTTAAAAGTGAAGGCTCCTAAGGCTCAGAGAAGCTAAGTGACTTGCCCACAGTTATAAGGCTATTAAGTGTAGAGGGCAAATTTGAACCTAAGTCTTCCTGATTCCAAGTTCAGCATTGGTGGGCAGCAATAATTAGTCACTGACAGATTTATTATTGTAATCAACACCTCTCAGTCCTAGAGTCCATCAGGAACCCCGAACATTGATCAGGTCTTGAACCATAACTTCTGTGGAGTCTTCTCTCTGGGGCATGGTAGGGTATTTTGCTTTATCAAGAGGAGCCACAGAAATTCAAATCTGGTCTTGTCAAGAATTTCAGACAAACAGAAAGGAAGACATGTCTAAAAGAAACTACAGTTTCCAGATATTACAAAATACATATACTTATAAAGAATCTTTTCCTAGTTGCTAAGTTGGGCCACTTTTTAACACCTGGTTTCATGGTGTGGTTTGAAGAGACCAACATTACAAAAGTGACAGGACTTGGCAGCTGTTGATTCCTAGAGGTTGCTTTAGGGTTTGAGGTATATGTATGTTGTGTGTGTCAAACACTCAAAAAGCATTTATTAAATGTCTACTATGTCACAGATATAGTCTGAGTATAGTCCCCAGAGGCAGCTAAGCGGCACCATAGAGTGTTGGATCTAGAGTCAGGAAGACTCATCTTCCTGAGTTCAAATCTGGCCTCAGACACTTACTAGCTATGTGACCCTAGGCAAGTCACTAACCCCTTTTGCCTCAGTTTCCTCATCTGCAAAATAAACTGGAGAAGGAAATGGAAAATCTCTCCAGTATCTCTGCCAAAAAAATCCTGAATGCTGTCACAAAGAGTTGGACATGACTGAAAAACAACATATCCCAGACACTTCAGAAAGGTAAAAGATAGTCCCTATTCTGAAGGAGATCACAGTCTAATGGTGACAAAAGAAAAATTCTACATTCTACATCACTTAACAACTTCCTGAAATGATTTCTGGTTTTGCAGTCTCATAACAACTACAATCACAAAGCAATGGCCCCACAAGCCAAGTATATGTGGCAGAAGGAAAGCAAATTGGCTCATGTATGTACTTTGATGATCACTGTTAATGCCCAAAGAAATGAGAAGGGAGAGAAAGATACCATATTTTCTCCCTTTTTTATTTTCTTTTCAATGTATGGTTATCATAAGAAGTCTCTAAGGGCTTCCCTACGTGACTTCACATTTCAATGCCTCCACACCAACAGATGGTTTAGATAAAACCTATTAGTTTCATTTATACACACAGTTTCATCCTTTCCCTCCCCCTGAACCCTTCTCTAAAGAGCCTATTTTTAACGATTTTGCCTAAAGGTTTGGTTTTCACATTTTTTGCGGAAATGAAGTTTTGCCAATGTCTCATACTTTAATCATCATCACTCTTGCCATCAAACAAGCATTCAGATGAGAATGTGGTTGATGAGTGTTCTGCAAGGGAATTTACATCCAAAAAACTGCATTAGAATTACTTGGCAAATTTGATTTATGTATCTTTTCATACAACCTTTGAGTGTTTGCATTTTTCCATGAGGTTAGTTATGATCATTTCAATTTCAGTATAAGTACTGTATATGCTCTGTCAGACATAATGATGCCAGCTCTTTATCTTGGTTTTATCTTGATGTCATTACTTTGGAGAATATTTCCATTCAGAGAGCACACCACAGTGAGAAGCTAAGTCCTTATAGGCCACTAGATTCTTGAAGAGAAATTGTGAACAGCGAAGTCAAAACTTGCCCTAATTTTGGCTTTTGTGCAAAGCTGAAATAAGTTGCTAGATGCTAACCTTATGTTCTATTCCTATGGTTAAAGGGGAAAAAAATATTTAAAGGTGAAAATAGTCAATGGAAACTCTATATAATAATCTACGCCAGGGATAAACAAGAACACCAAGGATCAAATACAGCCCTAAAAACTTGGCTAGTTCTTCAAAACAGAATTTGTTTGGCCAAAGTAGCTTGGTTTCCAAACTAAGCAGCCTGCCTTCATCCCCACCTTACCTTATTGCTGTGCTTCTGACTTTGTTTTCCCAAGCTGGTATCAGACTTAGTAGACATGAGAGATGGAGGAAAAGTATCCCCTTTAATTTCTTTTTAGTCATTTTCAGCAACCATTATGTCCTCCCAATTTAAAAGTATCATTTGAATACACTTATTCCACTCTATGTAAGATTAGTCTGTTTATGAGGGTATCCACCCCCTTTATAATGAATGTTTTGCTGATGCTTTCTTCTATCATTGTCGCTTCTCAGTGCCTATTTTCTACCTCCATTTAACCTTTCCTTGCAACAAAGAAATATAGTCAAGGAAAATAAGCCAACACATTAGCCTGGTCTGATAATGCGTGCCTTTTTCCTGCACCTGTAGATTACCTTCTCTCTTCCTAGAGGAGGAAGACATACCTCACTATCTGTACTGGGTAAAAGTCAAATAGCAACAGATCCCTGATGGCTGCCATAATAAATCAGAAAACCACAAATTAACTATCTGTGTTGTATCATCTTGTTACTTATTTTGTTAAACATTTCCCAATTACATGTTGGGTAATCAAGAATTTTGGGGTTGTGTTTGACATTGCTGGTATAATAATAATAATAATAATAATAATAACTAACATTTATATAGTGCTTACTATGTCTGTGCCAGGTAGTACACTAAGTGCTTTAGAACTAGTCTTTCATTTGATAATAATGATAATATATGCCCAAAGGGCTATAAAAATGTGCATACCCTTTGACCCAGCAATACACTTCTAGGGCTGTATCCTAAAGAGATCATACAAGTGGGAGGAGGATCTGTATGTACAAAACTATTTATAGCAGCTCTTTTTGTGGTGGCAAAGAACTGGAAATCAAGGGGATGTCCATCAACTGGGGAATGGCTAAACAAGTTGTGGTATATGAATGTCATGGAATACTATTGTGCTATAAGAAATGAGGAGGGGGACGGCTAGGTGGCACAGTGAATAGAACACCAGCCCTGGAGTCAAGAGGACCTGAGTTCAAATTCGGCCTCAGACACTTAACACTTTAATAGCCATAGGACCTTGGGCAAGTCACTTAGCTCCAATTGCCCTCCAAAAGGCAAAAAAAAAGAAAGAAATGAGGAGCAGATGGACAACTTGGAAAGACTTATATGAACTGACACTGAGTGAGGGGAGCAGAACCAGGAGAAAATTGTAAACAATTACAGACACATAATATCTGTGATGACAAACTTTGATAGACTGGGCTCTTCTCAGCAATGCAGGACTATAAGACGACTCCAAAGGACTCATGATGGAAAAGGCTATCCACATCCAGAGAAAGAATTACGGAGTCTGAATGCAGATTGAAGCCAACTACCTGCTCTCTCTTTCTCTTTTTTGTTTTGTTTCTTTCCTTCTTTAGAATTGTTCATTCCATTGGTTATAACTCGTCTTTACAACTTGACTAATGTTTAATGTGAAGGTAAATGTAGAGCCTGTATCAGATTGTATGCCGCCATGGGGGGTGGGGACGTGTGGGGAGGAGAGGGAGAGAGAGAAAATTTGGAACTCAAAAGCTTGTGGAACTGAATGTTGTAAACTAAAAGTGGATAAATTTAAAAGGAAAAAATAATAATAATAGCTATCATTTCTGTAGTAATTGCTATGTGCCAGGCACTGTGCTAAGCACTTTATAATTATTCTTTATTGGATAATAATAATCATAACTTTTATTATTATCAAAGTAACATTTATATAATGCTTACTATATATGTGCCAGGCACTGTGCTAAGCTTAGAATTATTATTTCATTTATGACTTACAACAACCCTGGGGTATAGGTGCTATCATTATCCTTATTTTTAGATAAGGGAACTGAGGCAAACAGAGGTTAAATGACTTGCCCAGGGTCACACAGTTACTAAGGGTCTGAGTTCAGATTTGAACTCTGGTCTACCTGACTCCAGTCCTAGTGCTATATCCACTGCACTCCCTAGCTGCCCCCAACTACAGAGTCACCCATCATTTGTCACTGCATTAGTTAAAGTTCTAAAGTCATCCACTGCTGTTTTCCTTCATTGTGGTCATTGTATAAATTGTTCTCCTGATTCTGCTTATTTCTGTCTGCATCAGTTCATACCAGTTTCCCAAGTTTCTCTGAATAATTCATATTTGTCATTTCTTACATTGCAGTAATATTCCATTACTTTCACATAACACATTTAGTCATTTGTTCCACAAATGATGATGCTGGAGGCCAGACTTGATTCAAGCTGTTCTGGTGCTTTACGTTTGGAATTCCAGTGGGATGAGACATTTAAAAACCAACAGTTAACAAAGAGAAATTTACTTAGCTCTAGCAGGCAAAGTATGTTCAGTAAGGACAGAGTATTAATTCAGTTGGACACAGTTTCTCTGCCTCATTGTCAGCCATGCTGTTATACTGGTTAGAAACCTATGGGAGGGGGCGGCCAGGTAGCACAGTGAGTAAGAGCACCGGCTCCAGTGTCAGGAAGACCTGGAGATCGAATCCCGGGCTCAGACACTTAGCACCCACCCAGAAACACCTGGCCGTGTAACCTTGAGCAAGTTACTTAACCCCGATTGCTTTAAAAAAAAAAAAAAGAAAAAAAGAAACCTATGGGAGGAGTACAAGCCCTTCTTCATGGACTATTTTGTTTGGTTGGTTTTTGTAATTAGGCCACCAAAAAATTGTCAATAGCCCAAGACTTAATCCTCTGAGTTAATTAAATCTCAAAGGTAGTTTTAATACCTTTCAAGGAAAAACTACACTAGCCTATGTGGTAGATATAGCCCCTATGACAGATGGGCACTCATTTTGTTTCTAAATTTTTGCTACCATAAAAATTCTGCTTTATATATATTTTATATATTCAACCCTAATTCTCTATGAGTGTTGAGTCCTCAATTAATATCTGAATAAGTTCATTCTTTCATTATTAAACAAATATTTATGTGTCTTAAATTATGACTGTGGATAAAGGATTGCACTACAAAATTTAAATGTGACATGGTCCCTGCTGTCATGTAAATATTCATTAATTTTACCAGAAACCAGTATGACTGGCAGAAACATCTCTCTCCTTCTCTCTCTCTCTCTCTCTCTCTCTCTCTCTCTCTCTCTCTCTCTCTCTCTCATACACACATACACACACACACACACACACACACACACACTCCCCCTCCTTCCTCACCCTCTCACACTAGCTCTCTCTCTCTCTCTCTCTCTCTCTCTCTCTCTCTCTCTCTCTCTCTCTCTCTCTCTCTCTCTCTCTCTCTCTCTCTCTCTCTCTCTCTCTCTCTCTCTCTCTCTCTCTCTCTCTCTCTCTCTCTCTCTCTCTCTCTCTCTCTCTCTCTCTCTCTCTCTCTCTCTCTCTCTCTCTCTCTCTCTCTCTCTCTCTCTCTCT
>NW_027186304.1:67880862-67902999 GCF_028583685.1 Petaurus breviceps papuanus | reverse complement strand
TGTGTGTATTTTAAATCAGGTTACCTCTTTATGTAGCTGCATATTGATGCCTAGAAAAGACTATTACACAATATACATAGAAAGTATATAATTTTTCCTTGAGAGGCAGAAAGGTTTGTTCTGAGAAGTTGGATAATACAGAGTTGGACTAGTAGCTTATCATGTGACAAAGGAAAGTAAAAATGCCAGAGTCCTTAAGTACAGCAATTCTGGGGCCAGTTTGACTTTGGACTAGAGCCATATGGGGAATTCTATACTAATAATTAGGAAATTCATCAGCAAATATTTATTAACAAACATTGTGCTAAGTGCCAGGGACACAAAAAGAGGCAAAAGCCAGTCCCTACCCTCAAGGAGCTTACTATGTAAGAGGGAGAAATAATGCACAAACATATATGTATAAACACACATGTGTATGTGCACACATGTATAAATGTATGTACACATGCACACATATGTGTATACACACATGCTATATATAGAATAAATAGGAAATAATTAAGAAAGCAAAGTTACTAGAATTAAAGGGGACTGAGAAAGACTTCCTGTAAAAGCTAAATTAGTTGGGACTTAAAAGCCAGGGAAGTCAGCAGCTGGAGTAGGGAAGAGAAAGCCCTCCTGTCATGGAGGAGAGCCAAAGAAAATGCTCAGTCAAGAGATGGAGTGTTTTATTCATTGAATAGGCAGGAGACCAGTGGCACTGGATCAAAAGAGTACATGGTCGGAAGTACCCTACCACGCTGAGAGCAACCTGGGCCATGTTTTTACTGGTTCTTCTGGGCTCTCTCACCTTAATTCAGGTTGCCTGGCCTCCTTCTTCTATACCCTTCTAACACAGCAAAGGTTCATCTTATCCCTTGTGTCTCAATGTCCCATGCTATAGCATAGTTCCTACTTTCTAGTTCGTACCCCTTTAAACTTTTCTTCCAGGGTTGAGCAGAAAAGCTTCATTTACCTTCCTTCGGTTTATACCGCATACACGGTCCATTATGAATAAATAATAAATAAATAAATGAGTGAAAAATAAATAATAAAATAGGATAAAAATAATCCAGAGAATTACAAAAGTATGCATGTATATGTGTCTATGTGAGTCAATAGACATTTATTAAGCATTTCATGTGAGCCACTCATTATGTTAAGAGCAAGGGATACAAAGAAAGTAAAAAGTGTGTACGTGCATGTGCAAAGTATAAGAAAGTAAAAAATAAGTAAACAAAAAAGTAAATAAGTAAAGACAATAAAATAAGTAAATAAGAAAGTAAAAAATATGTGTGCGTGCAAAGTATCTGTATGAGTTTTGCAGGTATGTGTAGTATATGGATTTGTTTATAATCTCAAAAGCGTTTATGTAGGTTTTCTCTATACTACGATATCAGAGCTAATTAATAAGGGTCCATCTATACAGCATAATTTCAAGGACCCCAGAGTAGCTTCCTTTCCCTTCATAATGCTCTCCCCACTTGTTTTTTTTGATGCCTATAATTCTGAAATTAAGAATTAATTCTTTTGTCTTAAAATTGAAGATTCCCTGTTTGTTTTTAAATATATATAGAACACTGGGCCTGAACCCATGAAGATCTGAGTTTAAATCTGGCCTCTGATACTTACTTACTGTGTGATCTTGGGCAATTCATTTAACCTCTATTTGCCTCCATTTTCTCAACTATAAAAAGGAGATAATAATAGCACTTGCCACCCAGGAGCATCCATCCTCAACTCTCCAATTTCCTGACTTCTATTTCCTTAATATAGTTGGTTGATTTTTCCTGAGGATGCCAGATAAGAAAATTCTGGCAAGTTCTTGACTCTTACTGATAAATCCCCAGTGTTTGACCAATGTTTTGATGTTAGGGATTCAGTGAAACTATTAGGCTGTCTTCTTTTAACAACCAGTGTCTGGGGAGGCATAATAATAGATCAAGTCATTAACTCCTTAGTGTGAAATGTCAGATTACTTTCTTGCATAGCAGTAGGGACCTTGATAGCAATGAAAGCCCTTAGCACTATACTATGATGCTTTTAGATATAAACCATTCTCCTTAAAGTCTCTTGTAGAATTAGTATCCTATCCTAACTCATCCCATTCTATCCTATCCTATCTTATCCTAACCTGTCCTATCCTATCCTAACTCATCCTATCCTATCTTAACTCATCCCATCCCATCCCATCCCATCCCATCCCATCCCATCCCATCCCATCCCATCCCATCCCATCCCATCCTAACCCATTCTAACCTATCCTGTCCTTCCCTGCCCTGTCCTGTCCTGTTTTATTTCATTCTTTTCCATTCCATTTTATATGAGGTCTTGTGAGTGGATAGGCTCAGGTCCAAGGCAATTTTATGAAGTAAGTGAAACTCTCACCTTCATCTTTCTGGGCTGGTATACCACCTTATAAACGTCCAAACCCAATAACTGAGCAGACTTGTCTGGGTGAGCAGGAGGCATCATTACCATAGCACTACCATTAAAGAAGAGTTCAAGAGATCCAAGATTTACGGAAATGAGGGGGTGGCTTCCAGTACCTGAGAGGGTTAAGATGAAAGAATGAAAGAACATGGAATTCCTATGGACAATTTCCATGCCTCAGAGTTACTGGAAGATACTCACCAAGATTATACCACTTAGTAACAATCTCAAACTCTGAGGAGATTGGGGATTTTGGAGGGGAGGTGCTGGACAGTTTTGGGGCTACAGCTGAAAAAATGAGTAGGCATTACTAGCACACTACCACTGTCAAAAGGATGCTGCTTTCAGTTCATTCCTTGTTCAACAGTTATCAATGCATCCTGCTTCCATCCCCCTGTGCCTTCCTGGGTATTCCATGCAGAACTCCCATGGGCTTTAGACCTTCTGTTCTCAAATTCAGTCTGTGACTTCCTGACTGATTCTTCAGATCAGTGGCCTTTGGAAACTTCTGGCTTTGAGCCCAACTCAACTTTCTGTTTATTCCTTTGAGGTTTGTCTTGGATCATGCCCTTCCTTACTTCCTAACTCATCCAAAGCATGTTTCTTTCCTCTTGGCCTAGTAAGTACCACTAATTTTTAGCATGGTCTTGTTCTCTTCTGCCCTCGCCAAATATGGGGCAGAGACTCAACACTATTTTGATTCAAACATCTAGTGTTGTCATATATCCCTCCTACCAAAATATGCTCTCCAGAAAAAAATTCCCATATACCTATTTATAAATATATATTTTATAAATATAAAATTTTAAAATAGTTGAATGGAACATATATATATATATGTTCCCTTCAACTATATTCATACTGAGAAAAGTTTCATCCATTACAATTATCATTTTTCCATATAGGAATGTAAATAGTTCAACTTTGATAAGTTCGTTATGATTTCTTTTCCCTGTTTACCTTCTCAAGCTTCTCTTGCTTCTTGTATCTGAATGTCAATTTTTCTATTCAACTCTAGTTTTTTCATCAAGAATGCTTGAAAGTCCTCTATTCCAATAAATGACCATATATTCCCCTGAAACATGATACTCAGTTTTGCCGGGTAGGTGATTCTTGGTTTTAATGCCAGCTCCTTTGACTGCCAGAATATCATATTCCAAGCCCTTCTATCCCTTAGTGTAGAAGGTGCCAGATCCTGAGTTATCCTGATTGTATTTCCACAATATTCAAATTGTTTCTTCCTGGCTGCTTGTAATATTCTCTCCTTGATCTGGGAATTTCGGAACCTGGCTATAATATTTCTAGGAATTTTCTTTTTGGGATCTTTTTTAGGAGGTGATCGGTGGATTCTTTCAACCTCTATTTTGCCCTCTGGTTCTAAAACATCAGGGCAATTTTCCTTGAGAATTTCTTGAAGGATAATTTCTAGGTTCTTTTTTTGATCATGGCTTTCAAGTAGTCCAATAATTTTTAAATTATCTCTTCTGGATCTATTTTCCAGGTCAGTGGTTTTTCCAATGAGATATTTCACATTACCTTCTATTTTTTTCATTTGTTTGGATCTGTTTAATAGCATCTTGATTTCTCATAAAGTCACTAGCTTCCATTTGCTCCAATCTAATTCTGAAGGAATGATTCTCTTCAGTGAGCTTTTGTGATTCTTTTTCCATCTGGCAAATTTGGCTTTTTAAGGCATTCTTCTCCTTTTTGAGCCTCTTTTGCCATTTGAGTTAGTCTATTTTTTAAGGTGTTATTTTCTTCAGTCAGGTTGTTTACTCTCATTTCATAATTTTCTCATATTGTTCTCATTTCTCTTCCCAATTTTTCCTCAACTTCTCTTATTTGCTTTTCAAAATCCTTCTTAAGGTCCTCTATGGATTGTAACAAGCTCCTATTTTTCTTTGAAGCTTTTGGTGTAGGAATTCTGACTTCACTGTCTTCCTCCTTGCCAAGCTTTGATTCTTTTTGTCCCCAAAATAGGAGTGTAAATTTGGGTTGCTCTGTTTGTTTTGCTTCCTTTGCCTGCTCATGTTGCCACTTAATTACTTGACTTTTGGGCTTTTTGCCACAGTAGGACTCTCTCACCAGACAGGGGAGATTTGTACCAAATGCTGGGGTTTTCTCGGCTGCTGAAGGTATTAGTTGGGTGCCCTCTCTGAAGCCTCCACATGCTCTGGCAAGCTGGTCACACACCCCAGGACCTCTACCTTAGACAGCAATCCAGATCTAAGCAGGTTAAAGCAAGAGTGATTACCCCTCAGACTGGTCACTTGGTCCCCCTACAATCTGCAGGCCAGGAGCTGAAGCAGCCACCTGTGGCTGTGGCTGCAGGGCACCTGCATGTCACCTCACCCGCTTCTCACCCCAGGGGAAGAGGCCAACACTCTCCCAACTACTGGATCCCAAAGTCCACACTGCACTGACCTCTCACTTTGTCCCTAGCATCTATGTGTTGATAATTCTGGAAACTGCCACAGCTGCTGATGATCTGAAGTCCCTCCAGCTGGTGCTTGGTCAGGCCTGCCCTGGGGCTAAAACCTCGGGCTCATGCAGGGCTGGGCGTGACTCCCAGAGTGCTGTGCTGGCTGCTTGCTGCCAGCCTGCCAGGCTGTCCTCAGGGGGAGGTTAGTTTCTATGTGTCATTTGTGGGTTCGGTAGCTCTAAAGTTTCTTCAGAGTCACCTTTTACATGAATTGGGGGAGATGGAAGCCAGAGCCCCTAGGAAGTCCTGTTTCTACCCTTCCATCTTGCCTCTGCTCCCCCATCTTGACTCTGCCCCCCCTTAATGATCATTTCATAAGCTTAAGAGGATCAAATGAGGAAATTCATTTAAAAACTGCTTCATGGATCTTAAAAGTATTATTTAAATGTCTGCTACAATATAAGAAAAGAAAAAAATTTATAGCCAAAAGGAACCTACAAGTAATCTATTGATTTTAAAGAATAATCAATTTTAAATTGTCCTCATCTCACCATATTCACAAATATTTGCAAATGTCATCATTTCAGTTCATTCTTAACCTTCAATGATACAAGAACCTTAAGCTAGAGGCAGATGGAAAAAGTGACCAAAATTGACTTCTATAAACAGAAGATCCCTCAAAAAAAACCTGATATAATCAACAGAGATGATGAGACTTTCACTACCTCAAGACAAATTAAATCAGAACCTCCAAATTCTCAAGTTTCTCCAAACCAATGTTAACTCTGAAAAGCTCTTCCTGGCCAAGTCACTTAACTTCCTTGGGTCTCAGTTTCCTCATATGTAAAATGAGAAAATTAGATTAGAAGTTTTCTGGAGTTCCTTCTAGTCTTAAGTATGTGATCCTTTGATTCTTCAGTTCAGTCTAGAGCTTTGCCCCCACATTCCTGTGTGGTAGCACTTTCAGACCTGTGGTCTTTCCCAAAAAGGTCCAAAGTAATAACAGTCCACAATTCCCATTTTGCCTTATGAAAAGCTTTTAGCTCTAAATGAGTTATTTGTTTAAATGTGTTCCAAGTGAGGCAGCTGTGTAGGAAAATGTCACTTAGAAAACCAAATGGTGCCAATTGTTTTTATTTAAAAGCTGAATTTTCTGGTCTTCTCTGGATCACGGCCAGTAGAGGAAAGGGGTAGGGACTGGCATTTACTGAGGGACCCCCTAATCTTTAGCTTTCAAGTTTTTTGTTGTTGATACACATTCATCTTTAAAGTTGGGGACTATTTAATTCTCGACTTTAGTTTATTTTAATAGTAAATGAAAACTCAAAGAAGACATTGTTGGACGCACAGTTTTTTTATAAGAGCTCCTAGCTTTACTCTTAATTTTTTTTCAGTTAAAATGAAAAGTTGCTGTTAGAAAAATAAATCACTCTCTCCTCTTTCAACCATGTGACAGAGAAAATCTTGAATAGTATATTTTCTTGAAAATTATAGACCAGTATAACTACTCAAAACATTTCAAACCACATTATAACCAAAACAACTTGTTTGTTAATAGTTTCAATGAGAAAGAAGGTCATTGATGAAAAAAATAGAAATAGAAGCATCTTGGCAAAACCAAGGTGGTGTCCTCCAAACATAGCTGAAGCAGGAGACTGTGACAAAATGCCAGCCAGAAACCATCATTCTGAGTGTCAGATCAACCAAAATTCAAGTCAGCTTGAGTGTTGTTTCAATGGCACTGCTTTCTTCTATTTCTCCTCCCCCATCTGATCTATCCTCAGTCTCCTTTGCTGGATTTTCATTCAGATCACTCCTACTCATCTACTACAAGGCCCTGCCCTGGGTCCTCTTCTCTTCTCACCCTATATTATTTCATTTTGTGATCTCATCAGCTACCATGGATTTAGTTAACTTTCTACAGATACTTCTCAGATCTACTAATCTGCTCCAACCTTTCTCCTCACCCCCAGTCTTCTATCTCCAACTGCTTATTGGACATCTTGAACTGGATGTCTCATAGACGTC
Organism: Petaurus breviceps papuanus; assembly: GCF_028583685.1. Lineage (NCBI taxonomy): Eukaryota > Metazoa > Chordata > Mammalia > Diprotodontia > Petauridae > Petaurus > Petaurus breviceps. The sequence goes on along the minus strand of NW_027186304.1, from coordinate 67,896,137 downwards.
TTAAACTCAACACGTTCAAACTAAGCTCACTATTTTCTCCCATATCTCCCATTTTTCTAATTTCCCTGTTATGACCTAGATTATTACCATCATCCAAGTAACCTTGCATCATAGCCTACATTACTTTTTCAACTAGTCACTCTCTTTCACCCCTCCCCCATCCAATCTGCTCCCAAGTCCTGATTATTATACCCTAACAACACCTCTCATATTCTCTGCCTTCTTTCCTCTGACCCCAATTAGACCCTCATTAACTCAAGCCTGGACTATTGCAATAACTTTCTAGTTGGTCTTCTTGCCTCAAACCCCCCCCCATTCTAGTCTATCCTCCATTCAATGATCAAAATGATCTTCCTAAAATGTAAGTCTCACCATTTGCTATTGTTCAGTTGTTTTGGTCATACCTGACTCCTCATGACCCCATTTGGAGTTTTCTTGGAAAAGATACTGGAGCAGTTTGCCATTTCCTTCTCCAGCTCATTTTACAGATGAGGAAACTGAGGCAAACAGAGTTAAATGATTTGTCCTGGATCATACAGGTAGTAAGTGTCTGAGGTTCGATTTGAACTCAGGTCTCCCTGTCTCCACTGTGCCACCTAGCTGACCATGTTACAAACCTATTCAATAAACTGCTGTACTCCCTTGCTGATCCTTGCACAAGATATTCTATTTCCCTACTCCCTTCTCCCTGTCTTTTTACTGGCTGTCCTCTATGCCTGGAATTTTTTCCCTTCTCATCTTCCCTGGATTCCTTTAAAGTTCAGCTTTAATCCCACCTTCAGCAAGAATTTCCTAATCCCTTATAATATCTTTCCTTTGAGATTATCTCCTATTTATAACATGTTTATATATATATATATGTGTGTGTGTGTGTGTGTATGCATATATTGTCTTTCCCATGTGTAAGCTCCTTGAGGGTGGTGACTGTATTTTTACTTTTCTTAGCACATAGTAGGCACTTAATCAATGCTTGTTGATGATTTTCCATACTAACCATATTGAAAATCTATTATAAAATACCTTTTCTAAAACCATTGTTTTATGGCTATTCTTCCATTTTATTAAGCCACAAAGGAAGAGAACCTCACTCTAGAAAATAAAGTGTGTTGGGAGGGGGGGGAATCTTTAAGATGTTTATCTTTAGCTCTTTGTGTTTCTGATAGAATTTTCCAAGATTTTCCAAAGCAAAGCATGATTGTAAATGATGGACTTATGGCAATATATTTTAAATAGGCCAGACTCATGAATGGTGCTCACTACCAATAGTCCTACTTTGGGAGTGGGTTAGCCCAGTTTTATTGGCAGTTGCATTAACACTTTTGTTTTCAAGGATCATATTAAGTACATTGCTCTAGGGGATTTAATACCTTAGGGATGCCAAGGGTTATTCCACTCCCTAGGAAGTACACAGCTTGGTCATAAAAAAGAGCAAGTACCTGGAAGCTACAAGAAATCGAGAGAATTAGACAATGGACATGGAAGAAATAGACTGTTTTCTTCCATCTTTCCATGTTCCCTTTTTGGTTTTCATGAGAATCTGTGTTTGCGGCAAAGTTCAAAGTAATATCAATTCCAAGTATACACTTTAATCTGTGATGTGTAAGGCAGTAGACAGAGTGGCAAAAGATAAAGGGGGATGCCTTCACCAACTGTGGGGTGGGCAAGTATACATTTTATTTTTGATACTCAAAGGATCTGGGATTCCTCAGAGATTAGAGCTACTTGTATGGAAAATTCCTCCACTGAAACAAGTGGATAACAAAATCCTAACTTTGAAGAAACATGGGAACATAGATTTAGAACTGTAAGGAACCTTAAAAATTACCTACCCTAACTCCCTCATTTTACAGATGAGGAAACTAAAACCCAGGGAGGTTACTTGCCTAAGGTCACATAGACAGCAGTAGAGATGGGATGCAAACCTATGTCCTCTACCTCTCCTATAGCACTGACTTCTCCTTTGTAGATAAGTCCTCAGCTGCCTGAGGCATCCTGAGAGAGGTTAAGTGATTTGTTCAGGATCATACAACTAAAGGATAAGACCAGATAAGAACCCAGGTCTTTCTGATGCCAAATCCAACACTATCCACTGAATCAGGCTTCCTCATCTTTTACTTTTTTATACCAAAAGTAAATGTGCATCGGTCCATCTGGAGACCAAGCAAAAGGTTTATAGGCACAATGATTTTCAAAATGGTTTGCTGTTTTCTATATTACTAAGCAAACTCAGCAAGCAAAAATACATTTCATTCAAAATTATTACAGAACACATAAATAATCTTGGAGTCCAGATGCCAAAACACATGCCAAAATTACAGGAATACAACTAGAAAACACTCTTTACAAAATTAAGACAGACCTAAATAAATGGATAGGCTTTAATTGCTTGTGCTTGGACAGTTCTAATATAATAAAAATGACAATATGATCTAGATTAATTTGTAAATTTAGCGCCATACCAATAAAACTGCCTAAGGATTACTTTATAGAACTAGAAAAATATAGTAAAATTCATCTGCAGGAGAAAAGTATATGAATGTCAGAAGAAATAAAGAAAAGTGGGAATGAAACAAGTTTGGCAGTACCAGGATCTCTAATTGTACTGTACTGTAACAGTAATATTCAGAAGTATTTAGTACTGGTTAAAAATATAAAAATTGATCAGTGGAATAGATGAGGTATACAAGAATTAGAAACTGGTAAATATGATATCATAATGGTCTGTGAACCCAAAGGCTCCATTTACTAGGGTGAGGACTCATTTAGCAACATCTTATCCTGGAAATCTAGAAAGTAATCTGGCAGAATTAGGTTTAGATGAACACTTTACACCATATATCACAATAAGCTCGAAATGGATGCAGGTCTATGTATAAAAAAATCATAAAATACAAAATTAGAGGATCAGGGATAAAGGTACATTTCACAACTAGGTGTAGGAGAATTCTTGATGAATCAAATAGTAGAGGGAATCACAGGAGATAAAATGGACAGTCTCAATTGCACAAAATTGAAAAGCTTTTGCATGAAAAAAATTAATGCAATTAGAATTAGAAATTAAACAGTAAAGTAGGAAAAATCTTTGCAGAAAAATTTATCTGATAAATGTCTGATAATTACTGATAATTGGTATAAATATATAGGAATAAGAGCCAGTCTGCCTTCAGATTTTCAAAGGATATGAACAGGAAGCTTTCAAAGGAACAAAGGCAAACTTTCAACAACTAAATGGAAAAAAAAATGCCCCACATCACTAATAATAAGAGAAATAAAATTAAAGCAACTATGAGCTTCCATTGTACACCCATTTCTTTAAAAAAGACAATGGATATCATTAGGTAGGGAGTTATGGGGAAATGGACACACTAATATATTGCCATTATAATTGTAAATTATTTGGTACAATTATTCTGAAAAGCAATTTTGAACTATACCCCTAAAGTCATTGAACTATGTATATCCTTTGACCCAGGGATACATGTAAATAGGTTTATACCCAAAATATGCTTTTTTTTTAAAAGAGGGGAACAAAGGGGATGCCCATCAATTGAAGGATGCTTCCACAAATTACAGTACATGAATGTAATGAATATTATTAAGGTAAAAAGATAATGATTTTTTTAAAAAGAAAAGAATGAGTCAATGAAGCATTTAAAAATAATCAAAAGAAGTAAAAGGAAAAAAAGTACAGTTTTAGAACAACCATGCTAATTTGAAATATTAAAAATTAATTTAAAACCCAAGCTATATATATATATATATATATAGTAAAATGTCATGGTTTCTTAAGAAGTCCTATTTTTCTGTTCTTTTTTGTATAGGGAACTGTCCACATCTGCTGCTATGTGTCAAAATCTTATTTAGAAATGTAAAAAATTAATTCCTTTGTTAATTTTATTCTCTAAATCTACTGGATTTCACTTTCTTCATTTTTACAGAATTGTCTGTAAAATACCTGGGAATGTCCATAACCATTGTAGCGACCATTGTAATCTTGTTACAGAGGAAATCTCCAGGAAATGACAGCTCCTGGAGGTTTGGATGGGCACAGCTAGCCTTGGGCACACTCATTCAGGGTAATTTACAAGGCTGATATATATAAATGACACTCAGAGTAATTTCTCTCGTCAACTATTTAATACTTTACAAATCTTTTCCTTTTACACTAACCCCTTGAAAGAAATCTACTAGAACTGAGTAACAGGTTTTTGCTCTTAGTTGTGGCTCCTCTGCCTGGTGTCCAGTTCTCAAATGTTAAGATACATTTCACCTTCTAATGACACTGAGGGGTCACAAACCATTTCTTGTGCTTAGAGGGTCTTTAGTGTGCATTCATATGAATATGTAGCTATGAGTTGACAGTTCTGTGGTCAGAGATAGAGTTAAGGAATTTCAGAGTTGTAGGGGATCTTAAGACCTTAGATCATCACATCAAAGATGTAGAGCTAATGGGGCGGCCACGTGGCTCAGCGAGTAAGAGCACAGGCTCCAGTGTCGGGATGACCTGGAGATCAAATCTGGGCTCAGATACTTAGCACCACACCCAGAAATAACTGGCCATGTAACCTGGAGCAAGTTACTTAACCCCAATTGCTTAAAAAAAAGATGTAGAGCTAAAAAGGACCTCAGAAGTCTTCTAGTCTAGACCTAAGTTATTTGCCAAAGTTTGCACTGGTAATAAGTGACAGATTCAAGAAACCAAGCCAAGTCTTCTTATTCTAATCCAGCACTGTTTCCACTGCCCTTTGTTGTTTCTTTCATCCCCATCATTTTATTCCCCAGAGCTATACCTATGTTTGCCAAAAGATTAAACAAATTTGTACTTAATGTGTGCTTACATGAAAGACTAAGAAGTTTTATGACAGTGCTTTTAAAAATGAACAGTTTCTTTCCCTCCCCCATTAAGAAGGAAGGAAGGAAAGAAAGAAGGAAGGAAAGAAGGAAGGAAGGAAGGAAGGAAGGAAGGAAGGAAGGAAGGAAGGAAGGAAGGAAGGAAGGAAGGAAGGAAGGAAGGAAGGAAGGAAGGAAGGAAGGAAGGAAGGAAGGAAGGAAAGAAGGAAGGAAGGAAGAGGGAAGGAAAAGGGAAGGACAGAGGAAAATGAGGTAAGGATGAAGGAAGGAGGAAGGAAAATGGGAAGGAACAGCTCTGGCATGAGTACTAAATTCCTCTCTAAAGTTTTATAACCTTCATAAAGTTTTGAATTGTGTGTGTGTGTGTGTGTGTGTGTGTGTTTCAATTCTTCCGGTATTGTGAAGCAGTTACTATTTAACTTGACTTTCACTGTATGCTATTTTTAAAAAATACAATTTTAAATATTTGAAGTGAAAAAGAAAGGATTGGAACCTTTAAGAAGTTTCAGCTTTGAATATTTTTTTAAATGTTAGTGGCCTGATAATGGTAGTTTAATGAGTAATTTTGTAAATATTCTCTGCAAAGGAATTCTTGACACAGACTCATTTGACAGGAGAAAGGGCAAGAAAGGGTGATACAAAAGTTAACCCTAGCTTGATCAGAAAAAAAAAGAAGTAACTGGATTTTGTTTTTGTAGTAAGGGTGTCCCCTAAATGTGTCATGGAGGTGTTGTGTGACTTAAAGGGGGACAGAGTAGACATCTCTAGTCTTTGGTTTTCCCTCCCTTCTGGAAGGGAGACTTTAATTCCTGACAAGAGGGGAAACAGGAAGTTAGGGTCAGAAGCTTGATCACGTTGTACCATCCTGAGAGAGAGAGAGAGAGAGAGAGAGAGAGAGAGAGAGAGAGAGAGAGGGCACTGGACTAGAATTATATATCTCTGCTCCCTTAAATATTGTTAGTCTAAAGAATGTGATTTTCAGGTCCAAGATAAATTTCTGATCTCTGTTTATTAGTGGGAAAAGAGGCAAGACCTCAAATTTAAATCCAAGGTTTAACCCCCTTCCCACCAAATACCAGGTCCACAATGAGCACACATAGCACATAGAAAAATATTACCGATATCAATAGTAAAACAGAAATTAGAGAAAGTATACATAGAAGAATACATACCAGACAATATGGAGTGAAGTAGTTCTTCCATTGTGGGGCAAGGTAACTCAGCTTAACCAAGACAGTGTCCTAGATCTCACCAAATGGAAATTCCTCAAAGACTCTAGTGTCACAAGCTGGGGATGGTAACATGATGGAGATGGTCAATTCCTTCATGTCAGCTTCTTCCCAGAGTCTTATTCTCTTGTCAGCAACCTGAAGTAGGATTGGCATTTTCCATTTCTCTCTCAAAAATGAAGTAAGAAGTACCCAAAGCAACTGCAGGGTCCTAAAGTATCAGAGAGACTGAAGAGACCTGAAGAGATTGAGGAGACCTGAAGAGTCTGGCACTCTCCCCTATCATTTTCACCAACTCCATTCTGCCCCTCAGACATGGTCAGGGCATTAATGTCCACCGATGAGGAGAATGTCCTATACCGATGGGCTTGGAGACAGAGATTATACTTTTTTATACAGACATTTTAGAAACACTGTCAGTTATATATTCCTTTCTCTCTCTTTTTGAAATAAAAGAGGAAAACTAGTAAGTATAAGAGATGATGATTTAAAGTCTTCCTTGAGAATAATTCTCCAGACAGACTCTGCTAGCTAGTGAGAGTTATGAGGCCAGCTAGCAGTACCAGGGTGCTAGGCTATTAGTGCTTCCCAGTTAAATTAGTAACAGGAAAAGAACTTTCAATCATTTCTTGTTAGGCCATGGACAAGCAAGGGGTCCAAAGCATTTGAATGATGAAAGTATAAGTGAAAGAGTCAAATCAAAAAGCATTTTTTAAGATCTTACTATATGCAAGGAGACTTAGAGTTTTGTCAAGAGAGCAAAAAATAAATGCTAGAAATGAGTTAAATAATAGGTAACAGTTGAGACTTAGTGTGATAAGACACATAGAATCTATAGAATCACCTAGGTTTAGGCATTTTTTCTTTTAATCTTGTTCTATAAAATATCTCTTTGTTTACATTTGGCAATTAATGAACAGTAAAATAATACATTCTATTATTCTAAATTTGATTTTGATTTTAAAATGCCACAAATAAATCATCTGCTAATATTCAATTAGCCATGCCCATCTAGTAAAAATCTAATCAAGTCAACAAACATTTATAAGTGCCTTCTTACGTGCCAGGTAATGTTGATAAGCAGTGGAGGTACAAAGAAAGACAACAACAGACCCTGTCTTCAAGAAGTTTACAATCTCGTAGAGAAGACAACATGCAAAAACTATGTACAAGCAAGATTAGGTGTGTGTGTGTGTGTGTGTGTGTGTGTGTGTGTGTGTGTGTACAGAGAGAGAGAATTAGAAGTAATCTCAGAGGTAAGGCATTAGATTAAGGTGGGCCAGGAAAGGCTTTTTATAGAACATAAGATTTTAGCAAAAACTTGAAGGAAACCAGGGAGACCATGAAGGTGGGAGTGAGGAGGAAGAAAAATCCCAGGCATGGGGATAGGAAGTGAAAAATGTATATAGTAGAGTGTCTAGTGTTGAGGAATAGCAGTAAGGCCAGAGTCACTGGATTGTAGAGTATGTAGAGAGGAGTAAGGTGTAAAAAGATAGAAATGTAGGGAGAAGCAAAGGGTTTAGAAGGGGTTTAAAAGTCAAACAAAGGATTTTATATATCATCCTGGAAGTGATAAGACACCAAAGGAATCCCTGTTATTGAATAGGGGGATGAAATGGTCAGACCTACACTTTAGGAATACCGCTTTCATAGCTGAGTGAAGGAGGGACTGTAGAGAGGAGACACTTGAGTCAAGGGGACTTTCCTGAACGCCATTATAATGGTGAAAATGTGAGGTCACAAGGACCTACATCGGCATTATGGCAGTGTCAGAGGACAAAGGGGAGTCTATGAGAGACACTATGAAGGCAAAATCAACAGATTTGGCAACAGTTGGGTTTGGGGAATGAGAAAGAAGAGAAGAGTCAAGGACAGCACCTAGATTGAGATCTTGGATGACTGGGAGGATGGTAGGACCCTAAAGAGAAATAGAGAAGTGGAAGATTTTGGGGGAAAGATAACAAGCTTAGTTTGGATGTGTTAAATTTAGGATATCTATGGGACATCAGGTTTGAGATATCCAATAAGCAGCTGGATTTGTGAGACTGGATGTCAGGAGAGAGGTTAGGTGACTGATCTTTTTTCTGCCATAGCTCAAGAGACCTTGGAACATATTCCTCTGGCTCCAAATCCAACATTACGTCCAATATTCCTGACATATTAATTAAAGGTTCATTTCACAGAAAGAGATCATTAACTTTTCTTTGTTGTTGTTCAGCCATTTTTCAGTCCCCTTTTAGGGTTTTCTTGGCAAAGAAACTAAAGCAATCTGCCATTTCCTTCTCCAGCTCATTTTATAGATGAGGAACTGAGGCAAACAAGGTTAAGTGACTTGCCCAGGGTCACACAGCTAGTAAGTGTCTGAGGCCAGATTTGAACTCAGGAAGATGAGTCTTTCTGACTCCAGTCCCTGCAGCCTATGCACTGCACCACTTAGCTGCCCATCAACTTTTACAGGGTTAGATGGAACCTAATGTGTCAAACTAAAGCTATTAATTGAAGTTAAACATCTCCAGGACGTGTGCCCCTAACACATATTCCCGAGCATTAACCTTCTCCTTCACAGGAATCCAAAGACAGAGATGGTGCTAGGGGAGGGAAATCCCTGTCATGTTTTGACCTTGTCACATTTCATCACTGACCTACATAAAAGACCTTGCTAGAGGAATTTCCCTAGGGCTTCTGATTGGACAGGAAGTCTCATAGTTTGACAATAAGAATTCCTCCAAAGTGGGTCAGTCAAATAGACCCTCTCCAGACAAACGTAAAAGCAGTCTCACAGGTGTAATAAGTTAGTGTATCTAAAGCATTGCCAGCTCCATCCAGGGAGAAAAAGAGCTATAGAATAAAAAATGTTGGGTCCCACTCTAAAATGACTATGTGCACATAAATCTTCTCTTTTAAATAATGAATCATAAGACTCGAGCAGTAAAATCGAAACTAGGTGAAACTCAGGAAACCAGGAGATAGCACCTAGAGTTTGTGATATTGAGTCATAGTTTATGCTGAATTACTAAAGGGGAAAGTGAGCATGTACAAATAGCAGCTGGGGTGGGAGTGAGAGTCAGGAGGGGGTTTGGAGGGAGTAGAAAGAACACTGGATTTGGAGTCAGAGGCCATGGGGCTGAATTCCAACTCTGCTACTATCTGTGTGACCTTATGCAAATCACTTAACCTCTCTGGGCCTCAGTTTTCACCTCTGAAAATGAGAGTGAACTTAGATGATCTCTAAAGTCGCTTCCAACTATAATTCTGTGTGCCTATAAGAAGATGGATTTATATAGTGCCTACTATGAGCCAGGCACTGTGCTAAGTGCTTTTTACAAATACTGTCCCCTTTGTGTTCTCACAGTAACTCTGGAGGTGTGTTATTATTATCCTAATTATATAGTTTAGAAAACTGACACAGAGGTTACATGACTTGTCTAGGGTCACAGAGCTAGTAAGTTTCTGAGGCTGGATTTGAACTCAGGTCTTCCTGCCTCCAGGCCCAGCACTCTATTTACTAAGCCAACTAGCTGTCTTGTTTTATCTTCATGGACTTCAAACCTTTGACAAGTTCAAAATAAAACTGGGACCCAAGAGACTTAAAGGGAATATGGGACTCGGAAATGAGCTCCAAAGAACTTCCAGGAAATCTGATGATGAAACATGCTTCGCCTCTTCAGATAGGCTCAAGAGTGCAGAATGAGATATACATATATACACATGTACATATATATTTATGTGTACACATATAAATATTTACATATATATCTGGCCTCAGCTGCTTACTAACTATGTGACTCTGGGCAAGTCATTTAACCCAATTTGCCTCAGTTTCCTTATCTGTAAAATGATCTGGAGAAGGAAACAACAAATTCAAAGAAAACCCCAAATGGGGTCATGGACACAACTAAACAACAACCACATATAGGAATATGTACAGATGCATACACACACACACACACATTTCTCTTTTAGAAATGGCCAATGTAGGGGCGGCCAGGTAGCACAGAGAGTAAGAGTACCGGCTCCAGTGTTGAGAAGACCTGGAGATCGAATCCCGGGCTCAGACACTTAGCACCCACCCAGAAACACCTGTCCGTGTAACCTTGAGCAAGTTACTTAACCCCAATTGCTTAGGGGCAGCCAGGTGGCTCAGCGAGTAAGAGCACCGGCTCCAGTGTCAGGATGACCTGGATCAAATCCGGGCTCAGATACTCAGCACCACACCCAGAAATAATAACTGGCCGTGTAACCTTGAGCAAGTTACTTAACCCCAATTGCTTTAAAAAAAAAAAAAGAAATGGCCAATGTAGACATTTTTAATGCTTGATTATACATGTTTGGAACAGGAGTTTTATCTTTCATTCTCAACTGGCATTGGGGGAGGGGAGAGAAGGAAAAAGAGAAGATAGATTTTTGCTGGTTGAAATATATAAAATTTAATTTAAAAAAAGAAATGAGCTCCAAACACCATGTACAATAATAACTACATGCCACCTGACCTTTCAGAAATCTGACTTTTGCCATTAGAAGCAGTAAGAATCTGGAAACATTAGAGGTTAAGGCTACCCTATTTCATTCAAAAAATGATAGCAATGTGAATTAATCTATTGTTATTTATATGAGAATTTCTCCAACTTCCTCTTTGCTAATATGTAACACATATGGGGAGTTCCTGTTTGTAAAGAAACTGAAGGTTTGGAAATAAGGGCAGGAATATCTCTTAAAGACATCATGATGGTAGTCACAGGCCCATTAACTACTAAGTCAGAGAGTACTGAAATTCCAGGAGTGGAGTGGCCAAAATGACCGCGCTCCCTATTTCAAATCCCTTCTCCCTTCATCATCTTCCTGCACACCTTTCAATTTCCTTCCAGTTTTTTTTTTTTACCAAGTTTCCCAAACCCCAAAATAACTTGATTCCTACACTATCAATGAGTAAGTCCTGTCAAAGTGGAAAGAAGAGGAGGAAGGAGAGGGAGGGTAGATGGCAAGGGAAAAATCACTGACCTTGAAGTCAAGGGGTTCAGTGAAAGTGCTAGTTCTGCCACTTGTCAACTCTCTGATCTTCAACAAGTGACTTATACTTTCAGTTTTTTTGTCAATAAAAAAAATTATTATTACACTTTCCACCTTGTGGAATAATTGCAAATTTAGTGCCTATGCCTTGCTCATTCATTTAGGTGCTAGAGATACAAATGCAGAAATAAAACCATCACTGCTCTCAAAATCTTAAATTATATTGTGAGAAACACCATAGAAATATACATATCCAACACATGGGGAGAAAGAGAGAGAGAGGCGGAGAGATGATGAACAGACCGGTAGACAGACAAAGATAGAGAGAGAGAGAGAGAGAGAGAGAGAGAGAGAGAGAGAGAGAGAGAGAGAGAGAGAGAGAGAGAAAATGAGAAAAGTTGTCTTTGTGGGGAGAGGGCACTGGTAGCTGAGAGGAATCAGGAAACGTTTCCTTTAGAACATGGCACTTGAAATGTCTTGAAGCAGACCAGGGATTCTAAGAGGCAAAAGCGAGAAGAGAGTGCACTTCAGACATGGGAGGAACAGCTTGTACTAAGGCCTGGAGATGAAAAATCCAGTGCTTGTCTGAGGAAGAGTAAGAAGTCTGGGTTGATTGAACCATAGAACATGCGAAGGGAAATAGTATATCATAAAGCTGGAAACGTAAGTTGGGGCCAGGTTGTAAAGAGCTTTAAATGCCAAATAGAAGAGCTTGTATTTAATCCCAGAGGTAAAAGTGAATCACTGAGTGCTTTCTGAGGGTCGGTCTAGCTAAGTAGGGAGAGGATCATCAGCAGGAGGGTGGTCATTTAATGTTGAATCTCACGAAACAATGAGAAATATAAAAAGGCCCCCAGGCCTGTGTAGCTTTTATTTTGCTCTCCAGTGATGGAGGCAGTGGTAAAAAAAGGAGGCCAAGGGTCATAAGACCCACAATTTTTAGACTGATGACAAATATTCACTAAGTACTTAATACCCTAAGTGTCAGACCTGTGCCCAATGATGGGTGAAACTGCTGGAGGAATCGACTCATCCCAATCCTGACATTCTCACTTAAAACAGAACCAAAAGATAAAAGATGAATGAACACTGTTTTTTTTTTCTTGTAGAAGCAAATAAAAGGAGTTGAATGAGTTCATTTTATTGTGTATTCATAGGCAACAAGAAACATTAATGCTTGGGACATCTGTATCTGGATAAGTGTTTGAAAGAAGACCAGTATGAAAGCAATTGTAGCCTACATGCCAACATCGGTAGCAAAGGAGAAGAGTGAAGAACTTGACAGGACCTCCCAAACTAAACCAACATAAACTTTGACACTGAGTGACTTTAGTGCAAAAGTGTGCCATAGTTAAGGATGGTGAAAAAAGATATTGGAAAATGGGGTTTAGGAGTGAGGAATGAGAAGGTCAAAGTTTGGTAGACTGCACCAGGAGCCACGATAGGCAGCTTTGGAGAGGGACATACTGAAAAGTAAAATGTGTATACCCTTGAAGTCTAAGAAGGGACTTGTTTTCTTTTTCTTTTCTTTTTGTTTTTTTTTTAATTGCATTTATTTATTTTTTTAATTTTTGGAATAAAACAAGCATTTCCATACAATAGTACATTAGAAAAAATGATTGCACAAGAAACCACATGAGTTTGAATTTGAGAAGTCTGAGAAGGGATTTCTTAAAGGAGAGAAAAAAGAAAATTATTGAAATATATGATTAAAAGAGATTGACGGATATTGAGAGTGATTTAGTGCTAACCAGTGGATAGCCTACGTCACACCCTGGACATGTCAGAACTTCGGGATGCTCTGTGGGGGCATGATGGACTTCTGGGAGGATATGCAAAGAGTCGCATAGATAGGTAAGCATGGGGATTAGGGACTTGCATTGTTGGGAAGAATGCCCAAATCTGTGACATCATAGTTCACTTGAAAAATGAATATGTAGGTCATATTCATACACCTTTTTTCCTATCCTCGGGCAGAATTTCACTCTTCTTTTTACCTCAAAACCCAAGTAAAATGTAGCAACAGTTTCTCTGTGTTTTAACTTGACACTTCTAGAGTGAAACCTAATAGACTTACTTCCTTTTCCCTTTGATGTTTCACTTTGGTTCAAACCTGAAACTCAAAGCATCACTCATATGTGGAAGGGGAGGGGAAAGTGAGGGGGAAGGAACTTCAGAGTTTGGCCCCATTGGGGCTAAGGTAAAAAACAGGGTCAGACTATTCTTTCAGAAGAACTGCTGACTTTCTGCTGACTCAAGCAGCTCACTGGCAAAGGTGAGGAGGCCCAGGATGCCAGTTCCTCTCCACCAACTTAACAGATAGAAACACCCTTTTTGCACATCTCCAAAAGGAAATGTCTAAAGATTTGTTCACGTTTGCCTTTCATTCATCAAGTCCAAAATACTCCCTCCAGCTCCAACAGGGATTTGAGCTTGTGTAGTAAAAGAAAGAGAAACAGGATGGAGATAAATCACAGAGTGGAGTTGAGGGTTGTAATTCACTGAAGAGCTAATATGACTTTTTAATGTAACCGGTGCCAATCATATTGAAGTAGTGAAGTCAAGAAATTAGATGCAATAAAGGAGAAAGAAGCTGATGGAGGAATCTATTTGAGGTGCACTGGAGCCCTCCGTCTGACAGTTTGTCTCTGCACAGCATCATGTTCTTTACTGGTACTACATTTAGCCATGTGAGTTATCATCACATTAGTTATGCTTCATCCTATAATCTGAAAAAGGCTGTGTTTGAAAACTGATTAACATAAATTATGTGGCTCGTAAGTAATTTCTAATTTATGTTTTGTTTTATAGCATGACTTACAGCTAGAGTAATATCTTGATCCCAATGCACTTAAGAGTCTGTTAGGTTTTAAAAAAATAAAAGAAAGAAGGAATAAAAAAGAGAGGGAAGGTGAAAGGGAGGAAGAAAAGAAAAAATGAAAGAAGAGAATGGAGGAAACAAAAGAAATGGGAAAACAAAAGAAAGAAGGAAGGAAGGGAAGGAAGGAAGGAAGGTAGGGAGGGAGGAAGGGAGGAAGGAAGGAAGGAAAGAAGGAAGGAAGGAAGGAAGGAAGGAAGGAAGGAAGGAAGGAAGGAAGGAAGGAAGGAAGGGAGGGAGGGAGGGAGGGAAGGAGGGAGGAAGGGAGGAAGGGAGGGAGGAAAAGAGGAAGGAAGGAAGGGAGGGAGGAAGAAAGAAAGGAAAGGAAGGGAGAGAGAAAGAAAGAAAGGAGGAATGAAGTGGAAGATGAGAAGACAGTTACTCTACAAGTAGTAAATTTCCTCCACCAGTCAGGGAATTCTGCTGCACCACTGATCTGACTCACATCACAGAAGCTGTAGCTGGTAATGGCTGAGATATGAGAAGGCTCACTACTAAGTCATAATCCTGTCATTACCAAGGGAAGTCAGCAATGAAAGCACTAGAGTTTATACTCCTTGGGGAACTAGAACATGTCATTTCAGGAACAAGGAAAACCCAAAGCTTATCTGACTTTTTTTTCCCTTCCTAAATCAGGAGAAAATGACAGCTTTCTGAAGCTAAGGAGAACAGTGTGAGGCTCTCATCATGGCACGTGCAACAAAGTTCTGGTTGCTCCTGGGATCATCTCATTTTCAGAGCTACCTAAAATTTATGACCTGAAATTAGAGGAGGAATAAGGAAAAATGCCAGCAGGAGGTGGGTTTGTGCTGTAAGGACAGAAACGAAAATGTCATTCAGTTCTGCTGGCACACGCAAAAAAGTATTTATCCTAAAATGAGCCTGGACGATTGAAGGCCAATATATCCTTCAGTTTGCCAAGGAATGTAAAGCCAGAGAGTCTCGGGAAGGGGGAGGGGGGGAATGGGGAGAACAGTAATGCAAAGAGGCCTCCAGCCAAGTGGGAATCAATTGTTTCAACCATTTTATTCTTCCTTGATTTCTGTTACCAGACACAAATGAAGCAAATGATCCAAGAACAGCATCAGTGAGAGAAAAGCAATGGTTACATGATGAATTTCAGTTTCAGAAAGAAGATAAGAAAGAATGTTGATTAGGCAAAAGATGAGTATATTGTTGATATCTTCCCCAATGAAGATTAGGATAAGCTTTCATGAGTTTACCTATTCTGACTTATCCTGGACCGAGAAAGACCAGCATAATTACAAGGGCAGCATGATCCACAAGAGGTGTGCATGTGTGTCTGTCTG
>NW_027186304.1:67866164-67880462 GCF_028583685.1 Petaurus breviceps papuanus | reverse complement strand
AGAAGATGAAAGAAAGAGAGACTGAGATAGAGATAGAGAGACACAGAAAAAAAAACAGAAAAAGAGACTTTAGGAGCTAGGCCTTCCAAAGGTATATATATGTAGTACCCCAGAAAGATCAGTAGCTCTGGAGTCTGAGGATCAGGGTTCAAACTGCACTTAGGACACTACCCATGTGGCCTTGATCAAGTAATGTCACTTCCCTGGGTCATGTTTTCCTCATTTGTAAAATGAGGGGTTGAATGAATAGCCTCTGAGGCTCTGTCCAGTTCTACGGGACAGAAACGCTTTTGGAGTTATAGGCAGATCACATTTCGAGCCTCTAAGCACAGGTGCTGTGTTCCTCAGAGACATTTCCTTGCCTGGGTCTAGTCCTAAAACCAGACTTTATTCTTTGGGAAACAGCAGTTAAAGGGAAGCATCTGTTCACAATCACTCATGAGTTTAATTGCTAGGTTCTTATCACCCAGAGGTGTTTGTCTATGGACCACATGCACTTCCTTATGTCCAACATCAAAGGAAAACTCCAAACAAAATCCAAAGCAGCCCTCTAGAGCTGATTAGTTATTTGATTCATGGCCCTGGTACTTTCAAACAACTTGATTTCCTGCTTTGATAAGGAAGACAAACAAAGAAGGAAGAGGGCCTTCTAGATTTGAAAAGATTGACTTAGAGGAGAGGTTGAAAGAGTCCGGCATTCTGAAGAAAATGACACAGAAATTCATGTGGCCTGCTTTTGTTATTCCTTCCAGGCCCCCAGAAGGAGAGCTGCCTTTTCTATTGGCAAGGTCCAGAATAAGGCACATCTGCTTTGCTTTCTACTTCCAGTTTGAACAGGACACCTTTATTAAAAAAACGAAACAAAACCAAAAAACCCCAGAGTTCAAAGCTTTTAGCCAAGACATAGTAAGTTGACTCTAAGCAAAATTGTAAGTTTTTTTTCTTTCCAAAATCTCTTTTCAGAGTTCAGAATTTTGACCAAACTATCAACCAATCATAATTTCATAAGACTGAGGACAAAGCAAGTCTTTCCCTCCCTGGAGAGGAGTTATAGACAAGAGGCACAGAATAGGGTATGCAACCTCAGACATGGTCAATGTGTTGGTTTATTTTGCATGATTATATATATTTATTATAACAGAGGTTTTCTATTTGGAGGAGAGGATAAGTTTGTGAGCAGTGATAGAGAGGGCAAAAAAAGAAAGGATCATCAGTAAAACATTTAAACATACATAGAAAAATCAATAAGATGTTCAAAAGAGGACATAAACGGAATTTTTTTTACTACCTTGGTAAGTTTAGTATACACTTTAAAATTACAGGTGCTTCTTTCTGTATTTGACATCGTGCTGACTGCATCAAGTCCAAGAATATTGCAGAACCTCAGAAATAACATCTATAATCATTATAAAGAGTTCAGCCTAACTATCCACACATGAAAAAAGTGGATGAAAAATGTTGTTATATATTGTTATATGAACATATGTTGTTATATGAACAAATCAAAGAGCTCATCCACCATCATCATCCGTCATCTTGGGCAGACATTGCAAATGTCTAAAATTTAACTGAGATAGATCAAGCTGAATTGTCTCTGAGAAATTATAGCTTTCTTAATGACTCCAAGCTTCTCCCTGAACCATTCTCACTTCTCATTCTCTTCTAAGTCCTTTGCTGTCTGCCTTCTGATTACATCATTCAACTGAAATTGTTCTCTCCAAATTTATCAATGATTTATTAATTGCCAATTTTAATGACCTTTTCTCAATCCCCCTCTTCTTGACCTCCATGCACCCTTTTCTGAATACTCTTTCCTCTCTAGATTTTTGTGACATCTTTCTTTCCTGGTTTTCCTCCTGACCATTCTTCCTTGGTCCCACTAACCGTGAGTGCTCCCCAATGGGTCTCTCCTCTTCTCTTTTCCAAGTTCTCTCATTTAGTCCCCTCATTAGTCTCTTAACCTTAGTGCCTTCTCTCAAACATTATCTCCAATATATACTGAGTAGATCTTGTTAATACATAGTGTGCTCTAGGCTCTGTGCTAAGTGATGAGGATACAAATACAAAGAATGAAACAATCCCTATTCAACAAAGGACTTATATAATAATGGGGACATATGTGTTTATTCAGAATAAATATAAAGATAATAAATACAAAGTAGTGAAATGTAAGGTAATTAGAGAAGTAGGCTACAAGCAGCTGTGGGATCAAGTAAAACTTCATATGAAAAGGAGAGCTTGAGCTGCATTTTGGAGGAAGAGAGGGATTCTGTAAGGCAGAGGGAAGGGTACATAAAGGCTTCCATAGATGTAGCAGGGACTGGAACTTCTGAAATCCTGGGGAAAGTATCCAGCTGGCTGTGGTACCTTGGGCTCAACCTAGCTTCCAATCTTGTCAAATTCAGCTATTCTCAAAATACTATCCATACCACAAATTAGGGGGTTGGAATTAAGAAGAGAGTCCAGGAATCTCTTCTTTAGCTGACTATATATGACAGACTGGCCCTGTCTTTGTCCGCCTTGCTTTGTCCTCTTACACACTGAACACTGCTCTGAACATCTCTATCTGGAAAGCCTTTGGTTAACACGGCAGAAGAAAATAAAAATGTTCCCCAAGTTCTTTTCCAAAGGCATTACTTACTTTCTCATGAAAGAAATAAGTAATCACCGACGGTCTGAAGTAGCACTCTCTGTGTGAGGTTAATTGAAGCAAGATAGTCCCTGTGAACCCTATAGAAATTTCCATCAAAAACAGTCTGGTAACTCTATCGCTGCAGATGAGGGTTTTTATTCATGCCTTCAGTCGGATTTGTATAATGCAGACATGACTCAGCTGATCTAGGTACGTTTCGTTCTTTTCTTCTGATTTCCATATTGTTCTGCATTCATAAACCTCTGAGGATGAAACCCCTGCTAGGAAGGATGAGAGGCAGTTTCTGGGCTCAGTCATAGTGCTGCAGTTAGAACTCCATCTTCTCAGAGTTCATTTTGACATGAAAACAAGAGTCCAGCAATGGTTACAAATGTAGTTACAGAGCCTGAAGAATTGTCCTTCCTTGCTGATGAACCCCCATGTCTGAGTAGAAAAATTCCATGGCCAAAATCACCAGGGAATGGAGGGGTCAGAAGAGAGTCAGCAAAGAGGGTGGAGCAGGTGCTGAGTCAACATCAGTTCTAAAGGAATAACAAAATGCAGAAGTCTTTCATTGGGCCCTGGGGTCTCCATCATCATTTATGAAACAAAAGTACAGAACAAAACTTCACTGTTTTGTTCTGCACTTTTCAGTACTTCATTCCATATTGAGGATTTGTTCGGTTCGGTTTATCAGAGAGGAGAGGGTTGGCAGGTTGATACTTGAGTGGTCAGTTTTCCAAAAATTCTAGAAGTTTCTTACCTTGTCTTTCATAATCTGTCTTCACTATAGTCACATCCATGCCAGGTAAGATGGGTGGTATTCTTTTTAAAAAGATTTCTGACTTTGCCTTTGCAAGGTTGGGAAAGACAGTTTCTTGCTTCAGTTGTGTAATAGAAAGAATGAGTTGATTTCTAAATACCTGGGCTTCTTGATAGGCTACTCTCCTTATTTGTCGTATTCCTTATTAGGTTATCATAGCAAGAAATTCTTCCTGTCATCTAGTCTAAGTTTCCCAAGTTGTCATTTTCCTGCTACTTCTATTGTTTAGTATTTCATAGGCAAGCTAATTCTCAAGTATGCAATAATTTTTTCCAGAAAAGTTGTCTGAAAATCTAATTTCTATAAGATAATGTTATTCCCTCATTGATTTCCATTATAACATTGGAGATATCATCCCAGAGGAAAAGATTCTTCAAAATATTTAACATATCATAAAGGTCACTGGCTAGGAAATCAGAGGACCTGGGTTCAAATCCATCCTCTGATGCTTGTTGTCAATGGACCTTGACCCTTGGTTTTCTTATGTATAAAATACAGTAGTTTAACTAAATACCCTCTAAGGTCCCTTCCAGATCTTCTTTTTCCACAAACTTTTGAAAATTAAATAGCTAATATGGTGGCCAACCCCATGGCATGCTGGGTGTTATTCTGAACCAGTAGCATCAGATTTTCCTACCTGGAAGCCATAATCATTATCTAAATGCTTGAGAGTTTTTCTAAAATACCTTATCATCTCCAGGGTCTCCCTCCCTTCCACATTCATCAACTTCTGTACTCTAACATACAAAATAGACATTTTTGTTCCACGTCTGGTGATCCTTTGACTTAACACACAGAGCTTCCTAAACATTATTCCATCTACTTGAAAATCCAAATATCCAACAGTCTGTAACATTATGCTTTCCCAGTCTTTTCCATCCTTGTTTAGGGGGGGGAATATTTCTTAATATTTATTAGTAGTTTTATGAGAGAGGGAATCCAGTAAAACTGTCCCACGTGCAGCCGACATTAAGCTCTTCTGAAGAGTGAAACTGATAGCCAAAAGAGGTAAGGAAGTTTGTGGATGTGTAGAAAGAAAATTGCAGGTAATCATTTAGGCAGTAATACGAAGATGCTCTCTGAGTTGGAGTAAGTGCTATAGTGGAAAGGTTTAGGATTTAAAGTTAAAGACTTGAATTCAAAACCTGAGTTTCAGTTATTTATTAGGTGACCTAGAGCAAATCCTTACTTCTCTGAGTCTCAATTTCCTCCTCTATAATATGACATGGTTGAACAAGGTGATTTCTAAAGCTCCCTTCAGTTCTAAATCCTATGAAATAATAAGTATCCAGAGAAACAGAATTAAAAATTATTATCCACTATTACCTGAAGCTATTGACTTTCATTTTTCAACTATGACCAAGAAGTAAGATGATCTATGATTTGCTCTCTGTAACTTAACTCTGACCTACAGGTTCACGTCTGCTCCCAGACTCTGGAACCAATTCTAGTCGTGCTCAGAGGAAATTTTAAAAAGTGTTAAGCCAATAACTCAGCATCAAGTGCTTCTTGGGGCTGGTCATGCTCTGGCCTCATACCCTAATTCTAGTAATCAGGTTTTCATCCTCTTTCTCATGACTAAGTCACTATCTTTAATCTCAGTTCAGTAACTATATCCCTGTCTTGTTCCCTCATTCATTCTCACCATGTTTGTTACTTGCCCACTAGGCCAGTTTCCTAATGAATAATTTCTGTCTGTATTTTTGCTACTAATACTTACTACCAGATCTCGATGATGCATAATGCCTTCTTGCTGGACCTCCCTCTATTGCCTACCACAAGACCCTGAAGCCCGACCTCAGTCAGTCAATTGACATTTATTTAGGGTTAAGGTTAGGTCACCAACTATGCACCAGGCCCTGTGCCAAGTGCTGGGTCTAATTTCTTCACCTCTAAAGTAGAGTGGGGTTAGATAATTTCAAAAGTGGCTTTCAATTCTATGTCCCTATGTTCTCATGTTTCACTTATAAGCCAGAACACATACTTATTGCTATTAAGGAAGGCAGGTGGCACCATGTAGATAGAAGGTCGGGCCAGGACTCAGGAAGACCTCTGTTCAAATCCAATCTCAGACATTTACTAACTGTATTACCCTGATCAAATCACTTAACCTCTGTCTGCCTCAGTTTCCTCTTCTGTAAAATGGGGGCAATGATAGCTTCTCTCGCCTAAGATTGTTGTGAAGACCAAATGAGAGAATATTTGTAAAGCCCTTAGCAAAATTCCTACATAACAGATACTTTAAAAAAAGTTTGTTTCCTTCCCTATAGTGCCTTATTTTTTTCATCAGTTAAGAACCTACCTGAACTTTTTTAGATTTTCTATTGGTAGAACATTTTCTAGTAAAATATCCTCTGAGTCTTTCTGAGACTCAAGTACTAGCCATTCCCTATCTGACACAACTCACCACTGAGGTAGTTCTACTTATAACAGGAATTATTAGGAAGAAATAAAATTGAAAAGTACATGGTGTATAGTAGCAGGGACTATTGTTCCCTGTCCCACCCCTGCCCCCAATGAAGTATACTTTATCATCACGCCTGGTTTTAGTTGACTTCATGTGAGCTTTGGGAACAGCTTCTGAATACACAGTGCTGTCATTTTATTCCATTGTGTGAAGTGAGCATCAGGAATAATAGGAACAAACCCACAAATATTTCATGCTTCTTACTGTCTGGAGTTTCTCCTCCTGGTAACCTCGAGTAATTGTTGTCAATTATCATATTGACAGTGAAATCGATCAGTGGAAAGATCCCCGGGAATTTACCTAATTCATCTGGCATTGATGATAGAGTCCACTTGGTCATTCCTTTTGAATGACTTAAAGAAATAGGGGAATAAGATTAAAAGGTAGACTTTTGGAGAAAACAGAAAAGCATCCAGGAATAATGTAATACATACTAGAAAGGTGGTTTTGAACAAAACCCAAGCAGCAGACCAACAAGAAAGAGCAGCTTAGAAAGATTAATTTAGACATAAAACTGGATTTCACACTTCATTCCAATTGTAAATATGTGTTTACTCCAGGGAGATAAGCTCTCACACAGCATTCAACCTAATTGTTATAGAATAAAGCCACAAAAGCCAGAACATGTATTTGTTGATATTAATTCTCTCCTTGGGCTCAGACACTAGTTTTGTGTCCTCTTGGATGTATAAAGGAGATAACCTTCTTTTATTTTGTCCATTCTCAATAGCCACCTGATAATACTATTTCATCCCAGATCACAGGGAAGAATATTGATATTAAGTTACAGAGGAAGATACTACAGTTAGGTCTTTCCTTCAATCTGGTGCATAGTTACTATACGGGAAAATCATCAGCTTTGTTCAAAACAAAATTAATAAAAGAACTAGAACTTGCTCCCTAAACCATAGGATCAATCACTTTCCTTTCACCCCTGAATGTCCATTCCCTGCTCCCCATTCCCTAGATATCACCATTTCCCCTTTGTTTTATATCACTTTGGGGTTAGGAGGGAAAAAACATGAAAGGAGTAGAAGAAAGTCAAAAGGAAAACACACGAAGGAAAAAAAGTGGAAAAAGATAAGGTTCAGACATGCATGGAGGCAGAAGGGTTGGGTACCTTAAAGGAGTTTGACAACATTCAATAACAAGGAGTCAGAATTAAAGTTGCTGAAATACCTGAAGAGATCATCTCCCACACTTGAAGCACTGTCTATGCAACTGGAGATATCTTTTATGGCTGACCTCCCACATTACCAACACTGTGACCACTTTGCAGGTTATGCAGCCTAGGATCCACTATAGCAACAAAAGTAGAGTAGTAGTAGTAGTAATAAAAGTAGTAGTAGTTGTTGTTGTTGTTATAGTGGTAATGATTAGAGTAGTGATAGTAGCAGTAGAAGCCAAAGTAGTTGTCTTAGTAGTTGTGATAGTGGAGGTAATGATAGTAGTAGTGGTAATAGTGGTTGTAGTAGTAGTAATAGTAGTGGTAGTGATAGTAGTGATACTTTTGTGTACAAGGGTGGCAAGAAAATCTCTGCTCTCTAAGAAACCTTTGAATACCAGTCTGCTCCCCTTAGAACTAAGGGGAAAATTAAATTTATTACTGATCTATAAGTTAACCATTACGCCTGACCATTTTATGCCCATGTGAATAGCCGTGTGTTCTAGATTTTTCCTCCCTGGTCTGTAAAGCAACAAATGTTTGCCAAAAGAAATTTCCTGTATGTGGTACAAAGATAGTGTTCCCTTGTTGATCGGCCCATGATGATTTGAGCCTCTCCCACCCTTTGCACTAACTCATCAAGCTCAGCCCCTGTAATCTTTACATGCTCATCCCACTCTGAGCGGGGCAAGAGGGCCATGGGCATTCTACCTTCTTAAGTTGTGAGTAACAGGCCTTTTGTTTCCAAGCCCTCTAGTGTTCAGAATGCCTGTCCATTCTGAACTCCTACTGAAATCATGTTTAATTTCCATGATTAGCAAGCATAATGGTTGATCCTAATTGGAAAGATTGAGAATATGAATATTAAAGTGATGTATTCTTTTCAAGTAGGCTTTTGCCCTTTCAAATTGCTAGTATCAAGAGATGGTACACTCATCTCTATTAAGGTAGAGTCAGAGTGGTAACCCTGTTAACATATCTTAGCATGAGAACCTGTGACCAAGAATCCATGAGAGAGTTTGCAAAAAATTTAACAGTTATGGTATGATCAATGGAAAGTTACCTTATGTTATCATTATCCCACAGCACTGTGGAGCAGAGACTAAATTATCAGAATTTGAACTTCAGAGCTCTAGGGCAAGGGTGAGGCCACTGGTCATTCAGGAATATTATTAGATGAGCCATTCGAGGTGCACATTAAGGGACTTAACTAATGTACTAAATCAGGCCAGCTGATAGCTATATGGCTGGGGCTAGTATCAATTTATGGTGGGTCAAGAGAGGGGAACAGCGATTTTCTTTGGCCTTCTAGCTGTACAGTCAGCGGAGAAAGAAGTGTGGTTTAAAACAACAATAACAATGCCATTTAGTATACTACTGATGTTCTGTGCATATTTCTTGGACTATACTAATTGTTTTCTTTTCCATCAAGACAAAGAACCAAGGTGGTAAAATAATCCCTTCCTTTCAAACATCAACTTTTCCTCCTTTAAGGCAAAGATTTAGGCAAGATGTCAAAGTCAGTGGAAATGAAGCTACAGCTGAAAAGACTGATATAGGTTATGACAGAAGATAATCTTTGCTTTCTCTAACCTCTCAAAAGAAAAATAACGACTGGTGGGGAGTCAGCAGGAAGATTGTACCATGAATGTCTTTATTAGGAGAAATTCCAATCACTGCTG
This sequence comes from Petaurus breviceps papuanus, assembly GCF_028583685.1. Lineage (NCBI taxonomy): Eukaryota > Metazoa > Chordata > Mammalia > Diprotodontia > Petauridae > Petaurus > Petaurus breviceps. Next base: position 67,871,693 of record NW_027186304.1, on the reverse strand, counting down.
CTTCCAAAAGCCAAAGGGCCAAGATTAAGCATCCTATTAAGAGTTTAATAAATGTTTCATCTCATCTAATTTAATCTATTACCATTCACAATCAAGACATAGGGTCCTACATTAAACATGACTATATGCCATGGAAATATAAACAGAAGTCTGGTTTGCTAATTTTTCTTTACCACGAATAACAGTTACCTTGATTTGACCGTATATACAGGTCTCCCTACATATAAGCAAAGAAAGTAAACTCTTTTTATTCATTTATTTCTAATATTTTTTTAATTTTGAATTCCAAATTCTCTCCCTCTCTCTAGCCTTTGAGAAAGCATGCAACATGATATTAATTATGCATGTGAAGTCACTCAAAACATATTTCCATATCAGCTATGTTGCCAAAAAAGCAAGAAAAATAAAGTGAAAAAAATTATCCCTTAATCTGCTCTCAGAGTTCATTAGTTGTCTCTTTGGAGATATGGTGGGTACCATTTTTAATGAGTTCTTTGGAATTGCCTTGGATCATTGTATTGATCAGAGTAACTAAGTCTTTCACAGTTGATCATCATTACAATATTGCTGTGAATGTATACAGTCTTCTCCTGGTTCTGCTCACTTCATTTGCATCAGTTCATATAAGTTTTTACATGTTAAGAAAGTCAATTGTTATCAGGTTTTGTAGGAAGTGTGTCAATGAAGTTTGCTTTCACCCAACTACAACATACAGTATGCTAGAAGAGCTGATAAGACCATCGAGATTTAGTCCAATTTGTTGTTGTTGTTCAGTCATGTCTGACTCTTTGCGATCCTTTTTGGGATTTTCTTGAGAAAGATATTGGAGGAATTTGCCATTTCCTTCTCCAGATCATTTTATGGATGAGGAAACTAAGGCAAACAGGTTAAGTGACTTGCCCAAGGTCACGCTAAAGTCCACCCCTTTCCCTCTTATTTTACAAATGAAAAAAACTCAGTCCCAAGGTGAAGAAATGGACTGTACTAATTGTTTTGATTTGATTTACCCAAGGATACTGAGATATTAATTAACAGGGCTGGAATTCAAATCTAGGGTTCTAGTTCTAGATCTAATCTTGTGTCCACAATACCACAATGCCCCTATATAATGGAATGTCTTCTCTCTGAAATCCCTTAGGGCAATGACATTAGATGGGGAATTTACTTATGGGCACTTAGCTCAGTATCTGATACACAGTAGGCCTTAGCACAGTATCTGATACACAGTAGGCACTTTCCAAATTAGTTTTATCTTGCCTTGTCTTGTTTTCTATTGTACCAAGCTATTTAGCATGTTAAAAAATGTTCTAGAGCACCCTGCCTGTACTCTACCTTCATTAGAGTTCCCTCTTCAGTGATGCTTTTGGCCAGAAAGTTGTTGGTGAGTTGTTTTGCAGAGGTTTAGGTTGAGAAACCTTGACTTCTCAGGAGAAGGGACCAGATCCATGATCTATTCAACATTGGGCCCCCAACTTCATTTTTTTCCTTTTTAATTTGTTTTATTTTATTGAGACAGACTCATTTCTTACTCAATAGCTAATCTACTTTTCAATTTTTTAAACATTTTTATTTTAAGTTTTGAGTTCCAAATTCTATTCCTCCCTCTCTTCTTCCCCTCCCTGCACCCTGAGATGATAAGCAATCAGATATAGGTTATGCATGTACAACTATGTAAAATATTTATGTATTGGTCATTTTGTACCTGAAGACTTGGATAAAAAATGAAAGAAAGTGAAAAATAGCATGCTTCAGTCTGTATTCAATAAATATTAGTTCTTTCTCTTGAGGTGGATTGTATGCTTCATCATTAGTCCTTTGGGATTGTCTTGCTGAGGATAGCTAAGTCGTTCACAGTTCTTCATCGAACAATATTGCTGTTACTGTCACCCATTCCATTTTACTATGTATTCAACTGTTCATTTATGCTAGACAAACTGGATATTCTTTGTCATTCATACTAATGTGAAATATCTTATTGTGACCAAAATTGGATTTGGTATATATTTAAAACCTGGCCTGTATATCTCTGCTTAAAGCTATGGCAAACCAAAATAAAATAGCTCAGTGACAGTTAATTCAACCAGTTAGTGAAGGAGTCAGTCAAAAAATTACATCATAGAATACACTGGTAAGTTCATTTTTTAAAAAAATAGTCGGTAACTGGTACAGAAATATCCTGAAGGTATTTTGCAGACTATATTCAAAAGCCAATTATAAATGATTTCATATTTGGAAAAATCATCAATTGTTTCATATTTCCACACCACTTCTCTTGATATCACAGATGATTAAGAGCTGATTATATTTTCTGAGATTACAAATATATACATGTGTGTGCATACCTATTCTGCAGGTAGAAACTACTGTTTCTATGTAATTAAAGCCAGAGTGGTTTGGTGATTTAATTGTGAGGTCAATAGCTTCACTTGGGCTTGTAAAGAAAAAAATAATAATAAAGTGGCTAATACATTTTTGAGTAGCATTAGCAGAGGCTATGGAACTTGGGAGTTATTGCTAATATATCAATAATTCATAGGATCCTAAAATCAGAGATTTACAACTGGAAGGGACCTCCCAAGGAACCCAATAGTTTTAGGGAGGGAGAATGGATTGTAAAAGGAAAAAGGAGCGAAGCATATGAAAGTCTTCTAGAATTCCCAAGTACCATTAGGAGAAATTCATTCCCAAGATGTAGTAACATGTATATAAAGGTACTATTCACCCATGACCCTGACATCCTTACTTTCTCTATCACATCCCAGAAATAATAAACAATTGGATGAGAGAAAAGTTTCCTTTTCCTCTTAGTATATTCTTCCAGAATTCCTACTTCTTGTCCATCCTCTTCTGGTCCACGATGGTGGTCAGTCAATTAGTATTTATTAAGTAGAATAGATTGTGTGACATGGGAGACACTGGCAAAGGACCACCCAGCATGGAGTCCCCACATCAAGGAAGGTGCTGTGTTCTATGAGCAATTCAGAATTGCAGTAGCTCGGGATGTCTAGGTGGCACAGTGAATAGAGCACCAGTCCTGGAGTCAGGAGAACCTGAGTTCAAATCTGGTCTCAGACACTTAACACAAAACTAGCCATGTGACCTTGGGTAAGCCCTACCTTCCCCTCTCAAAAAAAAAATAAAAGAATTGTAGTAGCTCAAAAGAATCATGAGATGTGCAAACTTAGAGACATTGTTTCAAAACTTCATACAGGCTATTTGTGCCCATCCTGTGGTAGAACCCTCTGAGCTTGTATTGGTCAGATCAGCTGCAACTGGACACATTATAAATTAACTCCACCTTAGTGATCTTATTTTGGTCTTCTTCAAGAACCAAGGACAACAACCAACCAAGTGGCGCTGGGCACCGTGGTAAGCATTGGGGATGTAAAGATAGACAAAAGTAATCAATCCCTGCTATCAAGGAGTTCGCAGTCTAATGGGTGAGACAATGTGCAAACGTGCCTACTAAACACAAATAGGGTAAGTGAAAGGTAATCTCAGACCTAAGGCACTACAGTGTGGGGCTGGGTGAAGGTGAAGGTAAGAGGGATGTGAGCAGGATGGTGAAAGCCTCTTGCAGAAAGTAGGATTTGATCTAAGATTTGAAGTCAGGAGGGGGAGGTAAGGAATCAGAGTATTCAGTCATAGGGGTCAGCCCCATGTCACTGAGTTAGAAGATGGAGTGATTCAAGGAACAGCAAGAAGGCCAGTGTGGCTAGACTTTAGAGTGAGCAAAGGGGAATAAGTAAGAAGACTAGAAAGTGGTGAAAGGCTTTAAAAGCCCCAAAGAAGATTTTCTACTTGGTCATAGAAATAACAGGGAACCATCGGAGCTTATTAAGTAAGTGGGAGACATGATCAGCCCTGTTCTTTAGGAACATCATTTTTGGCAGCTGAGTGGAGGATAGACTGGAGTGTGGAAACACTTGAAGCAAGGAGACTAACCAAAAGATTATGGCAGCAGTCCAGGCATGAGGTGATAAGGGGCCTGCCCCAGAGTGGCAGGTATGTGAGTGGAGAGGAAGCGTAGGAGAGACACTGTGATGATAGATATCACAAAGCTTGGCAACACAGAATGCAATTAAGGAGTACAAAATTATACTGAAGTTGAGAGAGAGGGGGACTGGAAGTGTGGTGATTCTCTCAAAAATAATAGAAAAGATGGAAAAAAGAGGTTTGGGAGTAAAAATGTTCATTTCTATTAGGGTCGTGTTATGTTTGAGACTATTGAGAGAGGAGAGAATAGGGCCCAAGACAGCATTGGGGGACACCCTCATGACCTGGAAGAATAGCTGGCAAAGAAGCTTGAGGAGGGAGTCCAACAAAAAGAACCAGGTGAGGGCTATGTCACAAAATCTAGAGAGGGATCAACAGAGGCAGAGGCCGAAAAGCAACTGAGAAAGCTGAGGACTGCGAAAACCCTATTAGCTTCCTTATTTTGTTTTGCTTTGCTATAAAAAGAAATTTACTTGTTAAAAAAATCTGAATGCTGACACTGTCCAGAAAATTTTAACAGGCTTATTTATAATTGTCCAAAGTTGAACTGTTGAAACTTGTTCACAGAACATTTTCATGACTGCCTTAGCATTTTAGGTCCTCATATTTGTATTCAAAATTCACACAAAAATTAAAATGGAAAAAAACCCTGCCAACACTTGATTCAGTCCTTTATTTTTCCATTCACAGTCTTATACTTGGGTACCTTTTGACCCCATGTGAAAAAAATATCTAATGTTCCAAACTACCAATAACAGGAAGAAGAGAATTTTTTTTCTTCTTTGACAATGCCACACGTTTCCCATCATAGTGGAGTTTAAGCATGTTCTGCACATATGCAGCATGCTAGGTGGGTGTCTTTTGGCATGACTATGACCCTTGTGCCGTGTATACCACATAGGTTGCTGTCCTTAAACAGGCCAAGCAGACAGGTTTCACTTGCCTCCTGCAAAGCCCCAGATGCTGCACTCTGGAAGCTCAGGTCTGTTCCGAAGTCCTGAATGATTTCATGCACCAGGTGCTGGAAGGGAAGGGTACAAATTCCAAGTTCAGTGGAAGGTCAATGATAATGTCCAATTTCACAGAAAGCCACAGGATCCAGCCTAAGGCATTGAGAGTTTTTGTCCTCTCCAGAAGAGGGTGTACTTTGGGAGCTAGAATCTTTTTTTTTTCTGGTTTATCAACAGAAGTTTGCATTAAAACTTCTCCCTTAAAACTTCCCCTTCCCCTTCTTTTTACACCCCCCTCTTTCTTTTTTTTTTACTTAGGCTGATGCAGTGAGAGGCAGATCTAGAACTGGGGAGAAAGACAGAGGCAGAAAAAGACAGATAAATATACAGAGAGATGGAGATATAGAGACACAAAAACAAAGAGACAGATAAAGACAGAGAGAAAGTGGGAAGAGCAAGACAGAGAGGGAAGGAGATACAGAGAAAGAACAGTAACCAAAAAAAGAGACTGGAGAGGAGGAGAAAGTCAGAAAGATAGACACAAAGACGCGAAGAGAGAGAGAGAGAGAGAGAGAGAGAGAGA
>NW_027186304.1:67847826-67866154 GCF_028583685.1 Petaurus breviceps papuanus | reverse complement strand
ATACAGAGAGAGAGACATACACAGAGAGAGATACAGAGAGAGAGAGAGACATACAGAGAGAAAGAGAGAGACATGCAGAGAGAGAGAGAGAGAGAGAGAGAGAGAGAGAAAGGAATAGAAAGAAAGAATGGAAAAGGGAGAGGGAAGGAAAGAGAGATATAGGAAGAGAGGAGGAGACAGACAGAAACAGATGGACAGAGGGACTGTGGTGGTGAAAGTGGTTGCCAACATCCTTAGCTTTAGAAATAAAGAGATCATTGATAACTTTGAATGCTGAGATCAAATGCCAGCCTAGAAGGAAAGAAAAGGAAAGCATCAGGTCATAGACAGCTTTCTCACTGAGTTTAGACACAAAGGGAAGGAGAGATACCTTATGAACTAAACAGTTACCAGGGATGACAGGATCAAATGAGGTTTTGTTTGTTTGTTTGAAAAGAACGGGGCAATATTCTGGAGAAGACAGGATGGAATGGGTCAAGGTTGCATGTAGAAGGCTCAGCCTTGGCCAGAAGAGTCCAGTGATCTGTCTCCCAGGAGACAACAACTGCTTTACATACATTATGCACAGGCAAGTCAGTGTAGTGGATAGAGTGCTGTACTTGAGCCAGGAAGACCTGAATTCAAATCCAGTATCAGACACTCTGTAGCCCTGGGATAAGTTGCTTAACCACTCTGACTTAGGCTCCTCAACTGTACGATAGTGTTAACAATAATGTCTACATCCCAAGACTGTTGTGAGGATACAATGGGATAATAAATGTAAAGCACTTGGCAGACCTTAAAGTGTCATATAAATGCGAGCTATCATGACCACTTATCCAATGATGCTCACAATGACCCTAGGAAATGTATAGAACAACTGTTATTTCACTGACATTCTCCCCTTCATCTTTTAGTGAATCTCTTGCCCCCTTGTCTTCACTATTCCTACCACATTTACATGCAATCTGATTTCTAGACTGTTTCTCCAGGGCTTCTAAGGACAGCTGAAGAAGTTTACTAAACAGAACATAAAAATCTGTTACATTGTTATATAATATTGTTACAAAAATAGTCTCAACTGAACCCTTACTAATAGAGTCGTCTTTTTTATTTATCTCTTATTGATTCACCATATTTTCCATGACAAAACTCCTGTATTCTCCTCAAACCTCCAGATCCACTTGTAGACCCTCCTTTCTCAAAAGATGATCACCTCCTCTCAGCTTTACCTCAAAACCTCACTGGCCTTATTCCTCCTTCAGCTCTGTTCCTCCAGCACCAGAGAGAGCTGTGGTGGTAAGCTGGCAGGCCTGTCCCTCTCCTGTGCTGACTCCTCTACCTTTGCCCTGCAGCCTGTACAGGGGCATCTCCAATTGTTCTGATCTGTATCAGGTCACTGAACCCAGACGGCTCCAGAGGAGGAAGTGAGGCTGGTGACTTTGCACAGCCCTCCCTCACTTAAATCCAACTCACCGGCAAGTCATGGCATCACCTCCCTGAAGTCACGGTCCTCTTTGAAAACAAAGGACAAACAACCAGGACCTATGCACTTCTTTAGCTTCATTGAGACCTTGCTCCATCAATTGGCCTCTCTCATCTTCAATATCTCCCTCATTTCTGGTTTTAGTTTCCCCTTTGTCTTGTCAATCCTTTTTAAACAACAACTCTCTTTTCTTTTTCCCTTCTCCCTTTTACCTCTAGAGCCGCCATCCTTGGTGTTTCTTTTCTGGAATCTTTATTTTCAGAAAAAGCCTAGGCCAGTCTCGTGATGACACCTTCACTCCTCTACTGGCTTTGCTCTGGATTCTCCAACTTGCTCCGACTCCAACCTAAGGAGTACATATTCTCCCCCTCCTCCTTTTCAGCTTGTTTTTATGTGTTGTCTTCTCCCATTAGAATGTAAGCTCCTTGAGGGCAGGGGCTATCCTTTTTGTTTGTATTTCTATTCCCATTCTTAGCACAGTGTCACACGTAGTAAATGTTCCATGACATTGCTGACTTGACCCTGCTATGCTCCCAGACCACCTTCCCATTGCTCTTCTCCACTTTATTACCTACCTATGAGTTGTACTTGGTGGTGTGGATAGATTTCTTAGAGGGCTGTACTTGGAATTAGGGAGACTTGGCTTGAGAAGATCACAGATCTGGAGATGGAAGAGACCTTAGAATCCAAGAGCTTCATTTTACAGATGAAGAAACTGAGGCCCATAGAGGTGAAGGGACTTGCCAGGGTCGCACAACAAAGTACCTGAGGCAGGATTAGATCTCAGGTCATTCTAACTCTTTCTTCTACAATGCTTCTTAAACTATGGGTTGAAATTCCGTACAGGATGGTGAAAAATATGGGGACAGTAACAGGTTTCTGAATGTGCAATGCCCAAAAAATTAATTCAGAATCAAACTCGTCATGAATCTGAGGTGTTTCTGGCACCTCTTGCCCCTGTTGCTTTGCACAACTTCACTGCAGCCTTGGTTCCAAGCACATAGCATGTGCATTTTGCATTGCTCATGCCGTCAAGCCATGAAACACCAATGAATGCTGTCAAAATGTGAAAAGGGGTCACAAGTGGAAAAAGTTTAAGAAGTCCTGTTCTATGCCACCTAAAACATCAGTCCCAGGCAAGACACTTAACCTTTTTGGACCTCCCTTTCCTTTTTCGTTAAATAAGGGGCTTGGGCTGGATGCTGTCTAAGGTTCCTTCTAGCTCTTTGCCAATAATGTGACACCTCTTTTTTTGGGAAATTCAGTGGGTTTTTTTCCCGGTTCTTATTTTCTCTTCCCTATCTGCAGCATTTGAAACTGCTGATCATTCCTTCCTTCCTTCCTGATACTCTTTTTTCCTTTCTTGAATTCTGGAATATTATCATTTCTTGGTATACTTCCTACATCTCTGATCACTCCTTTGTCTCCATCACAAACTCCTCTTTTCTGGACCCACTACATGTGAACATCCCCCGGGGTTCTGCCTTTGGTCCTTTTCTCTCTGGGGACCCTCTCCCTTGTTGTTATCACCTATTCCTATGGCTTAAATGATCACTTCTATGTTGATCACTGCCAAATTTATAATCTCCAGTACTGACCTCATTCTTGAGCTTCTAACTGATTTCCCAGCATCTAGTTTCTCTTCTTTACAATCCATCCACCCTCCTGCTACCACAGTAATATACATTTCCTAATTCAAAACTTTTGATATAGCTTGACAATGCAATAAAAGATAAAATCCTTAGCAAGGCTGGAAGTTGGCACAGTGGATAGAGCACTGAACCTGGAGTCAGAAAGACCTGAGTTCTATCCTAGCCTGAGAGACTTATTACCTTGTGACCCTGGGTGAGTCATTTAGCCTCTGTCTGCCTCAGTTACCTTAACTAGGATAATAATAGCATCTTCCTCCCAGGACAATTGAGAGGATACAATGAGATGATATTTGTAAAGAACTTAGGATATTGCATGGTACAAAGTAGATGCTTAATAAATACTTATTTTGCTACTTCCATTCTGTCATTAAATACTTTCCATAACCTGGTATCAATTTATTGAATTATATTTGTATTTGAATATCATTCCAAAAAGGAGGTAGCTAGGTGGCTCAGTGGATAGAGTACTGGGCCCATAAACAGGAAGACTTAAATTCAAATGTGACCTCAGGCACTTACTAGCATGACCCTGGACAGGTCATTTTACCCTGTTTGCCTCAATCCGCTGGAGAAGGAAATAGCAAAGCACTCCAGTATCTTTACCAAGAAAATCCCATGGAGGGGGCAGCTAGCCGGCACAGTGAATAGAGCACCAGCCGTGGAGTCAGGAGAACCTGAGTTCAAATCCGGTCTCAGACACTTACAAAAACTAGCCGTGCGATCTTGGGCAAGTCACTTAACCCCAATTGCCCTTCAAAAAATAAACAAACAAAAAAGAAAATCCAATGGACATCATAGTCCACAGGGTCACAAAGAGTCAGACACAACTGAACAACAACAGCAATCGTTCCTAATAGATCATAAGTTCCCTGAAGGCAAGTAGTGCATCTAGTTCATCTTTGCATCCACATAACCTAGAAACAGTACACTGCACACAGTAGGAGATTAGTAAATTTGCTGAATTTAATTACAAATGGTTGGATTACTGCACCCATTTTACAGATAACCAAACTGAAGCTCAGAGAGGTTACATGACAGCTAAGTTTACAGATATCCAGTTGTAGTAGAGTTTAGATTAGTCAGTCAGAAAGCATTTCTTAAACTTCTACTGTGTGTTGGAGATTCAAAGACAAAAAAAAAGATCAATCTCTGCCCTCGGAGATGTCTATCGAGGAAAGAGAAAGCACACATACACAACTATTTAAAAAATAAATATATTTAGTAAATAATAAATACAAGGCAATGAAGGAGAAAGGACATGAGCCACTGGGAGGATCAGGACAGTATTTTTCTGGAAAGAGGTGCTTAAACAACATATTAAAGGAAGAGAGGAAGTCCCTAAATCAAAAGGAAGGAGAGAATGCATTCCAGTTCATAGTTCATTCCATTATTCCTCCGGGTAGGTCTTAGATTTCGGTCTCTTCTTACCAACCCTAATGTAAAATTGGATTGAATATCAAATCCTGCTACTTTTACTACAGCTGAAGCTCTTGCTACCTTTTGTAGCTTAATTCTTTAGAATGGTTTGGATTCGTGTTTATGCTATTTTTAAAGGTTTAATTTGATTATTCATGGATGGAATTCATCCTGCTTTTCAAAATTATCATCCTTCTCAATCTTCAGAAACGGAAAGACCAGAACTCCCGTGCTTGGATAGAAAGCTATCCAGTTACATTAAAGTCGGTTTGCTTAGCCTGCAGAAAGAAGAGGGTAGGTTCTTTGGCTCACACATTCCACATCCTGGCTCCTAAGTCTCAGCCCCAGACCTGGCTTCAAATTCCTTACACTTGGTTATGCACAAAGAACACACATGATGACATAAAAACAACATGTAAAAGGAAAAAAAGAGAAATACATCTGTTTAAAACAAACTCTTTTGTGGCACTAGGCAGAGAAAAACACACAATCAAACTAAAAATCTCTCCATAAAATTATAATGAATAAAAAAGAGGAACCATTCCTAAAAAAAGTCCTTCTACTCCAATCTATCTCAAAGGTCAGAACTCAAGCCAGTATATAGTAGGTGTCAGTGGTTAAATAAAAGATGAAATGAGTTACACAAGATTGGCCTGTTTTCTTAGAGACTAGTGACTTAAAGAACTGAAAAGATTTTTAACACTGCCAAAAAACGGTCCCGTAAGATGATAAAAATAAATAGAATCAGACAGCCCTATTAGACACGGCTCTCTTTAATGGAAGTCTGCCTACTGAGTGAGTGTCAAAAGATACAAATGCCCAGATGAACTTTCCAAAAGCTCTCTGGTAGTTTTATGATAAAAGCCAAATCTTCTTTCCCCCCATATTTCCTTTAACAATAGAAAGTCTTGTCAAGATTGAAAGGTGGGAGGAAATGCCCATAAGATGTAGAAATTGAACATCCCCATCATTCTGAACACACATGGAAGCCTAAAATAAATATATTAAATTTTATGTGATGAATTAAAAATAAGACTTTGCTGAACCCAACCAGAAATAGAATTAGTCATGAAGATATCCATGAAGGTGGCTTGAGATAAACAGTAAATTTTCAAAGAATCATAAAATCTGATTGTTGAAAGAGCCCTCAGTAACCATCTGGTCCAATTCATATTTGAAAGGAATCCCCACTCTAACATATCTCCCAAGTTGTCATTCAGTCTCCAATTGAAAATCTGGGTGGGGAGAGACAGGAAGAATAGAGAAAGAACCCATTACTTCCCAAGGTAGCCCTTTCAAGTTTTAGACAGCTCTAATTGTCAAGAAGCTTTTCTGATATCAAGCCTAAATTTATGATTCTTCAACTTCCACCCATCATCCATCCCAACATTCTTGGTCTTGCCCTCTAGGGCCAAACACTTTTAAGTTCAATCTCTCTTCTAGCCAATAATCCTTCTGATACTTGAACATGGTGACTTGAATACATGACTCTCCTGAGTCTTCTCTAGGCTTAACATCCATAGTTCTTTCACCTGATATGACATGAATTCAAGGCCCTTCACTGTCCTCTTTTTGAGTTTCACCAGTGTAATGACAATTATCTCAAAGTCACAAGTCAGAATTTACCATTAAAATTTTAATAAGATTGTACAACCTATGGCCAAGGAATAATTTTGGTTTTATTTAGATGCTGTTGGTCACATGGTGCATATTATACAACATTGCATAGTTTATTATAAATTATAAATCAATGAAATCTTTACAATGGATTATATTGTCTTTAGATTTTTAACTATCAGTTGATGCATACAAAATCAACATAAACCCCAAATCTCTCTCTATGCAAACCCACCATATTTACAATAATCCATGATGAAAAAGATGATGAAAAGATTCTTCCTACCCAGTCAATTAGTGTCATAAGTCATAATTTAGCTGTAAAAGTAGGATCACATGATCTAAGGCTCTTTTTCATAGTGAAGGAATAATTTTAGCTTTATTTAGATGCTGATAGTCCCATGATGCATATAATGAAATATTATGATAATTTAGTTTATCATACAATATAAATCATTAACATCTTTACCATTAGATTTTTAATTCTTAGTTGACATATACAAAGTCAACATAAACCCTAAATATTATTGAATCTTTCTCTAAAGACAACTCCACTAAATTTACAAAAATCTTCAGTAAAAAGTTGATGACAAGACTCCTTACATAGTCAATTAGTATAAATAATAATCCATAATTTACCTTTAAAAGTAGATCATATAACCTAAAACTGAAAACAATTTTACAAATCATTTAGTTCAACTCTCTCAGTTATTACATAAGGAAATAAAGGCCCAGAAAAGTAAAACAACTTGTCCAACATATTACAGGGAGATAAAAGCAGAAATTAAGATTTGGAACCAAATCCTCTCACCCTGATTCCATTGCTTTTTCTGGGATATCATGAATACTGGTTAAAGTTCTAATAAATTTGGCTACTTTAGACTATCCCAATACTTATTTTCTTCATGGTTTTTGGAAATCAAGCTAGCTTAAATCATCCCTGGGGACTCTAGAACAGCTTCTAAAAGGCACACGAATGAAATGTTATCAGTGGGGTCTGTGCCACTTATGATGGACCAGGTGCTCAAAAAGTGTCTACATGCATCAAAATCATTAAAATAATAAAGCAAAATGGATGTCTTCTAGAGTGTAAAGCTGGATTTGTTATTTTCCATGCTGCCAGATGCAAAGCCAAATGTTGTGTGTTCATAAAAAAAATGCATATCTGTCTTCTCCATATCCATAAACAATAGTAACACATACAAATCTCCCATTTCTCTGTGATATTACCTCTACAGGATAGTGAGAGAATCAGAGTAGGACAAAGCAGCCATTCACTTTTGGTTAACAGAAGATAAAGCTACTGTAGTTGGAAAAGAAGTCAGTGTAGTACAGTAGAAAAAATGCTGAGCTTGAAGTCATAAAACCTAGTCTGAATCCTGGCTCTGCCGTTTTCCTGCTACCTGTGGAGCCTTGGGCAGGTTGCTTTACTTCTCTGGACCTCAGTTTCCGCAACTGTAAAGCGAGGAAATGGAGCTCTTCTATCTCTAGGTCTATGAGCCTATGAATCACAAAACCGTGTTTGTTGCTATGATATTGCTTACAAGCCCTAGCTTGGTCTACACTTCAACCACTCTTCTGGAGTTGTTCTCCTATCTCTCTGCCTTTGCAGAGGCTCTTAATCTAGAGTCTGAACTTTTTATAATTTTGAATACTGTATTTTCTTTCTTTTTTTTTTAATTTTTTGGTCTTCATAAATTTGTTTACTTTTAGTTTACAGGATTCAATGACCACAATTCCTTGAGTTTCAAATTTTCTCCCTAATCTCTCCCCTCCTTCCCTGCCCCCCATGGCAGCATACAATCAAGTATAGGATCTGCAAATACTTTCACATTAGTCAGGTTATAAAGAAGGATTGTATTGGATGAAGTGAATAATGGGAAAGAGGAAACAAAACCAAAAAAGAAAAAGACAGAGAGCAGGTAGTTTGCCTCAATTCAGTTCTTTCTCTGGATGTAGACATCTCTCTCTATCATGAGTCTTTTGGGATTGACTTATAACACTGCATTGCTGAGAAGAGTCCAGTCTATCAAAGTTGGTCATCACATATGTTGTATCTGTAATTGTGTACAAATTTCTCCTGGTTCTGCTCTTCTCACTCAGCATCACTTTGTATAAACCTCTCCAGGTAAATATGAAATCTATCTGCTCTTCATTTCTTATAGCACAGTAGTACTCCATTACATTCATATACCACAACTTGTTTAGCCATTCCCCAATTGATGGGCTTATTAATTAAATTAAATAAATAAATTAAAAAATTAATTTCCAATTCTTTGCTACCACAACAAGAGGTGCTATAAATATTTTTGTACATATGGGTCTTCCTCCAACTCCTATGGTCTCTTTGGGATACAACCCTAGAAGTGGTATTGCTAGGTCAACTACTTATAGCCCTTTGGGCATAGTTCCAGATTGCTCTCCAGAATGGTTGAATCAGTTCACAACTCCACCAACAATGCATTAGCGTTTCAATTTGTCCACATCCTCTCCAGCATTTGTCATTTTCCTGTTTTGTCATCTTAGCCAATCTTCCTGGTGAGATGTGGTACCTCAGAGTTGTTTTGATTTGCATTTCTCTAATCAATAGTGATTTAGAGCATTTTTTCATATGCTTATACATATTTTTAATTTCTTCCTCTGAATACTGCCTGTTCATATCCTTTGGCCATTTATCAATTGGGGAATGACTTGTATTCTTATAGATTTGACTCAATTGTCTATATATTTTAGAAATGAGGCCTTGGGGCAGCCAGCAAGTAAGAGCACTGGTCCCAGAGTTGGGATGACCTGGGGATTGAATCCGGGCTCAGACACTTAGCACCCATCCAGAAACACCTGGCTGTGTAACCTTGAGCAAATTACTTAACCCCAATTGCTTTAAAAAAAAAATTAGGCCTTTATCAGAGACATTGGTTGTAAAAATTCTTTCCCAATTTTCCACTTCCCTCTTAATATTGGTTACAGTGGCTTTGTTTGATTACTGTATTTTCTGTAATTGATTTCCTTTGGAATTTTATTTATTAAGTAAAACTTTATCTTATTAACTTAAAAACATTATTTTGAGTAAGTGGTTCATCAGTTTCACCAGCCTGCCAAAGGGATTCAAGATAAAAAAAAGGTTAATAACTCCTGCCTGGGGGGTGGGGGTTGGGGGGCTAGGTGTGAATATAGCACTGACCCTGGAGTCAGGAGGCCCTGAGTTCAAATTCGGCCTCAGACACTTAACACAAAAAGTAGCCTTGTGACCTTGGGCAAGTCACTTAACCCCAATTGCCCTCCACAAAAAGGCAATAACAATAATAATAATAATAATAATTCCTGCCTGGAATCAATTCCCTCCTCACCTCTACCTCTTAGAATCCCTAGTTTCCTTCAAAGTTTGGTTCAAATGCTACGTCTATCCAAATAAATTCTTTCCTGATTCTACCAACTGCTACTATTTCCTATTCTTCCCCTCTTCCAACAATTATCTTGATTTTTATCATGTGTATATATTTTCTATGTGTTGTGTATATATTATTTTCCCCTATAGAACAGAAAGTCCTTGAGGACAGGCACTGTCATTATTTTTCATTGTTGTTTATTCATCTCCATTGCCTAGTACAGTCTCTGGCATATGTTGTTGAGTCGTTTTTCAGTTGTCTTATTCTCTATGACCCCATTTGGGGCTTTCTCGGTGAAGATACTGGAGTGGTTTACTATTTCCTTCTTCAGCTCATTTTACAGATGAGGAAAATGAGGCAAATGGGGTTAAACGACTTGCCCAGGGTCACACAGCTAGTAAGTATCTAAGGCCAGATTTGAACTCAAGATGAATCTTCCTGACTTCAGTCCTGGTACTCTATCCATTGCACCATCTAGATGTTGTATAGTAAATGCTTAATAACTAATTGATGATTAATTGCTTTGGTTACAATGGTCCTTCTTTTATTCTTTTTTTGTAACCCATGTGAATCTGAACTTACCAGAAAACTCAAGATGAAGCCACATTCACCTTATATCCCTTTTCTTTATTGTGCTCATTTGTGATTGGATCTTATCAGCATTTTTTAAAGCCTCCATTTCCCCTTTTAATGTTTCTGACCATTAGATTCATACCAATTTTTCTCTTGATGTTTTTACAAACATCTCTCCTAAAGTTCAGAATATATGGTTAAGCATGCACATTTTCCTCCTTGAATTCAAAGCCTCAGACAACGTGGTCATTTTCTTTCAAAGTCCTTATCAATTTCATTCCACCTGCTCAGTATTCTTGGTCAGAATTAGGTCCCTAGTGATTCTCCTTGTCACTTCTTTCTTCTAAATTGATATGGCCATGGTTATTTTATTGTAGGACTAGACAGAAAAGGACATTTTTCATTTTCTCTGAAGACCAATCCAATCCAATGTACGTTCAAGCATCTACTATAGGCTAGGAAGGTTCTGTGCTAGGTACTAGGGTTGCAAAGACCCAATGAAAAATTACTTCTGCCCTGAAGGTGTTTACATTCTACTGAGAGTTATATTTCATATAAACATGTAACAAATAAACAAATATTATTCATCTCCATTTTATTCTTTAAATGTGAAGAATAAAGGCCTGTTGCTTCCAACATAGAATGGCTGATGTAATTCTTTTGTGAAGTTCATTTAAAATCCTAACCCCAATCAAACTGAAAACATCATCCCTATAACTGAGTACCCATTGTAGAACACTGTAATAGGCTCCAGGAAAGGAGCATAGGGAGTGAAGAATAAGAGAATATATATTTTCCAATATTATTCATCAGCACAGCTTTCCTTTGAAATATTCAGGAGCTTCACAGAAATATGAGATGGAAGGTAAAAGGAGGAACATAGCTCCTAGTACTTAGTCACTCAATAAGCATTTATAAGGCACCTACTATGTGCCTTAGCGTTTGATCCAGAGTAGGTTCTATGGCTACCCTAGATGTTATTATGAGTGCCATTAGTCTACATATATAGAAATTGTTGCTGTTCACTCATTGCAGTAATGTCCTGCTCTTCGTGACCCCATTTGGAGTTTTCTTGGCAAAGATACTGGAGTGATCTGCCATTTCCTTCTCCAGCTCATATTATTGATGAAGAAACCAAGGTAAACAAGATGAAGTAACTTGCCCAGAGTCACACAGCATAAGTCTGAGGCCAGATGTGAACTCAAGAAGATGAGTCTTCCTGACTGCAAGCCCAGTACTCTCTACCCTAAGGCCACACCTAGCAGCCCCACACATAGGAGCAGTGCATTGTTAATTATGTTTTGCTTCACTAGTCCCCTTTTAGTCAAATAACGCAATTCCACCTGCACCCAACTCTATTGAAACTGAATTGGAAGCTCTGCCCCTGAGATTGAATGTTTTCAAATGAATCAAATTAATTGATTAGTTGTTTTGGCATCCTATAGACTCAGCTTTTGCTTTTTGCCTTCTTTCTTTTAAATGCAGATAACAGTATTCAACTGCTACTTAAGACTAGATAAAAGAGTTATAAAGTTTGAATTGTTTTTTTTTAATATGTATTCAGTGGTAATAATTGTTTTGATTTAAGAAGGTTGAATAATTTCATACAAATCAAGAAAACAAAGATTGACTATAAAATGGGAAGAAATTGTGTAAGGAACAGATGCTTTTAATTTTTCTGTTAGGACAGTCTAAAAACACCAAGTCTATTGGGAAGAATTGTTTTTCTTCCTTCCTTCCTTCCTTCCTTCCTTCCTTCCTTCCTTCCTTCCTTCCTTCCTTCCTTCCTTCTTTCCTTCCTTCCTTCTTTCCTTCTTTCCTTTCTCTTCCTTCCTTCCTTTCTTTCTCTTCCTTCCTTCCTTTCTTCCTTCCTTCCCTCCTCCTCTCCCTTTCTCCCCTCCTTTTTTTCTCTTTCTTTTAATTGAGGAGATCTATAAGGCTCTTTCTGCTTTTTAGGAATCACTCTTTATAAATAAAAAATGATGTAAAATAAAAATCTCTTCAGTGACAAAAACCATAAACCATATCTTATAGTCCTTCAGCTTCACTCCCTATCCTCCCTTCCTGGAGCCTACTACAGTATTCCACAATGGGTGCTCAGTTATAGGGATGATGTTTTCAGTCTGGTTGGGGTTCAGATTTTAAATGGACTTCACAAAAGAATTGCATCAGAAGCAACAGGCCTTTATTCTTCACATTAAATAGAATATATAGCTTATAGGGAGATAGCACAGACTGGGAGCATGGAGATAGGAACAGGGGCAACCTCTACCCTCAAATTGGGGTAGCAGTTGACATCTCTAAAATGTGACAGTGAAGGGATTCAACCAGAAATGTCATCAGACCCTTATAGTGATAGTTTTCAGGCCATGCTAGGAGGAAGAAGCCCATAGTGGTTCAACAAGAATCCACTCCCTGGACTTGGCACATTATTATACCAGGTTCTCACCACTCCTTCCAGGTTCAAGAGGGTGGAAGTCTGTGGTCACTCCAAGCATCAAGGTAGTTTGGGAGTGCTCAAGAAGGCCTTCAGAAGGAATTGGGAGGTTTCCAAAAAGGAAGACTGCAGAAAGGAGCCAGATATAGATATTAGATTTAATATTTTAGTATTTTGGGCAACATTTCATTTCTTAAATTGGAACCTAGCCAATGAGGGGTTAACAAAAGCTGCATAGGCATGACAGTGAGGCAAGCAACTTAAGTGCTCTCTGGCTTGGGGACTCTTCTAGTGTCCAGAGGGTATTAAAATCAGTCTACTTTATTTGCATGTGCCCAAGAGGGTTTGGAAAGTCTGGACTAGTAGTCCTTATAGAGTGATACCTGATGACTAATTCAGATTTTACCCTCAAGTAATTAAGCTTCCTTATTGGATAATTAAGGTAGTGACACACAATCTCCCTGGATGCTTAGGGAAGGCCACACTGAGTTACAAAAAGGGTTCCAATAAGATTAAATCATTAATCTACCAATTCTAAGTTAAGAATTTATTAGCAACTCTGCTTTCTGCAGAAAGATCTAGAAGATATTCAAATCGTTAAAGCCTCCCATTCCTATTACATTACACTTTCATGCCATGTTTGTGATCTGATTCTTGAACTACTCTTTTATCTCCTTCCTGTATCTTTGTGGTCTATGGGATAATCCGTTAGCAATATTAATTAAATTAAATTTAAATATTAATATTTATTTAGCAATATTAATTTTATTAATATTTTTATTTTAGCAATATTAAATTAAAATTAAAAATTAGCAATATTAATTATGTGTCCCTTTCCATTGATCCTCACTCCCATTGTTTCTCCTGCTTCTTCTTCCCTCCTTCCTGCCCTCTAGTGCATGTGTTACCTCACGTGAGTTTATCTTCTTAATATACTGTATTTTTCTCCCACCTTTAATTATTCCTTTCTCTTGAAATGAGGTATACCCTTCCATAGGCATAGTCCAGGAATGACTCTCATCCCATTCAATCTCAGTGACATCTATGAGGCCAAATCTGTCTTCTTTGCATTAACTTCTCTTGTTCATCCTGTCTATTACCCTTACTTTGAGCATTTGCACATAGATGTAAGGCCATGGGTTTTATAACCAGTTCTCTTCTTAGATACCGTGTTTCATGATTTATCCTCCTGTATTAAACCTGATACTTTCTATGAGTACCAAGTTCTTCAGACCTTCTTGACCAGTTTTCACTTTTTGCCCTCCTTTTTAAATTTTAAACTCTCTTGATTAGATTGATACTGAGACCAGAATTTTTTTTAAAAAGTAGGCCCTAGTGGGTATACTCCATCCCTGGCCAAGAATTTATTATTTAAGTGTGATTCAAAAAGTGAAATCCCTTTCTTCAACATTATGTCCTAACTAAACCAGACTTTCTCTTCTAAAGTCCCAATCTTTAGTTGGCATCAGTGAAGAGACCACAACTTGAGCTCCTATATTCTTCTTCCTGCAAGGATTTCCCAAGTCCTTAAGAACAACATTAGGTTCCTTCTGGTAATCTTATTTGTCCCCAGATGAATCATTAGGAGTACACAGAGGCTGTTATTTTTTTAAACAGGTCCCAGGAAGCTCTCTGTCATGACCCATATACAGACTCTGGAAGACAGCCCATCTCTTTATTGTTCAACTTCAGGTTGAGAAAAGGCAGCCTCAGGCCCCATTGGTGACCTTAGTCAGTGATCACAAATTACTTTTATCTCATTATTTTTGTTGTGTTTTTGTTTTAAATTTAATGACCAAGATCTGTCCCTGATCCTTGTTTCTGGGAGTGCCATCATAAAACTGTTAGATTCTCTAGGAAAGGAACCATATCTTGACCATTTGATTTATAGTGCATGCCTCATCTAGAAACATATAATAATGACAATGTAATAATAATAGCTAGTATTTCTGTAATGCTTACATCGTAAGCACACTAAGCACTTTATAATCATTACCTCATTAGATTCTCACAACCCCTGTGGGACAGAGGTTCTATTATTATCACCATTTTACAGTTGAGGAAATGAGGGAGGCATAAGTTATGTGATTTGTCCAGGGTCACACAGCTAGTAAAAGTCTGAGGCAGAATTTCAACTCAAGTCTTCTTGACTCCAGGCCAGGGCTCTAACCACTGAGACACCTAAAGGTGAAATGCTTTTTTGTGATGATAATTAAGTATGAAATATAATGGAAAGATCACTGGATATAGAGGCAATAGATCTGGGTTCATTTATTAATAGCTATTTTATACTAGGAAAGTCATTTAACCTCCCTAGGTCTCAGTTTTCCTACTTTAAAATGGATGTTATCATAATTAAACCACTACCTCACAGGAGTATTAAACAAAGCATTTATAAATCATATATGTTGAGGCTGAAAGATATAATTTAGGACCATAAAATCATAAATTTAGAATTAGAAAGGATGTGAGAGATCATTGAATGCAACTCCTTATTTTACAGAAGAGTAAACTGAGGCCTCTTTTAGCTATATAAATATAAATATAAATTGCTACTATTAGTAGGATTAGTCTTGAAGAGGTGAGGAAGAATTCCATGAAGTGAAAAATGTTAAACTAATGACTTTTTAATAAATATTTTGAAATTTTGCTTCCTTGAAATGTTTTTTATTCATGGGATTTTATAGCTGAAAGGGACAAAAAAAAAGGCCATCTGGCCCAACTCCATCATCTTACAGATGAGGAAACCAAAGTGAAGGAAGGAAGGAAAGAAGGACGGAATGAAGGAAGGAAGGAAGGAAGGAAGGAAGGAAGGAAGGAAGGAAGGAAGGAAGGAAGGAAGGAAGGAAGGTGTAGCAGCAAGCACCCCAGTGTCCCCAAGGTGCCTGCTCGCACAGGTTCTTGGATCTGCTTTGTTAAAGGAAAGCAACTCAAAATGGGTTAACAAGCTTACTTTAATCAGTCAGACATATATCATTTACCTTGTTCAGGGGAAAAAGGTCAGCACCCCAAACTTCAAAATATACAGACAGAATTATCAAGACATTAACAGATCAAGTAGACAGCTTTCCAAACTGTCCAACCATTACATCCATACCCAGTCAACATCTGGGTTTCCACATCTGGGTTTTTCAAAGCCGGGGGACTCTCAACAACGGCTTCCCAGAATTCAGATCAAATCACAGAACACTTCTCAAAGTGAGTCCCAAAACAAAGCTACACATCAGGGCTTATATAGCCTTCTCGTGGCTCAGAGAATGTAACAACCTTATTGCCTCACTGGCCAATCAAGAAGTATCAACTGAAAAACAAGGCTCCCACCCCAGGCTCCAGCTGCACTTTAGCCTAGGGGCAGGGAAAATCTTGAAGTTTGCATTTCCATTACCGACGGACGGAAGGAAGGAAGGAAGGAAGGAAGGAAGGAAGGAAGGAAGGAAGGGAGGAAGGAAGGGAGGAAGGAAGGGAGGAAGGGAGGGAGGAAGGGAGGGAGGAAGGGAGGGAGGGAGGGAAGGAGGGAGAAAGGAAGGAAAGCTTTGTGCCAGGTACTGTGTTAAGGATGCAAATATGTACAAGCAAACAGAGAGATCAGGGTCCCAGAAAAGGTAGAAAAGATAGGGGAGGGAGTATGATTTAGAAGCCTTTTTGGAAAAGGTGGAGAAGTGATGTGGACGCCTGACTTTAGTCACCTATGAGATATCAGAGTCCCAGAGGTCAAATCTAAATCTGTTGAGAGGGTAGTTGAGAAAGATGGACAAAGAACAGGAGACAGTTAGAAATCATTGTACAATTAAGTGACCTGACCAAGGTAATACAGCTTATCACTTTTAAAGCTGAAACTAGAACCCAGATCTCTGATTCCTTGTCTAGTATCCTTTTCCATTACACCTTGATACCACATATCCAAACATTTAATTTCTGCCTATTTATTTTATGGCATTTATTACAGTTCTACTTAGACCAATAGTACACTAGGGCATTACCAGTTAATCAGCTAAAATTCTAAGTTCTTGGAGGCTTGGTTAAGGATCCCTAGAAGTTTCAGGGACAACAAATTCTATGTTCAAGCCATTATAACTACAACTAAATTGTAATGCTCTACAGCACATTATAAACTTGTGAAATGGAGTTTCAATATTCAATGAATATTTCAAGCCTTGGAATTACCAAGAAGGAAATTCTACTTGGAAAAGAGCCTATAGCCTAATCCACAGTCTTGCCTTCTGCTTTCTCTTTGAAAACCATCTGTTTTGTTGATGGACGGGCTGAGCTCAGAAACCAGATGTGTTTTCCAGAGAAGATGCTGTTCTTCTAGAAGACAGAAATTCTGACACAAGACAAAAGGCAGGAATTTGGTTGTTTATCTTAGTTGTTAGATGTGGAAAAAATGAACAATCTATTTCTTCTTAAAAATACTTTGGCAGGTTCAGGCTTTTGTAACTCTTTTCTGTTTACAAGTCTATGCTAACAGAATTATAGGACTGTTTTCCTTGAATATCTTACCCTGAGGTGGTATTGCTTGTAGCTCCAACTGCCAGAACACTTTGTGCTTTCACAAACACTGTGCACTTTCACAAGTGCAACACAGTAACAGACTGGACTGGGTGTAGCAAGTAGGCATCTTTGGCTTGTTTATATTCACAGATAATGGAAAACTGAAGAAATGACTAGTCTCAGCCAGTATGAAAAATCACCAGAGATGGTTGGAAGTGAAAGAAATGAGGTTAAATTTAAGCAGGTAAATAAAATGTAGTGCCTTCTCCCTTGAGGGCTGGAAGGTTGCATTTCAGGATGCCACAGTTTAACTTTATTTAAATAAAGAATATTATTAATTTACACCTATGGGTTTTTTTTCTGGCCACATATACAAAATAAAGAAGGAATGTAGAACAAAGGATTAAAGTAAATAAGGTGAAGAATGAGGGGCTCTGGTGGCTCACCTTAAGGGGTTTTGTTCCTTTATTTTACTCCTTCCATTCTTTTGCAATTTTGTATGGGGCACAAAAAAATAATACGGAAATAATTAATGCAGAACCTCAGATGCAGACAGCCTTTGTCAGTTCATTGAAAAAGTGCCTCTAAAATGTTTTGGAATAGATTCAATATGGCAATCAGACTTTAAATGGAAGGTATAAGGTCTTTCTAATCCCAAATCAGAGAGGGGTTTGGAACAGAGACCTTATACTTGGAAAATAGAAAGTTGAAATTTTAAAAATTGATTTAATGCCTTTGGCCACTACTTAACTTGCGGGAAGCTGTGTTTCAAAAGTAATTAGCCCCCTGATTACAAGGCTCTCCTTTTAAGAGAGAAAAAACACTTCTTTCCACTTTTTGTGTGGGTATTTATGGAAAAAAATGTATTCTAGGTTTATGGAGAAATGGTCTAGTGCTACTTTAAAAAAAATCAACATGCTATTTCATTAAATGCCTTTCTTTTGAGCTAATTGTGCCCTATGACTGACTAGTAAAAGGGACTATATTGGGGCAGCCAGGTAGCACAGCGAGTAAGAGCACCGGCTCCAGTGTCAGGATGACCTGGGGATCTAATCCGGGCTCAGACACTTAGCACCCACCCAGAAACACCTGTCCATGTAACCTTGAGCAAGTTACTTAACCCCAATTGCTTAGGGGCAGCCAGGTGGCTCAGCGAGTAAGAGCACCAGCTCCAGTGTCAGGGTGAACTGGGGATCAAATCCGGGCTCAGATACTTAGCACTACACCCAGAAGTAACTGGCCATGTAACCTTGAGCAAGTTACTTAAATCCGATTGCTTAAAAAAAAAAAA
>NW_027186304.1:67778448-67847726 GCF_028583685.1 Petaurus breviceps papuanus | reverse complement strand
GAGTTAGGACTCCGGCTGAGCACTGCCAGGGGCCGGAGCTGCTGGGAGCGCTCTTCCAGGACGCTGGGTGGTTGCTGTGAGTGGGGAGAGGAGGACCTTTGCCTGAGGTAGCCTGTTCTGTTTTTAAAGGCTTGAAAATGTGGGTGCTTTCTACTTTATCTACCTGTGCCAATGTCATAACTACTCTGATGGCTTTTACTTTCTGGTTTTGGGATTCAGTCTTTTGGTATCTTAATAAATTTTCTAGTTTATTTCCCCAAATGGCAAACCTGACGTATTTTGTGATGGATAATTATATCAGCATATTTGTAATCTCTATAGGCATTGTGAATATGGCATTGCTGATACAGCCATGTAACCTTGAGCAAGTTACTTAAATCCGATTGCTTAAAAAAAAAAAGGGATTATATTGGTAAAGGATCAGGAGTAGTGAATGTAGATTCATACTGTATGTTGAACCTAGGGTAACCTATTTGGGGGCATCTTTTATGAGAAAGGAGTGCCATAGGGGCTACACTTTTTAGTGTGAATTAAAATAGCATGAACCCTATGTAGTAGTAGGATATAAAGTAGTAAAATAAAGACTCTTGATAGTAAAGACTTTTGAAGTAAAGACTTTTATTTGTCTCTATCTTTTAGGAAGTATGAGAAATTATTCTAATACTATTTTCACTAGTTTCTGTTCAGCACATTTAAAAAACATTTATTAAGCATCTACTCTGTGAAAGGAACTGTGTAGCTATTTAATAAATGGAATCATCTCTCATACTTCCTAAAAGATTCAATATCTCGCATTAATCTTCCTTAGCAAAGATTCTGAGGGATATAAACAAGGTTCTATCTAGGATAAACTCCTCAGTACTTGACTTTTCTTTTCTCTTTTTTTAAAGCAATCAGGGTTAAGTAACTTGCTCAAGGTTACACGGCCAGTTATTTCTGGGTGTGGTGCTGAGTATCTGAGCCCGGATTTGATCCCAGGTCATCCTGACTCTGGGGCCAGTGCTCTTACTCAATGAGCCACATGGCCGCCCCTAAGCAATTGGGGTTAAGTAATTTTCTCAAGGTTATATGGCTAGGTGTTTCTAGGTGGGTGCTAAGTGTTAGAGCCCAGATTCGATCCCAGGTATCCCGACTCTGGGGCCAGTGCTCTTACTCGCTGTGCTACCTGGCCACCCCTGTACTTGACTTTTCTACCTTTGGCTATATAAGACTTCAGTTTTCTAAAAGCCAATGTGGTGTAGTTGGAAAAATCACTTGATCTGAAGTCAGAGGGCTTAGGTGTAGATCCTGCCTTGCCATTTACTATCTGTGTGTGCTTGGCAAGTCAAGCCACTTCATCTCTCTGAGTCTCAGCTTCCTCATCTGAGAAGAAAGGGAGGTGGACTATATGGACTCTTAACATTCCTTCCAACTCTAAAACGAAATTTGGATCATCTCTTTATTCTTGTCTTAGATTAAATACAGAGAAGAATTCCATTGACCTAGATAAGGAAGAATCCTGATCTAAAGTTTATCTGGTATATGATCACACAGGCCTATGAATTTGGGGAATATTCTTCTTGTTTCTAAATATTTCTTGTAAGAGAACTTTGTACATATTGACCTAAATAGAAGGGTGAGGGAACAAGCACTTATTAAGCACCTACTATATGCTAGACACTGTGCTAAGTGTCTCACAAATGTGATCTCACTTGATCCTCTCTACAACCCTAATATTATCCCCATTTTACAAATAAGGAAACTGAGTCATACAGAGGTTAAGGTACTTGTCCAGGGTCACACAGTTAGGAAGTGTCTATGGCTGGAACTGAACTCACGTCCTCTAGATGTCAGGCTCAGTGTGTTACACACTGTGTCACAGAGCTAGTTGAAATTATCTAGAGCCATGAAGATTGTCCAGCCCTTAGATTTAAGGCACAATAGAAATCAGAATAAGTCTCAAGTCTATCAGGATTCTACTTCCTGGCAAGTATCTCCAAATAAACACTAAACACTTGAAACTCCTCAAAGTATCTTTGCATTATTCTTGACATGAATACAAATGGTTTCGTTCTGGCATCTTTTTTTTTTTTTCTCAGCAAAATCATGCACATCTCCAACATCTTTGATATTGCAAGACAATGAGTCACGGTATTTAATGTCCTCCTCCACAGTCCAATCTGAATACTAATCACAACTATGGGCCTATAGAATTTATTTTTTCTAATCAGATGGCTCTGAAGGAGATGGGACTCTCAGGGATATCCCCTAAATATACATATCTTGACCAGGATTGGTATGGGAGGCATGTAGCTACCTCAGGGAGTTGACTGCAAGGAACCATTTCCAAATCCAGAATATTTCCTCTTGGATGGGACAATATCAGTGTAAATCAAGGAGTTCTGCTCCAGTGTAGAGAATCTTAATGGATTTTCAGTTTGGCCTAGGATTCTCCTAAGCGCCTAAAGAGCTAAGGATCTTCCAAAAGGCTCCAAGAGCTAATCTGTCTACTCAGGAATCCTCCAAACACCAAAGGCAAATCCAAGTCATTTAAAATTTTCTTTATCAGCTCAAGGTCTACTCCCATTTTAAAAGGATCTCTTGGGTAAACTAAGGGATCACTATTAGTTGGGGAGAACAGACTAGTGACATCCTAAGAGATGATATGAACCTAATGGAGTGTACATTAGGTGTTTTTTTTCCTCCGATAGAAACCAGAATGTTGTTTAACCTTAAGGTGAATACAAGTATAAATAGTACATTCTGCAAAAGATGGTGGAACAAGCTTATTTGCTTAAGGTTTTTAAAAAAGAGTTTCTTAGACTGTCTCATATTATACAATACAAAGATCTTACTGAGTTTTTCTTTAATGGGGGAGAAGAAAAAACATGATTAAGGTTTTTTAAGATGAATGAGAATATATTTCCAGAGGGGGGGGGCGGTTTGAATCACTGAAACTTTGGGGCTGAATTTGGGCATTTGTTTCATTGCTCTAATAGAGATGGTGCTCATTGTTGTTTTTATCACCTATGGAAAGAAATAGGATGTAAATAGCAAAACAAAGAACATTTTGAGGGAATACACATCTGTGGCTACTGAGTGCCTGTTTTGAATTACATTTAAATTGCTTGAAGACCATTTGGCAAATGGAAAAATTTAAGTTGGTTTATGCTTTTCCATGGACAATTTAGGATTTTTTTCCCTGTTATTGTTATATCTATGCTTTTGCATTCAAATCTTTTCAACCAGCATGGGGAAGAGAAAAACATTGTGTTAAAGGCTTTTTAATGACATAGTAACTCCTCTTGACAAACAGTGGATCCGTTCCATTATCTTATCTGCCAAAAAAGAAATATCTTCCAGGAAAATAATATGTGCTTAATCATGAAAAGGCATGAGCTTTGAAAGCTTCAAATGATAGAATATGCCATAGTAATAAGTACTCTACATCCCCAAATTAGATCGGTTCTTTTGATTATCTTGCAGTAACATTTGTGGCAATGCCGTTCTCTGATAACCACTCCAGACACAATAAAA
The DNA here is from genome assembly GCF_028583685.1 of Petaurus breviceps papuanus. Taxonomy (NCBI): domain Eukaryota; kingdom Metazoa; phylum Chordata; class Mammalia; order Diprotodontia; family Petauridae; genus Petaurus; species Petaurus breviceps. The sequence continues at coordinate 67,844,210 of NW_027186304.1, read as the reverse complement.
TAGAAAATGATTTTCACCAACTTTGACTGTTGTGTGATATAAAACAAACAAAAATACTGGATTTGCTAAGTTTGGAACTTCTCTATATGCATTTGTCCATATTCATCATCTTAACTACCATAATGGAGGACTTGAAGAGATTCTACATTTGCTATAGAAACATAGCTCTTCTACCTCTGTGGGATTTTACCAATATATCAGCTAGGTGGTGCAGTGGATATCAAGAAGACCTGATTTCAAATCTGGCCTTGGACACTTACTTGTTATGTGACCCTAGGCAAGTCATTTAACCTTGTTTGCCTCTGTTTCCTTATCCTGTAAAATGGGCTGGAGAAGGAAATGGCAAACCATTCTGCAAAGAAAATCCCAAATGGGGTCATGAAGAGTCACACACAATAGAAATGACTGAACAACCACAAATTGATCAGATAGCAGGAGCCATGTCTCATTCATCTTGGTATCTTCTGGTGTCTTATAGGCAGGAGATGCTTGCTACATGTTTATTGGGAAATCACTTCAGCCCTCCAAAGTATCTTCTGCCCTTGGGGCATCTCTGATTGGAGAAAGGTACATTTCCAGAACTTCCATTTAAAGAGGAAGCCTAGTCCAGCCATTTCTTCATTTTCCATTAGACTGTACCCCCTTTGGACTTCTCCATCATTCCTCAGAACCTTCTTCATCCTGGAAGGCCACTTCAACCCTGGAACTGACCGTCCTGCCCCCATGTCTTAATTTCCTTTCATATCTTGTCTTCCCCATTAGAAGGTAAGCTTCCTGAGGTTAGGAACTGTCTCTCTTTTTGCTTCTATTTGTATCCCCAGTGTTTAGCAAAGTGGCTGGCACATAGGAAGTACTCAATAAATGCCTGCTGACTGACTGACTGAATTGAGGCAGTATACTGTAGTGGAAAGGGTGGTTTGGGAGTCAGAGGATTCAGGTGCAAATCCTACTCCTGACACTTACTAGCTATTTGACCTTGAACAAGTCGCTTATAATTAGGCTTCAGTTTCTTCAACTGTAAAATTAGGGAGTTGTATTGAATGATGTCTAAGGTTCATCCTACTAGCTCCTAATCTATGATTATATTAATGGAATTGAGGTAAGCCATTATACCATCAATTATACACTCAGATCAATATTCTTAAGGCATTTAGTTATTGATTTACTATAGACAGTGAGGATTAATTATGTAGATACAGACTTTCCAGCTTCTTGACCAATAAGAAAACAAAAAACAGATTTAGTGGCCAACACTATAGCTAGGCCCTTACTCATTCCCTCTTACCATCCAGATGCCTCCTTCTAATTCCCTGAGTCTTTGTCTCAATTCAGTTCAATAAAATTTATTAAGCACTCACTGTGTAAAGTACCTTGCTTCATCCTAGAGAGCAAAGATGGAAAACAAAAAAGTCCCTGCCCTCTGGAAGCTTATAATCTAATAGAAGGGAATAGGACATTTATAAGAATGAGTTAGAAAAAAAAATAAATGCATAGTAGAAATCAAAGTGAATGGAGAAATTCAAGGAAGGAGTGATCACTTTTAGCTCTGGCTGGTCAAGTAAGACTTCAGGGGACAGGTAGTACCTTATTTGAATTTTAAAGTATGTCAACAGGAAGAGATAAAGCTGAATCATAGAGTGCATGAAAAGAAATACTATGACATAAAAACAAAAAAGATTGGAATTGGATTTTTGAAAGCCTTGAATGACAGATTAGTAACCTATATTTGATTTGATAGACAATGGGAGAGGAAGTGGGTCATTGATGGTCTTTTGGACGGGAGAATGACTCAATCAACTTGATCCAGAGTTCAGGATCATTTCTATCCCAATATGTAAGGAAACTTTTATTGGAATACAGCTATTTCAAAGTTTTCTGAAATTGAGCTATATGACTTATTCTTATTTTCTCTAAGTACTTAGTGTGGACCTTTTCTGGGTTCCTTCTGAGTTCTTGGATTTTATTAGCCCAATGTTGGCATATACTACATATTTTGTTTATTCAATAACTAGAGCATTTTGGATATTGGGGGTATTTAAGTAGGACAAAGGTCATCAGTCCTATTCAATCCTTCACCAGTCCCCTTTGATTTGCACAGATCATGATTGGCATCATGGAGATAGAAAGGAGTTGAAAGGAATTTTTTTTCTCTTTAAGTAAAAAAAAGAGATTATACTGAGAGACCCAAAGTGACAAAAGGAGAAAAGGAGTTCAAAAGCTTGCCTTTAAATGCCAAAGGAATTTTCTATCTAAGTGGTTTGGATGTTACTAGCTGGAGTCTGAATCCCAAAAGAGCTAAATATAACTTTTGGTCCATAGGCTAAAGAGCTAGCAAATCTCCCTCCACCCATGAAGAAGAAACCACATTGCAGCTAAAGATCAATAGATGATTGCAGAACACAGAAATGCACAGCAGAGACTCTTAGAGACCAAGGAGATGGTATCACCAGGAACCATCGGTGGCTTTGCCATGTTAGGCACATGAATTACCTTTCTATATGTGTTCCATGGTCATATATGTTCCTTGCAAAGAGAATCTGAAGTTGGTTTTATTCTTTTCCTCTGTATAGGAGGAAAGAGGAAGAGATCTTCCTTGTCACTTCTTTAGCTATGCTGTTTGATTAAATATCTTTTGTTTTATATGTCCTTGTGTTGATCTAGCAAAAAGAAAACACATTAGTGGGAGTTCGTGAGCTAGGGTTTACAGATACAGCCTGGATACAGATCTACAAAGTACCTCAAACATGGGGTAGATTTCTGGGGGCCCATATGTGAAAGGGAGCTTTGTGTGTTACACTTATAACTTTCTTACAGCAGTTCATGAATAATATGTAGAACCATCTATGACTTAATCACCTGGGAAAGAGACTAAGAAAAGGAGCATATTCTTTCTTATTGGACGTTAGAATATTCAAGAAAAGAATGGCAAGGCTTTTTCGCATCACTGCTATATTATTTCTGATTTTTTACCCTATTTCAGCTCCTCACAAGGGAGCGAACCTGTGTTGCATAACAGCCCTAGGAATGAGCACTTATCCTTTCAGAACTACTAAATGGTTTATTATTCATGGTCCATATTGTCCCTGTGAGAAGGGAAAAGCTGGCCTAGATCTCAGATGAAGCATTATTACTGCTGTAACAGAATCTGGGAGCTTGGTAGCCATAATGCTGTACTTCATATGAAAAAAAAGGGAATGGGAGGAAAAAAAAGCAAACCTGGATAAGTGATATCATTTGAAAATAGCATTTCACACCCAGATCTCCCCCACCCCCCCAAACTCTTGTGATATAACACAGTCACAATATGGTCTAATTTAGTAACATATGTAAGAAAGGAAGCAACGTTTCTATAGACAGCTGACTGGCAAGATTGACTTTGACTGATTCACAGAAAGGAAGAATTTTTAAATGAAATCCATTAGTTTCATCCAGATATCATTTTTAGATTTGGAAATGGCTTGCAATAGTTCAGTTTTAAGTGTGTTTTTTTCTATAACCCTGCCAGAATTTTAACATTTGCTAAGTTAAGGATATATACTCTTCACCCAGGGAACCTCTCACTATGCTTGCAAAGTTCATTACTTTTTTTTTGACAGTACAGATGGTATTTTCCTATATTGGCAAGATCTGTGTTCTATCCAACATTAAGAATGGCTCCACCAAACTTGGAGAACCAGTTGGGTCTTTTGAAACCAAATGAAACACACTTTGAAGGAATTTTATGGAAAATTTTAATACAATTTACCTCTGACTTGTGATAAACTAAATAAAAAACAAAATTAAATCTGTTGGAGGGTAATTATGAAACATTTAATCTTTGAGAATTTCCCTCTATTAATTTTAAAAATCTACTGAACTATTTATTGTTCACTTAGACAAGGTTGTTTTTTATTGTTGGTTTTCTTAGATTCACCTAAATCAGTTAGAAATACAATGTTGAATGGCCCTAAGATATGCTCAGCTTTTTGGCAGAGCTGTCTGCAAACTGGTATTTTCAACATGCAATATACAATATTTATATTGCTTAATTGAATCAACCAAAAATGATTGAGTCATTTCTTCAAGTGCTCAAAATGATTGTCACAGAGCCCTCACTTCATAACAGGGTCAAATTCACTTGTTTGTTGAAATTGCAAATAACCAGGCTGGCCATTTTGTGGTCCATTTCTTTTGCTACTTTTAATAAAACTGAATTGGATCAATCACATGGCAATATTAACTGCTGAGCAATTAACCTACAAATGATTGACCCAGGCAGCTGTTCAGACCTGGATAATCTCATGCTTCAAATCAACACTAGATGAAGTTGGGGGATTACCCCGTTGTTGCTTATAATTGACTCATTATCTCTCTGCTCCCTCCTTCCCCTTTTGTGGGAATAATATCTATGAAATTGATTTCCTGAACATTTTTTTCCTGATGTAGAAGATTACATCTGGAAATATTGAGCTGTAACTTAGTCTTTGATTGCAAGTCAATTTGCAAAGAGATCTTGAGCTTCTGATAGACTTCCTTATCCCTACCACCTCAACAGCAAGACATAAGAACATAGAAGCGTACTTCAACTCTTCTTACATTTTGTGAGGAATTGAAAAGATCATACCACATTCTGGCAAAGGCACTGGCCTGCATATGGCAAAACTGGGAAGGTACCAAATTACTAACAATGATTTGGTCTTAAGATACAGGACCTGGTACAGTGGAGAAAAATCAAGGAAGAACTCATTTTCCCTCATTGCTTGGGTAAAATCCTCCTAGCCAATGTAAGTAAAAAAAAATAAACTTATTTTCATGAAGTCTGCTCTTACCACTCTTTCTACAACAGCTCACAAAACTATCTAAAAGGCTCAAAGGAGTTGCCAGAAGAAAGTGGCCATGATAGTGAAAATCCAGGTCTTTTATAAGAAAAATTTCCTTTGAAATTGTATTACTCTGTTTAATTCCCCATGATAGGATGGGTCTATCATGGAGACAGGGGAGACCAATTTGGACATTTTGTGATTTGGCTAGGCATATCAGCTGGAAATAATTCATAAATTCACAATAAGGACATTCCATAGTAGTTCCAGAAGCCATAATAATAATGGAATTTGGAACTTAATAGAAGGGACCTCAGATGTCATCAAATCCAACAAGAGGTAATTTTACAGATGAAGAAACTGAGGCCCAGAAAGATAAAGTGATTTGTCCATGGTCACACAGAAAGTAAGTAGCAAAGCTGAGGTTTGAACCCAGGTTCTCAGACTCCAAATCAAGCACTCTTTCCTTAATACTAGGTCCTTTAGAGGGATATTTTTAAAGAAATGTGGGACACACTTTCATTCCTCTCACAGAAGAATGCGCACTTTTCCAAACAATACATAAGAGGAGGAGAGAGTAAGAAACATCAAGAAGACGAAGAAAAAAAGTATAATAGTCAAAGTAAGTGAATTTCGTTGATTATTTTATTTTGTCAGATAGCCTCATGAGGAATGAGCAACTAGGGCACTGGGAGTAGGTTTTTGTATCCTATGTGTTATTTTCTTTCATTGCTAGATATTCTATTTTAAAATTACTATTCCTTATACTTTCTTCGTATATATAAGTACTTTAATCTTCTGTTTCACCTTACTCTTGTGAATATAACAACTGGATAAAATGGAACATATAAATTGGATAAGTGGTCTGTCTTTTATTCTCCCTTAAATTATGCTATGTTTAATCAATATGAAAGAAGATCAAGAAATTTCTATTCAGTCTTGAACAACTGCAAAATTAAACAGAGTGAAGGGTGGCAGTATAATCTGTGTATAATAACCCTCTTAAAGAACTGCCTTGCTACAGATAGAATCTGTTATCAGGGATATGTCTGTAACAGTGATCTCTTTAGAGATCGCAAATAAAAAGAACAGACAACTTAGATTTGTTGTTGTTGCTGTGGAAGAACACAGTAAATAACATTTAACTTCATCATCACTGAGATATAGAAGAACTTATATGTATTGCAGTAAACCAAAGAATGAACTGAGTTTGAATGTACCTTCCAATCTTGGTATGTTTTTTATTAATAGTCATATAAATAGTCTTATGAGAAGAAAAGGAAGGGAAGAAAGAGAGAGACTCTGGAATAGCTTGTATTCATTCTGAAGGGAATGAACCAATGCCACAAAGAAGAAAGTCAGGAGTCTTCACCCTCTTCTTTTTTCTCCCCATCTTTCTCCCTATACCCCAACTGAGCCATATCAAGTCCTGGCCCTGGAAGCAATATTAAGATCCGTCTAGTCCAATTTGTTTCTAAACAAGAAATCACTTTAGAAGAGCTAAATAATAAAGAGAGGCTATGATTTCCCCCCTAAATTCTTGTGGATGCCTTGTTGGCATACCCCAGTTGCTTCTTGGGCATCTTAGTTGGGTATAGACAAAGATTATTCATTCAGGTAAGTAGATAACTGAAGTCAGGTCATATACCCTAAGTTTCACCTTCTTCATGTATATGGTCTTTTCGTGTGAACAAGACTGTTTCTACTAGGTAACACTCAAAGCTATTAAAAATAATTAGGCCCTGAAGTGGGTCATTTGTCTGAAATGTATCTGATATCTGGAGAAAATCTGGATAAAGAGATATAATAGTGATCAGGGAGGAGGACATTAGTAGCAAAATAAAATCAGTGCCTAGTGCCTACTTACATTTCTTGAGAATTTGAGCTTTAGTCTTATGAAAAAGTCATTTAACTCTCATCACAAGAAAATATAAAAATATGTATATGTACACACACTTATGTGTGCATGTGAGTGTAAGTAGTGTTGGGTAAACCATCTCTACCAAGAAGAACCAAGTTCCAAACAATTGACCCTTAGAGCCAAGGGTTATATATGTATACATACATACATGTGTATAATGATATACATGAATGTATGTGAATTCTATAGGTATGAATAAATGATATAGAAACAAATTTTGCCCAATGAATTCCTATTGTGCAGGGCATATGTATTTTCACTTCATGTACCTCATATCTTTTTGCCTTATTTTTTTCCTTTACTGTGTTGTCAACATTTATTGTAGCTATCTTTAGCACTCCTAGCAATTGCAGGGAAAGCATTTAATATCTTTTTGTTGAAGTAGCAAAACACAATATGAAAAATGGAGCCATTTTTTTCCCTTGAAAATTTGCATCAGGATAGTGAGCAATTAGAAGCTTTATTACCACAGCTTTTGTGCGTCCTCATCAAACACACATTAAGAGTTTGTTTGAACTTTTAGAGCAACTTTTAATTTTTCTTTGTCAATATAAATGTTTCCATTATACTCATGGAACTACCTAATGATCTCTGGGAGAGTAGTGAAGGAAGAAATATTAATGCCTGACATGCTTATCATTTAGCTGATGTGTTTCCATTAAACATGCTATTAGAGAAGGACCAGATGGTTCAAGGGATGGGTAATGGGCTACAAAGCCTTTTGCCTCTGTGTCGGTGGTTCAAACATCTCAGATGGGATGGCCCTGACCATATGATTACTATTTAGTAATGCAGAAGGAATGAGCTAGTGGTTTCAGTGCAGTTCTTTGTGGTCAGTGTCTAGTCCACAAAAGGTTCCCTAGTCGAAAGAATATTGGAATAGAAGTCAGAAGTCCTAGACCTTAATTCCAATGTTCACTAACTAGGTATGTAACTTTGGGTAAATCATTCTATCCTTTGCCACAGTTTCCTTATCTGTATAATGAGGATCATAATACCTGCCCTATACATTTCACAGGATTATTGGGAGTATCAAGTAACATTCTGTGAAAGTACTTTGAGAAGTATTGTGTAATATATTTATATTATTATACTATGTTATCATTTGTTAATAACATTTTAATATCTTCAAAGAAAGTATTAATTCAAATAAATTCTTATGGCATCCATCAATCAACAAAAATTACTGAAGGCCTACTGCTAAGTATGACTACTAAGATATCGTACATAAGCCATGTTCCTATGTACATGCTTGAAATGGATTTAACTGACAAGTTGTTCAAATCTGTTATACTTCATCAATAAAGTGCTAAGAGTAATGAGGTGAGTATTTCTAGTGCCAGGTACAAGTCACAGAATCATCCAAGGAGGCAAGAGCAAACTAGAACAGTGTTCAGTTTCATCTGCTTCACCCCCACACAGAGACAACCTGAGAGTTTCACTCTCACTATAAGACAAGGACTTCCAACATGAGAATTAAGCACTTAGCTGGCAGGAGTGATTAAGCAAACCCTAGATGCTGACTCAATTTGGCCCCATTATATAACAAAGATTTTCACTCATTCCAGTCATTTTGCTTAGAACGAAATATTGTGGGAGTAACTTGACTAAATAAAAAAGCCTTTAGACTAGGTTCAAAAGCATATATGCACTCCTACTAACCTCATAAGACACAGGTCAACATAATGGAAAACAGGACAGGAAACAGACATATGAAGGCAGCAAATGTCTTAAGGCCCAAATTTGTTCCGCACTTTTTAAAAATCTTTGTTTCCATAGTTCAAAACATATGTTTCTCCTGTCTTCTCTGACTTCTCTTTCTCCCTTGATGCTCACATTCAAGAAAATGCTAAGTTCTGTAGATCCTGTTTCTTTGTCTTAGATCTCTCTTGTCCTTTCTGTTTCACTCCTGAAGGCACTCCAACCTAGAAGATGACAATAGCCTTCTAACTTCTTCCCACTTTCAATTTACTTTTCTTTTAATACATCCTGTACTCTTGTTTTATTACATAAGCTTTAGAACTAAGAAAATTTGAAGGTCACCTAATAATCTATGGTCATATTACTGCTCTGTTTCAAAGCCTGCGATGGTTCCCCATTGCTCGTACAAATAAGTCACAACTACTGAACGTGGCATTCTAGACCCTGCGCAACATGGCCCATATCTATCTTTTTCAACTGTATTTTTCACTACATATACTCTATACTCTAGGTAAATTGTTCTTTGGCCATTCCCAGCCTGTTGTCTCACTTTATTCATGACTTGTTTTTTGAATTGAACATTCTGCCTGAAATACTATCCTCTCTCCCCATCTCCTTGCTTATATATCTATCCGTGGAAAATCCGCTCATTCTTTTTTTGGAGGGGTGGGGGGCGGAGGCAAATAAGGTTAATTGACTTCCCCAGGGCCACATAGCTAGTAAGTCTCTGAGGCTGAATTTAAACTCAAATCCTCTTTGCTCTGTCCACCATGACACCTAGTTGCCCCCAAATCCACTCATTCTTGAAGATTCATCTCAAACACTACCTACTTCATGAAGCTTTTCTTGATTTCCCCTGCCAGAGATGATCTCTTTTTCTTCTGAATCCCCAAAGCACTTCATTTCACTCTAAAGGATATGGGCATCAGAGTTGGGGAAACATAGGTCCAAATCCCACCTTAGACACCTACTGTGTGGCACCTAGGCCAGTCACCTAACTTCTCAATGCTCTGGATAGCTCTCTAAGACCATAAGGTTCAGAGAAAGTGTCAACTTTCATTTAGGAGAGGGAATCCCTCATCTAAAGTTCCCTATACCAATGAAATCACAGATTCAGTCCTTATCCCCCTTCCCCATGTGGCACTTGTAATATTGCTAATGGTTTTTGGAATTGGAATAAAAATCTTCCTACTAGACTCCAAGCTTCTTGAGGACAGGAAAAATGTCATATTTATCTTGATAACACATCGCGCAAGACTTTGTATACAGAAGATACTTGATAAATGTTTCCTGAGTGCTATAGGAAGGAAGAAGCTGCTTTCCATCTTCAACAAATGGTGGTCAGCAAACCACAATGCTAACCATGATAATGTCTGGAAACAGAGATTCAGTGTTTCAGTTTTGATCCAGGTATTTGGTGTTCTATGGACACAGTCACAGAGTTAAGCTTATATGTCTAATTTTTAAGGGCCATTTTCAGTTTCACACAAGATGATGATGATGATACATGCGTGCATAGGTAGAAAGGCAAACATATTTCATAGAATCCTAGAATTGATAGAGAATCTATGGATTCAACCACCCGCCTTATTTTATGGATAAGGAAACTGAAATACAGAGAAGATAAGTGATTTTACAAAATCATAAAATCTGCTAGAGACAAACCTAAATATGAAGCCAGTAGTCCTGGATTCTAGTCTAGTGCTCTTTCCAATATTAAAATATAAAAACCCTTTGCTCTTTAGACTCATTGTCTGCACTATTAGGTCTCATCAATTATTCTCTTTTCTTGACTAATGAAATTCTACTTGACTGTAAGCTCATGCATATAGATATTTGAGGGCAGAATTTACCGTTGCCTTTCAAGACATTTTTCCCATATCAGGGGAGACTATAAGCATGAAAGGAGGGAAGGGGGAGATTGAGATGCATATTTTCATAAATCTTATTTCATTAAGTTTCAGGAAATGTCCATACTGCCATGATTTCCTATTGTTCTGATAGGCTGTAGCATGTCTGCGTGGGCTGGGTGAAATGTAGAATTGGCTCAGAAAGCTCTTCTTGGATGAATTAAGGTTAAAATTCATATCCCCCCAGTGTATAGTATTGCTTTTGGCATTTTGATGAAAGGCTGGTTGATGATTCAAGAAACATAAAGACGAGTCCTACTTTATAAAAGTCTGATTTTTACATGATTTATTTTAACCACTTTTTAAATTTTATTCAACAGACCTGTCTGTGCATTCCTCTAGTTTCTGTTGCTGTCATACACTGCCTTTTTTGTGGCATAGGAGGGAGATTTTGAATTGCTAGACAATTTAAAAAGCTTAGTATTGTCAGAGAATGCTGAAGGAGAAATCATTGCATTTTTGTCATTCTCAGGGAAAAAAAAGACAATAAAGTATCTCAAGCTTTACAGAACCCCCAACTGCATACATATTCTCTGCATTGAAGGAGGAAGGAAATGGTCAGGAAACCAAAGAACAGAAAAATATCAAATCTAGATTAAATAACAATAACAAAAACAACACCATAGTGCCTGTCGGCTTAAAACTAAACGTGCTGCCTTCAAAAGCTATGCATTAATATACTCAAGCTCACATTAGGATAAACTAAAATTTCAGAGAAAGGAAAGGATTAAATTATATTTATTTATATAATATTATCTTAGTTTACATAATATAATATATACCTACTGAGCTCCTACTAAGCAGACAGTAACATGTTAGGTGGTGTGTGGTATACAAAGAGAGTAAGGCCTGGTACCTCTCTTTAAGTTACAATCTCCTTCACTAACAATACAAGACAGCATTTGATAAGTGCCAAATGAAAGATATAGATAGTATATGCTATAAAATATTAAAAGAGGGAGCCATCATTTGTAGGATCTTGCAAGAACCTACATTAAGGTTTTTTTGTTTGTTTTGTTTAGAGTTGGGAATAGAGATAAGAACCTAATAAATCCTTTGTTTGGCACAGAGAAAGAGGATCTTGGTATCTTTTATTCTAACTTAAGGCATCCAGGATTTTGGCAGCCTATCCTCATTCTCAGTTCTAAATTCTGATATCCTTAGATTTACAAAGATCTTCAATTTGGAGTGAACCAATCTCTTGTACCAAAACATATATAACACCAAAGGTGAAGGTATTTCATGAATATCCTCTTCAGCAAACTCACCTCCAAGAAGAACCTGTCTCCATTTCTATGATGCCTCTGATGATTACTACCTGTGTGGCAAGGCCTTTGACCTCCTAGGCTTCCCTTTGCTCATATGTAAGATGAAGGGGTTGTACCAGGTGATCTCAGAGGTCCCTTCCAGCTCTAGAATTACTATCCTATGATCTTATGGTCCAATTCTTCCATTCAGCTAAGAATCCCCTTCCCAGTTCCTTGTAGGCCTCCCAATCAATGGCAAAAAAAAGCCCTTCTTATTTTTTAAAAAGAATTCCACAAAACTGCTGCCTGTGAGAAGCCCTTGCCAAACAGTAGAAGCATTGCTTATATTCAGGAATGAGCACAGCTGTACTATGAATGCCCCCTTCTGGGACATTGTAGCTAGACCTGTGCAGGAATAAAGTGAGGGGTCCCAACCCATCATGCTCACATATAGGATGGGAGGGACCTTCTCCAGCTTCTCCTTCCTTCTATAAGTTAAATATATGTATCAAGTTCAACTTTCATTTCAAAAAAGACAGGGCAATTCTTTTATATGATAAACATCAATCTCTTATGAATGTAGCTCCAGGTTCTCTGCCTCCCAATTTGTTCACTGAGAGACTGAAGTATGTGTGTTGGAGATGAGGGGGTGGGGAAAAGAGGCCTATGAAGATGATCTCTATGGTCCCTTCCAGTCCTAAAATGGAAAGATTCTATGTTATTACAATTTCCTAGATCTACTGCTTTTTAGGAGTGGAGGGTGTGGGAGAAGCTCTGTTGGGAGAAGGAGAAAGGGTTTTTGATACCCTTTATTTTACTATTCAAAACTAACTCTTCACAAGTGTTTTTTCTTTTAAATTAAATCCCTTTTTTCCCTTTGAATATGCCCAAAGCCCTAAACTAAATAAAAGGCCTTTACAATTCACCAGGCCTAAGATTATAACAATACATCAATGCATAAAACTTGTGGGGAGGATTAGTATATATTCAGTGTCAGTTTAGTGCCATCAAGTGGACTAATGTGAGAAATTGCATTTTTAAGCTTTTTTTTTTTACACTGGAACTTAGGGTACTTTTAGATTGCTGTAAAAAAAAGAATAAAAATCAGATTATCCTTATTAAAAATATTATAAAGGGGAAAATAATATTGTATTAGCTGCCATAGAGCAAAATTTTTACTGGTTAGCTTCAACGTATTAGGAATTCCTAACTAGATTAATGGAACATTCAAAATCTTTAAAAATCTAAAAGTTCATGTTATTCATGCAATATTAAGTATGATCCAGATTCTCAGAGATTCTGTGGGGATAAAGAATTCTGCTTTGTGTAGAAGCAAAATAGGACTGATGTTTTTGAATGAAGCATACTAGATTATTTTACATTGATTTAATACTCAAGAAGTACAGTAAATGGAAGGCTAGCCTCTGAGTCTGAAAAACCTGGGTTCAACCCCTGATTCTATCACATGTGGATTTGTGACCATGGGAAAGACATTTCATCCTTCAGAGCTCCTTATAAATCTCTGACAATACAGTAGTTGAGTAGGGGATCTATATTTGCTGAGAAAGTTTCCATAGGAGCTTCCTCGCTGATGAAATAACAGGTATAAATAAAAAAAACTAAAATTACACTTATGCCTACCTATACTTTTTCTATTTCACACCACTTCTCCTTCCCTACAACACAAACCTCTGATTTCATTGGTATATAGAAATTCCTCGGGAGGAAATCCCCTCTTAGCAAAGATGAGCTACTCATAATCTTAGAGAGATAAGTGGGACATTTAAAGTACAAGTGATTTGTCGACATTCTCTTCCCTCTAGGTTTTTAGGACACCACTGGGTCTTGATTCTTCTACCTAACAGATTACTCTTTCTCAGTCTCCTTTGCTGGATCCTCTTGCAGGTCACTCCCACTAACCATTGGTATCTCACAGGACTCTGTCCTGGTCCCTCTTCTCTTCTATTTTGCTTGGTGTTTTCAACAGCTCCCATTGATTCATTTGTCCTCTCAAAGCTGATTTCCGATCTGCCTATCCAATCCTAACCTATGTCCTAAACTTCAATCCTCATATCCAACTGCTTCTTGAGCATCTTGGACTGGATATCCTGTAGACATCTTAAATTCTTCCTTTTTTGGAGGGGGGAAGGCAAGGAAATTGGGGTTAAGTGACTTGCCCAAGGTCACACAGCTGGGATGTCAAGTGTCTAAGACTGGATTTGAACTCAGGTCCTCCTGACTCCAGGGCTGGTGCTCTATTCACTGCACCACCTAGCTGCCCTAACATTTTAAATTCAATATATCCCAAACTGAACTCATTATCTTTCCCCTCCAAACTTTCCCCTTTTCCTAGCTTTCCCTAGGGTACTGCCATCCTCCTACTCACTCAAGTTTGAAATCCAACTGTCATCCTCACTCTCTTACCCTGCCCCATCCGATGTCCAGTCAATTGCCAAATCATGATTCTGCCTTTGTACCATGCCCCCTTCTATCCTTCAACACTCCTACCACCTTTGTCTAGGCCTCCCATCACCTCACACCATAACCATTGTGTGCCTCAAGTTTCTCCCCATTCCAACCCATACTCCATTAAGATGTCAAACTGATTGTCCTTAAGTGTAAATCTGACCATGCCAAAAAAACCCACTCCAAACCACACCCCTGATTCAATGAGCTCAAGAGGCTCTCTATCACCTTTCCCTATAAGCTCTCACTCCCTCAAATCAAAGTCAACTGCAAGTCATGTCATCATTTCCCTGATGTCATGGTCCTTCTCTTTGAAACTGAAAGACAAATACAACTATCATCTCTAAGATAACATATAAAATCCTCTGTTAAGCATTCAAAGCCCTTCATGGCCTGGTCCCTTCCTACCTTTCCAGTCTTTTCCCCATGTATTCTGTGATCCAGTAACATTGGCCACCTTGCTTTTCATCATAGAAGACACTTCCAGTATATTCCTGACTGTCCACCATTACTAGAATTCTCTCCTTCCTCATCTCAATCTCCTGACTTCCTGGTTTCCTTCAAGTCTCAGTTAAAGTCCCATTTTCTATAGAAAGCATTTCCAGACACCCTCCCTCCCCCCTTAATGCTAGTGCCTTCCCTCTGTTAATTATTTCCAATTTATCTTGTCTATATTCGGTTGGTAGTTATTTGCTTGCTGTCACCTCAGCACGAGCTCATTGAAGGAAGGCACTGGTTTGGTTTTGGTTTTGCCTTTCTTGCTTAATTAGAGCTTAGCAAAGTGCCTGACACATAGAAGGTGCTTAAATCAACACTTTTTTTTAAATTTTTACTTTTTAATTTTAATTCATTAATTTAATTTGTTTTAATTTTTACTTTTTAAATGGCATTTTATTTTTCCAATTACACATAAAGATGTTTTTGAACATTCATTTTTATAAGATTTTGAGTTCCAAATTTTTTCTCCCTTCCTACCATCTCCCCTCCCCAAGATGCAAGCAATCTGATATAAATTATACATGTGCAATCATGTAAACATGTTTCCACAGTAGTCATGTTGTGAAAGAAGAAATAGAACAAAATGAAAAAGCCACAGAAACCCCTCAAAAGTGAAAATATGATACTTTGATCTGGATTCAGACTCCATAGTTCTTTCTCTGGCTGTGGACAGCATTTTCCATCATGAGTTCTTTGTACCTGTCTTGGATCATTGTATTGCTAAAAAGAGCTAAAGTCAATCATAGTTGATCATCAACAATGTTGTTGTTGCTGTGTACAATGTTCTCCTAGTGCTCACTTCACTCAAAAGTTCATGTAAGCCTTTCCAGGTTTTTCTCAAATCCATCTGCTCATCATTTGTTATAATACAATAGCATTCCATTTCATTCATATACCACAACTTGCTCAGCCATTCCCCAATTGATGGACATTCCTTCAAATTCCAACTCTTTGCCACCACAAAAAGAGCTGCTATAAAAATTTTTGTACATGTAGATCCTTTTCCCTTTTTTATGATCTCTTTGGGGTACAGACCTAGTTGTCTTTGCTGGATCAAAGGGTATGTATGCATAGTTTGGTTGTCCTTTGGGCATAGTTCCAAATTGCTTTCTAGAATGGTTGGATCTGTTCACAACTCTACCAACAATACATTAGTGTCCCAATTTTCCCATGTCTCCAACATTTATCACTTTCTTTTTCTGTAATATTAGAAAATCTGATAGGTGTGAGGTGATACCTCAGAGTTTAAACCAACTGTTTCTCAAAGAAGTGCTATAAAGGGGAGCATCTCTATTTTGCAGATGAGAAAGGTGAAGCACTAAGTAGTTTCTCAGAGCAACAATGGAAAAAATATATATCAGAAAATTGGTAGTAAGCCAGAGTATACAACAGCCTGGAAAAGAACTCATGAACTCATGAAAGAAGTTGTGGTTGTGGTTCTGTGCTTAAAACAAAAGAAAACTAAACCAGAAAAAAAAATCCACACTGGAAGGTACAACAATCTGGTATTAGTCGTTCCCATCTCATTAAATTGGATTAACTGTGTGACTAGTGTAATTGATAATGAGGAAATGAAGACTAAAGGTTTAAGATTGAACTTATGATTTCAAATAATGCAGAGAGCTCCCAGATGAAGGAACATCCTCTACCAAAGCAGGTGGACATTTTCTCGGCAACTTATAGTCTTAGAGTGTTGCCTAGTGCACTGATAGGTATCATGACTTTTCTAGGGTCACATGGCCACCATGTGGTAGAAGTAGGACTCCAACCCAGTTCTTCCTGACTCCATGCTGGTTCTCCATCCACTACCCCATACTGCTTAAATGATAGGTCTGGAACTAGAATCATGTGAAAAAACCAGCCAATTCAAGAGCTTCATTTAGACACAGACAGAGAAAGAAAAGCTTTACAATTTTTGGAAGTATGTTGGCATGAATCTTACACCTTCTGATTCATTATTAAATGTCAGAGTTAGAATGGTACAAATTGCTTGGATTGTCTCAGGAAGTAAGGTTGTTTCAAGTGTCTTGCATGCTCCCTTTTAACCCAGTGACTGAAGTGATTAAAACAATGTTCCTAATTTGGAGCTGAGAAATTCTGGGGGGGATCCCCAAATTTGTGGCAGCTCGGGAAAATTTCACTCATAAACATATTATTATATGTTGGGGACTGGATGGGGATAGAAATCAAGGAAAAGGAACAAAACTGAGGGTGCTATCCTATCCTAAGGGTATGTGTTCAACTTCATCACTGCATCTAAGGATGTTGGTAATGATGAAGCGTCATAGTCTTGTAAAATCAAAATAATGATTTCTTGGACCACTAGTCTTACTACCTACCTCTCATTTACATTTCTAATTGTTTAGAATAGTTTCCTCCTATTTATGAAAATGAAATTCATCAAAATAGTTGGAAATCCATCAGCAGGGCTTTGTTTTCACACCATGATACTATGATAGTATAAGAGAAAAAAACACTGATTTACAGACTAGTTAATATTTTCCAATTCTAGGCATAGCAATTAAGTAAAAGAGTTGAGACTTATGTGGGTGGGATTAGAAGAAGCCACAGCTTTTCTCTAGTATAATATCTGTATTTGTGGATCAAGCAATATGTTCCCGAAAAGACTTTTATATGTTCATATGTAAACACATAGCCACATCTCCACACTGACTTTCCTGACTCCATCTCTCTCTCCTCCCCCTCTCTTTTTCTCTGTATATGTATATATATTGTGTGTATATGTATATGTATGTATACACAGTGTAGATGTATGTATATTTATATAGATACTATATTTTAGAATATATTTAATTTATATTTAATAACCATCAATAATTATTTAATAACTAACAATCTGGATGTCTATACTTCTCTATAAAATTTTTATAACAATATCTACAAACTCCATCAAGAGCATTCTTTTTTTTTTTTTGGAGGGGGAAAGGCAGGACAATTTGGGTTAAGTGACACCCAAGGTCACACAGCTAGTAAATATTATGTGTCTGAGGCCAGATTTGAACTCAGGTCCTCTTGACTCTAAGGCTGGTGCTCTATTCACTGTGCCACCTAGCCGCCCCCATCAAGAGCATTCTTGATCAAGATGTGAAAAGGGAACAGATTTTTGCAAAAGATATTCTACAACACACCATAGCTTTATAGTCATACAATTGACTGAAAGGATAGAGAATCCAAGATTTCACTGACTTTTTTGTTTATTGACTATTTTTTAAATATCATTAGATTCAGGAGGGCAAAAGACTGTCTGAAAGTTGTTCCTCCCTTGCAAATGTCAAAAATTATATAAAATGTCTTGAAAGATATAACAGAGGACATCAACTTTTTCAACTACCATATCATGACTAGCATTTATATAGTGTTTTAAGGTTTGCAAAAAAACTTTATATGTATTATCTCATCTGATCCTTGGAGCAACAACCCTAAGAGTAGATGCTATTATCCCCATTTTGCAGATGAGGAAACTGAGATAGACAGAAATTAAGTGACTTTCCTAGACTCAAACAGCTAGTATCTGAAGGAGAATTTGAATTCAGATTTTTCTGACTCTAGGGAAAAGTCATGAAAGAGTCAGAATAGGAAAAAAAAAAAAAACTTGACTGTATATCAAGTGTTGGGAGCCAAAGAGGCCTGATCCAGGACTCACATAATTACCCAATGAGAGTGGACTTTAATATCAAAGACCTCTTTGAGATGCGACTTTTTGTTAAGTTAGCTCCTGAGCTCTTTGTTATGGGTTACACTTAAAAGGATGGTGTTTGAGTTCTGAGGCCAATAGGCTCTACCTGAAGACTTTAGTTGTTCAAAACCAAGATATTTGAATTCTTCTCAGTTCCTATGCAGATGTATTGATGAGGCTGCTTTGGCTTCAGGCCTTGAAGCCATATCTAAAGAGCATCCTTTGTAATGTGACTGCATGTGAAAAGAGTTAACTGACTTTTCCTAAGACTTTCTGGCACCTAGAGAACAAAAGCCTTACTGCCAAGCTACTTCCAGGATATGACAGACTAAGATAATGATAAGAATACTTGAGTCCCCTTCCTTTGTCTCATGGCTCTATAAAAACCTTGTCCTAAGAATCAATAAATGGAGTTCATGGTTCTTCCTTGAACTACCCACATGACCTGGTCATTTCTTATTCACATCCTGAATCATGCTATGTGCTGGACACTGAGCAGCCCACAACAATCAAGCGAATCCAAAAACTAAGGAGTTGCATTTATGTTAAGGGAATTTGAAGATCTTCCCTATCTCTTAATAGGTCTATGTGATCAAATGGAGCCCATGGTAGGAGGAGTTTGCCAAACAGGTAGTGCAGAAAAGTTAGAGCGAGAAGTAAGAGTGAGACAGAGCTGGGAGAGAGAGTGAGAGTAGGCAGAGCAGTTAGTGCGAGTGAGAGACAGAGGATTTTTGCCTGGGGGAACTTGTTTTGTGGGGAGGCCTAACAGAAGGAAGGCTTGGGATGTTTGTATTTCCTGCACTGGTGACATGTATAGACTTTGTCGTGAAAAGAATGGTTGGGGTGTCAGTGCCAACTGCATTGACAATGTATATAGACTTCTTTGTTACTATGATGGATTTGGCTTACTGGTGTTTCAATAAATGTCTTGGTTTCATCTTCAAGGAAGAGAGTCTGTTATATCTTGCCATTCAAACCTGGGAATATGCCTGCATATTCATAGCAGCTGCTGTGGCTATTGCATTGGCAAAATAGTATCATGTTATAAGACAAAGCAAAAACAATTTGAAAGATAAAAAGAGACAAAAAAGGAAACTAAACTAAGCCGAAAGAAACCATATACAGCCAAAATCAATAATACATGTATATGCTCCTAATGCCCTCACATACAAATTCATAAAGAAAATATTAACTGAGCTTAAAAAGTCATAGACAGTAACATAATAGTTATAGGAGACTTCAATATCCTTCCATCAATTTTGGATAAATCTAATAGAAATATAAATAAAGGGAAAATATGTAACAACAAATTTCTGGAGAAGCTAAAGTTAAAAGACTTATGTAGTCTTCTAAATAGGACAGCAAGAGAATATATATATTTCTCTGAATTATATTGAACTTTTATAATAACTGACCACATACTGGGTCACAGAAATATTGCAAACATGTAAAAAGCCAGAAATAGACAGTATAACAGGCCTGCACAACCTATGGCACATGGACCTCTTAAGGTCTGCAGGCCAGAGGTTGTGCGGGCCTGCAATATATGCTTTATAGACCAAAATGCAATAGGAATGGAAAGTGATTCAGAGACCACAAACAAAAGATACAGACCCAAATGAAAATTTAATAATGAAATCTTAAATGATGAGTAGGTCATAGAAACAATTAAAAATGATATAAAACAAAAATATATGAAACAATAAACCAAAATATCTGGGGTACAGCTAAAGCAGTTCTCAAAGGGGAAAATCACATCTTTAAAATTCTACACTAACAAAATAGTAAAAAAAAAATATTATTAAATTGAATATGTATTTTTTAAAAATTCAAAAATCAACAAATAAACAAGCCTAAAATAAGCACAAAAGAGGAGATGTTGAAAAATTAGAGGGGAAATAGATAAATATGAAACAAAAAAATCCATAGAAATGATAAATAAAACTAAAAGTTTGTTCTTTGAAAAGACTAACTAGATTTATAAACCCTTAGCTAATCTGATTAAAAATAAGCAAGCAGAAATCAAATCAATCAAATAGTAAATCAGCCAAGTATAATCACAGCAAAAACAAAAGAAATAAAAAGAATAAGCAAAGCATATTATACATAATTATATGCTAATAAACTGAAAACACAAAAGAAATAAAGGAATACCTCAAAATACATAAAATACCCAAACTATCAGAAGACAAGATAGAGATCTTAACCAGATTTCAGAAAAGGCAATTGATCTCAGTGTAAAAATTATTGTAAACAATAATAACAACAACTCCTGGGCCTAATGAATTCATGGTCAAACTTTTAAAGAACAATAGTGATCATACTTCACAAATTATTCTCAACTGAGAGAAAGGAAGTACCCTCTCAGAATTCTTTTATGAGAATATATATAACTCTGTGTGTGTGTGTGTAAAATACCTAAACCAGGGAAAAATAAAATATGGAGAGAAAATCTGAGCCAATATCAGAAATGAATATTGATTCAAAAATTTCAAACAAAATCCTATCAAGTAGAAAACAGTGATTTATCCAAGAAATCATTCATTATGAGCAAGTAGAATTTATGCCAGAGATACAATAATAGTTCAACATTAGGCAAACAACACAATTAATCAAAAAACATCCCAAACCACATGATCATCTCAATAGATATAAAAAAAGAGTTTTGAAAAAGTACACTATTTTATGCTAAAAAAAAAAACCTTTAAAAGTATAGGAATAGATGGATTTTTTTTTTTTTGCCTTTTAGAGGGCAAATTGGGTTAAGTAACTTGCCCAAGGTTATGCGGCTAGTATTTTTGTGTGGGTGTTAAGTGTCTGAGGTTGGAAACGAACTCAGGTCCTCCTGACTCTTGGGCCAGCACTTTACTCACTGCCACCTAGCCGGCCCCAGTGGATCTTTTTTAATATCATAAAAGTATAAAACCAAAAGCAAGCACCATATGCACTGGAGATACATCACAACCTTTGTCAATAAATACAGGAATTAAAGCAAGGATGCTTACTCTGCCCATTATTATTTGATATAGTTCTGGAAATGTTAGCAATAGCCTTAAGAGAAAGGAATTAAAGGAATAATGTTAGGTAAAGAGGATATAAAACTCTCCCTGTTTGCTGATAATACAATGCTTTACTTGGAAAACTATAGGGATTCAGCAAAGAAACTAATTGAAACAATTAATAGCTTCAGTGGTATCACAGTCTACAAAATAAATCTTCAAGATTCAACAGCATTCCTATATAATAATAATAAAACACAAGAAGCGATAATAGAAAGGGAAATTCCATTCCAAACTACTACAAAATGCACCAAATATATGGGGATCAGCCTCCCAAAGCAAAGACTTGTAAAGATTTAATTACAAAGCATTCCTTAGAGAAATAAAGAGCAACCTAAGTAGTTGGAGGAATATTCAGTGCTCATGGCTAAGCTTTGCTAACATAATAAAAATGATAATACTTTCCAAAATTAATTTGTGCTTTCAATGCTGTACCAATCAAATTACAAAAGGGATACTTTACAAACTTGATAAAATAATAACATTCATTTGAAAAAAACAAAAGATCTAAAATATCAAGGGAAATGATGAAAAGAAGTGAGGACAAATTGGGAATAGAGCACTTCCATACCTCAGACTACATTTTAAAGAAGCAATCATCAAAACCTTCTTGTGTCAGTTAAAAAATAGGAAGATCAACAGACAGACTAAACAAGAGAGATTCAATCAATAACTCAGTATTCAATAAAGTGGAAAATAAGAGTTACCTAGGAAAAAGCTCCCAATTTGATAAAAAAAAAAAAGTTTTGAAAAGCTTTTCAGTTTCAAAACTGCAAAGCAGTCTGGCAGAAATTAGGCTTAGAGTAACACCTTACACCACACACCACAATATATTCTAAAATGATATGTGACCTTAATATTAAAGAATATACTATAAAAAAATAAAAGAAAAACAAATCACGTACCTCTCACAGCTGGAATGAGAGATATATTCTTCTTTTTTTTCTTTTTAGAGGGCAATTGGGGTTAAGTGACTTGCCCAAGGTCACATGGCTAGTTTTTAGTGTGTGTTAAGTGTCTGAGGTTGGATTTGAACTCAGGTCCTCCTGACTCCAGGGCTGGTGCTCTATTCACCGCACTACCTAGCTGCCCTGAGAGATGTATTCTTAACTAAACAAGAAATAAAGGCAATCACAAAAGATAAACTGGATCGCTTCGATTACTTGAAACTGAAAAGCTTCTTTACAGACAACATTACTACATCTAGTATAAGAAAGGAAGTAGCTGAATGGGGAAAAATTTGTAGCAAATTTCTGATAAGGGTTTGATATCTAATATATATATATATATATATATATATATATATATATATATATATATACACATATACATATATAAACAATATATGTGTGTTTACTGATAGCCTTGCCCCAATAGATAAATGGTCAGAGGATGTTCTCAAAGGAACTTCACAATATTCACAACCATATAAAAAACATTTCAAATCTCTAATAATAAAAGAATGCAAATCAAAACAACGTGAAGTTTCACCTCATACCCTGAAATGGACAAAGATGACAAAAAATGGCAACAGTCAATGTTGAAGGGATTGTAGGAAGAAAGGAACATCAATATATTGTTGGTGGAGCTATTGAAGTGGTACAACCATTTCAGAAACCAATTTGGAATTATGCATATAAAGTAACTAAAATGCCCATACCTTTTGACCCAGAATCTCCATTACTGTATTGATATCCCAAAGAAGTCATTGGTAAGAAAAAAATCCATATATACTCCAAAATATTTATAGCAACACCTTTTGCAATAGCTTAGAACTGGAAACAAAGCAGATGCCTATCTTTTGAGGAATAACTAAAAATATTATGGTACATGAATGTAATACTACATTACTGTGCTGTAAGAAATGATGTCTGAGAAATATAGAGAAGCATGGAAAGATCTTAAGACTTGATTCAGAATGAAGAAAGCAGAGCAAATAAAAGCCCCCAATATACACAGCAACTAGAACAATGGAAATAGAAAACAGTAACACACAAAAAAATCAAAAGTAAATGTTAACAAAATTTTTAAAGATCAAGTGGGATTTGAATCCATATATATATATGTATATAAGAAGACATTCCTAACCTACTCCTTTGTAGAGGTGGGAGGTCCACAAATATATATTATATATGTTTTTGGATCATTTCAATGTAGCAATCAGTTGTGCTGACTTTTTTTTCCTCTAAAAAATACTATTTGTCATATAGGATGGCTCACAGGTTGGACTGGTATTAGAAAATACAGAAAATAGCAATAGAATCTTTCATTTTTAAGAAATGAAATACTGGTTCAAAGAGGGCAAGCAGAAAACAAAACAAGACAAAAACCCAGATTCCATTTCAATTATGCTTCTCTACTGTTACAACCAAAATTACAAGATAAATGGCTGACATAATGTGCTGCCAGTGAGAGAGATTCTCAAACAATGGGACCAGGGATTGAGGTCCCAATCCTGAGCTCACAAGGAAGTTTTCTATCCTTTCATGTGGTGAGAACTACAAGATTTGTGCCATTGTACACTCAAACCAAGAACAAATGTACATGTGGAATAGAACAAATGTCTGGGTCAATCCTGTACATGTATTTATGAGAAGTAAAACAGAGTAAAAAAAACATTTATGAGAGGTAAAATAGAATTAAAAAGAAAAAGAAAAAACAACCTCATGAGACACAAGCACAGAAACAGGCACCAGTTGTACCTAGTGAAAGGAAGAAAAGGGGAAGGGTGTGGGGGAAGACAGTTCTTTGTAGTTCAGTCATTTCAAGTCATGCCCAACTCTTTGTGATCCCATTTGGTGGGGTTTTTTTTTGGCAAACATAATGGAGCAGTCTGCAATTTCCTTCTCCAGCTCATCTTTCAGACGACGAAACTGAGACAAACAGGGTTATGTGACTTGCCCAGGGTCACACAGCTAGTAAACATGTAAACTCAAATTTGAACTCAGGTCTTCTTCCAAGCCTGGCACAGATTCATTGCAAGACCTAGCAGCTCAGTTCCTCTATATTTTTCCCAACAGCAAACTGCCTCAGATTGGAGCTTAAGTCACACAGACCCATCAGAGGGGTTGACATAACTTTCTGAATATATTCATTATCTTCAATGTTTCTCCCCATGGGCCTAGAAGGGTAAAATGTGTTGCAGCCAATCCCCTTTTGCTGCCATTGAACTGTCCCCACACTATTTTCTCCCATCTCTGCTGCTGCTGCCACCTTCTGTGCTCATCTCCTGATGCCATATAACCTCTCCCATCCACAAACACCCCCCAGTCAAGAACCCAAGAGTGTGATGTCTTCCTGATCTTTCTCTATCCCATTTCACCATCCCATCCCCTTGGTAACAGTCCAATACCTACTTTTCTTTTTAAAACACACAGCAATTTTTCCATCTTCTCTGAGGCTAGGAAAAGCTATATTTCCAAAGATGCCCATCTAGCATTCAAAATATTTGCCCCAGTGAGTTCCTTAGTATTATCTACATCCATGGTTTAGGTTATATGCATTTAAATCAAGAGGTGTGACTGTAAGGGGCGGCCAGGTGGCTCAGCGAGTAAGAGCACCGGCTCCAGTGTCGGGATGACCTGGATCAAATCCGAGCTCAGATACTCAGCACCACACCCAGAAATAACTGGCCGTGTAACCTTGAGCAAGTTACTTAACCCCTATTGCTTTAAAAAAAAAAAAAGAGGTGTGACTGTAAAATGAGACTATATTTTCCACAGCCATAGCAAAGCCTTATATATAAACATATCCCTTAAAATGGTCACCTTGGTGTACTCATGTAGTTGTTCCAATGATGCTGTCATTGACAAAAACATTGTTTAAACTCTGGAAGACTTAACCATTCTCCTTGTTCACCATACTTGGCTTCAAATTAATTCTGGTTATTTCAAAAAATCAACTCTACCGATAAAATCGGTATTTGCCACCACTGAGCATACAAAGCATGTGCCATAAACTTTGAAGGCAATCTCAAATAGATTTTGCTCAATCATAAAAATCATTGGGACCAGTGTTAGGTTTTTCAAGACAACTACACTGAAAGGGATAGGGCTTCTTTGTATAAGGCTCTATTATGTTTGCTTTTTAAAGTTCACATTACCTGAAAGTTGCACTCAGTACATTACTATGAATGTAGGACAAATGTGAAAGGCAATTTAAAAATATATTGTTGTTGTTCAGTTGTTTCAGTTGCGTCCAACTCTTTGCCATCCCGTTTAGGGTCTTCTTGGCAAAGATACTGGAGTGGTTTGCCATTTCCTTCTCTAGTTCATTTTACAGATGAGGAAACTAATACAAACAGGGATACCCAGGGTCACAATGCTTATAAATGAGTGTCTGAGGCCAGATTTGAACTCAGAAAGACACATCTTCCTGACTCCAGACCTGGCACTCTAGCCACTGCCCAAATGTACATGTGGGTCCTTTTCCCATTTGTATAATCTCTTTGGAATACAGCCCTAGAAGTGGTATTGCTGCCCAATTTTAAAATTAACCTACCTTATTTTACTCATTAGTATTTGGTTTTTACTATTTGCCTAATAACGAGAAGGCAAGTTCAGGACAAGAGATACAAGAACAGAAACAGAGAATGCCATGTCAGAAAGGTAGGGCTACCCAGATCCTAAGAGATTTAGGATTAGAAGTCAATTAACATTTAAAGTTCCTACTGTGCGCCAGACACTGAGAATATATAAAAACAGAAATTACAGTCTTGCCTTCATAGAATGTCCATTCTACAGGAGGATACAAATGTGTGAAGGAAAGAGTGTTGGATCTGGAATTAGAGGACATAGAATGAAATACCAGCTTTGCCATTATTCAACCTTAGACAAGTCATAGAAACTTTGGTACCTCATTTTCCTCCACTTTAAAATGAGGGAATTGGCACAGATGACCCTTAAGATTTCTTCCAGATAAATTGTGCTCCTATGAACCTATATACACAAAGAAATATATTCCAAAAATAATAAATGCTGGAGAAGATGTGGGAAAAATTTGAACACTGATGCATAAATGTTGGTGGAGTTCTGAACTGATCCAACCAGTCTGGGGAACAATTTGGAACTATGCCCAGAGGGTTATAAAACTGTGCATAGCCTTTGACTCAGCAATACCACTAATAAGCCTGTATCCCAAAAAGATTATACAACTGGGAAAAGGACCCACATGTACACAAATATTGATAGCAGTTCTTTATGTGGTGCCAAAGAATTGGAAATTGAGGTTATACCCTTCAGCTGGGGAATGGCTGAACAAGCTGCGGTACTTGAATGTAATGGAATATTGTCATGCTATGAGAAACAATGACCAGATGGACTTCAGAAAAACTTGGAAAGATTCATATGAACTGATGCTGAGGGAAGTGAACAGAGCCAGAAGAACATTGTACACAGCAACAACCACATTGTGCCATGACTGACTTTGATAGACTTAGCTCTTCTCAGCAATTCAAGGATCTAAGACAACTCCAGAAGACTTATGATGGAAAATGCTATCCACATCTAGAAAAAGAACTATGGAATCTGAATGCAGATTGAAGCATATTTGCTCTCTCTCCTTTTTTTGTTTCTTCTTTCTCATGGTTTCTCCCATTGGTTCTAATTCTTCTTTACAACATGACTAATGTGAGAAAAGGTTTAATATGAATGCATATGTAAAGCCTATATAAAATTACATTCCATCTTGAGAGAGATGGGGAGAAAATTTGGAACTCAAAATCTTATGGAAATGAGTGTGTGTGTGTGTGTGTGTGTGTGTGTGTGTGTTCCAAGAAAAATTAAGGAAGGAGAGAGCACTTCAAGGAGTGGGAGGTAACTATGCTGACCTTCATGGAAGACAAGTGTAAAGGGGTACTGGCCAACAAGGATCAAGTTTTTCAGCTCTGCTCAATCTACTCTCCCTGGAGCCAAGCTGGAAGAGGCTTGTGAAGCCTGATTTTGGAAAATCATGATCTCAAATAAGGGAAGAACCTGTTTCCTGATTTAGAGCATGTGCAGGTTTTCTGTGATTATGTCCTTTGTGGTGACAAAAAAGTCTTTAGCTGCTGAAAATGGAGTGTGCATACAAAAGGCTCCAAAAGACTCAAAACCTAGAAAGGGCTGAGACTAGTCCTTGATCATTCTAAAGGCAGAAATGCTGTTAGGTCGGAGGAATATAATGATTTTGCCCCCTTTTATGCTTTTCTTTCCTCTAATTCATTTACATTGAAGACCAAAAGAGTTTTGAGGTTGAGAAACTGAGCAGAGGGGGGCAGCATGAACCCAGAAAGCCCAAGGCAATTTGGTGGAAAGGTAGCTTCTAGGCTAATGGATCAATATATAAACCTGGAAATAACAGAGCCATAAGGAATGTCTAACCATAAGACAGATAGAAAGATCCTACCATAATGAGGGAGAAAACAAAGGTTAAAAATAGATTGAAGCCTGAAGGTACTCATTATCTGGGACTGTTCTGTGTGCTAAAGAGAACCTCCTTCTGGAGGGGAAATACCCATTTGCAATTATTGGGAACTGAGGGATCCTCTTTAAGAGACAAAGGAAAAGTCACTGTTTTTCCTTAGTCTGATGATTGGGTATATTAGGGATTTACTTTTCACTTGCTTACAATTAATTTTTTTGTCATTCTGAACTTAATAGACAACAAATATGATGTACTTCCATATCCAAAGAACAAAAAAAGGATTACACAAGGAATCACTTCAAATGTATATAATCAACACCTTAGTTTCATAGCTGTCCTACCTGTTTCTCTCCATTTGAACTTCTAAATGTAATGTCCAAATCCAAGTAGTGATGACTCAAATCCATGACAATGAAACTAAGAGTCTCACGCTCTACTGAGAGAGCCAGGCTCTGCTTGTATCTTTCTAAAAGAGATGTAGAAAAAGGCTCCTGTATTTTAAGATAAAAGAGAAATGCCAGAGACCACTTCTTTTATGAAAAAGAAATTTCACTTTGGCTGAAGACTCCAGTTCAAGCTGATAAGCCATAATATGGAAGAGGAAAGAAGCTTCTTAATTGAAGAGTCCTGGCTGGTTGTCCTTAGTTCTTGAAGAGGACCAAAATGACATCACTATGTTAGAGTCAAGTTACAGTGTGTCTGTGGCAATCAGTCCAATATGAATTCAAAATAGTCTATCACAGGTTAGGCACAAAATATTTAGAATGGAGATGTCTCTAAATTTTCACAGCTGTAACAACAATTCTACTTGCAGCTGCTGTGGGGGTGTAAGACCAATAATACCAGCACACAGGAGGGTTGCTAGCACAGGTTCTTTGATCTGCTTTTTTAAAGGAAAGCAACTCAAAAGGGGTTAACAATCTTACTTTAATCAAACATATTTGTCATTTACATAGTTTGGGGTAAAAAGTCAGCCCCCTGAACTTTAGAGAAAATACAAACAGAAATTATAAGCAGAAATAATAGCATAAAGACCAACAGACAGGGCTTCTAATGGTCTTACCAAATAATACATACATCACAGATCAACAGACAGATCCAACTGTCTGACCATTACATACATACATACTTACCAAAGAGAGAAGCATCAACATCTGGGTTTTCAAAGCCAGGGGACTCCTTAGAGTCTCATCTTTCCCATAGATCACAGCACCTTCTTTTAAGTGGACACACCACACTGAGTGGTGCTTTGTCAGTTCTTTTTTGGTCCTTTGTCTCCCATGCCATTCAATCAATTTCAAAGTTCTTCAGAGAGAATTTTTTTTGCACGTCAGCTTTAGAGGCTACATTGAGTACAAAATCATTTTCAAATAAAAAAATCATATACCAACTCTCCCTCTACCTTAGTCTTGACTGAATAATTTACCATCAAGTATAGTAACTGACTTTGATGCTGTTTGTCCTCATTGAAAGCATCTGACAACTGACATACTGAAAACATTATGCTTAAAGCAAGCACACAGGCTCTGGGCAAGCATGCAGTTATGAAATTGACATATAATTCTAATAAACTTCTTGGAACAACCAAATTTTGACATAATTTTCCATAAAACACTCATGACCAACAGTATCAAAGGCCTTGCTCTGATTAATGAACATTATATATAGATCTCTGTTCTGCTCTTGACTTTTCTCCTGGAATTGTCAGGCAGCAAGCACCATATTGACCATTCCTCGGCCCTTTCTGAAGCCACACAGGCTCTCAGGTGGATGACCATCTCCTAGGTGAAGAATCAGCTTATTAAGGAGGACTCTGGCAAGGATCTTGTCAGCAATGACTAAGAGAAATATCCCCCTATGATTGTCACAGGACACTCTATTTCCTTTACCTTTATGAAGATGGATAATGGAGGCATCCTTGAACTCCTGAGGGATAATCACCTTTTTCCATATAACCCAGAAAATTTCATCCTCCTATAGTGTTAGCAGAAGCTCCACGTCTAGTAGAAACTCCACAGTCAGTCACAGAAAGGCCGATGGAGAGCAGCTATGGTGAGAGTGATACGATGATGATGATACTTCCATATGATTTACCATGCCCTGCAATACCAGAGGTATGAGTTGTCCCTTCACATGTGTGCCGAGGTGTTATGGGAGAAATATCTCCTTTTTGAGTTCATGTGGTAAATAACTGCTGCCAAAATATATTTACCACAATGTAGAAATGCTAGAGGTAAGAAAAAAATTTATTATTATGTTTTATCATTATGCTTAAGCATAGGTTCAGACCTCAAACAAAGAAACAAAAAAAACCTAAATAAACCTGAATGAAATTAAGATTCAAACAAGGCCTTTATAGATAAAATTACATCAGAGTGACAGAGAAATTATTCTTTTACATATTGTAGTCTTATTCATTTCTCTTAGGTCATAAAAGTTAAAGAAAAGACAGATTCATAATCTCATACTTCTTTTTTTTAAGCAATTGGGGTTAAATAACTTGCTCAAGGTTACACGGGCCAGTTATTTCAGGGTGTGGTGCTAAATATCTGAGCCCAGATTCGATCCCCAGGTCATCCCAACACTGGGGCTGGTGCTCTTACTCACTGCACCACCTGGCCACCCCTAAGCAATTGGGGTTAAGTAACTTGCTCAAGTTACATGGCCAGGTGTTTCTGGGTGGGTGCTAAGTGTCTGAGCCCAGATTCGATCCCCAGGTCATCCCAACACTGGGGCTGGTGCTCTTACTCACTGTGCTAACTGACTGCCCTTCTCATACTTCTTTCAATGTTATACAAGTTGGAACAAATTAGTTAAGCAGAGTCATAATCTTATAACTGTACAGTTACATGACACAGTGGATAAAGTGCAGGTTCTGGAGTCAAGGAAGACATTTTTCTGAGTTCAAATCTTTCCTCTGACACTTATTAGCTGTGTGAGCCTGAACAAGTCACTTAGCCCTGTTTGCCTCAGTTTCCTCCTCTGTAAAGTAAGCTGGAGAAGGAAATGGCAAGCCACTCAAATATCTTTGCCAAGAAAACCTAACATGGGGTCACAAAGATCCAGACATGACTGAAAAAGACTGAACAACAACAATCTCATAACTAACAAACCGAGTTAAATAAGCTCTATAGGTGAATTAAGTCACATTAGTTAGATAAATGCAACTTTATTTTCTACAAAATTATTAAAAATTCCTAAGTCAGGTTACAGATCCAATTACATTTAGATGGTTCACAAATAGACTGATAGAGAGGAAAATTTTACTTGTCACCAAGATAACCAAGGAATCAGGGATATCTTTCCTTATACAGTTAACTAGGAGAGTTGACAAGGGAAGCTCAAGTTCCCCTTCAACTTTTATTGAAGGAATGTCAGTTTTCCCTTAACTTTATTATTTCATGAGTCAGGTTTTGGTCAGGTGAGATCAATATTATTAGAAGATAGACTTTTAATTAACCAAAATTTCAGAAGAATGATCCTGAACCCTGAATAAAAAATATTAATAAAAGAAAATAAAAATTCCCATAATGGTAGCAACATGCATTTGTGCAAGTCCCTTTATATGTATGCCCTAGCCAGGTATTTTCTGTGTGTGTGCTTTTCCATATATATGTCCTAGTCACATATTCCCTGAAATGTGTACCCCTCCACATGAATACCTCAACCACATATGTTCCCTATGTGGGTGCCTCACTATGTATGTTCTTTGATGGATACACTATTCCTACTAGTAGTATAGTATACTAGTATATATATAGTATATAGTAGTATACACTACTAGTAGGAATAGTGTATCCATATATATATGTGTATATATATATATTGGGAAAGTGTGTGCCAGATTTACAGGAGGGTAAATGTTTTGTTATTACTTTTCTCAAGCTGCCAGATTTTTTTAGAAGGGGGTTGCTTTGAGCTAATTGTGCCTTCTGGATGACTAGTAAAAGTAAACATATCTGTGGTGGATCATGAGCCATAGTTTTGAGTTACTACAGACCCAAATAATGTCTGGACCTTGAGGGAGCCTTATCTGCTAAATCAAGGAGACAGCCACAGGTGTTACACAGATACCCTAAATGGTAAGAACCATAGGACAAATAACATGGATAAAATATGTCCTTTTTCCTGTGAATTATAAAGCTAAATGCTATCAAATAGCCTTTTTCTATGGCTACTCTCATCACATACTCTGTATCTTCCAATGACATATGCCCATACTTGCCCTGCCAGTCACAAGTGTGGTAATCATCCTTAACTCATAAAGCTAATGCACTTTGTACCACATGCCATTTCATGTCCTCAATGAAACAATGCCTGGGAGAAAAGAATACTTAAAAATAAATTCCATTATTTTACTTTTGATGAACTGGTCTTAAAATAAACAATCATTGTGAGATTGAAGGCATGCAGATGCTACCAGATGGATGTGTCATAATAGCTTCAAACCACCAGAAGGAGCTCTAAAACAGACTTCAGGGAAATATTAGACCTGCTGGCAATGAAGAGAAAATAATATATTGTATACAGATGGAGAGTTTAAACCACATTAAAACTTAATAAAGAATTAGAGAGAGAGTGGTTGCGGGAATTATAAAACTAAAAAGTCTCCAGAAGACAAAACACAAATGCCTGCAGGCATTAGTTTGGGTTGGAGTTTTTTTGTGGATTTTTTAAAATAACTGCACAAGAAAAATTGGTTGAATTAGAGAAGCCAAACCACCTCCAACCACCATGAG
Source organism: Petaurus breviceps papuanus (assembly GCF_028583685.1). Classification (NCBI taxonomy): domain Eukaryota; kingdom Metazoa; phylum Chordata; class Mammalia; order Diprotodontia; family Petauridae; genus Petaurus; species Petaurus breviceps. Next base: position 67,811,771 of record NW_027186304.1, on the reverse strand, counting down.
ATTATGGCTGTCCAGAGTAAATATGAATTTATACAGTATTCTCACAGCCACTACCAATCAAAATGTCCCTTTGTCCAGAGCCAGCTGCATTCGTAGACAAAGTGCAATCTAGAATGGCCTGTCTGAGGGCTGGTGGAAAATATCTTTTACATGAACTGGCTATCGGTGCCCCAAATTCCCAGCATCCATATTACTTCTTAAGGGCCATTAATTGCATTTAATCGGGTTTAAGACAGTTTAACTGGGTTACTGCTCTAAGCCACTTGGGAGGAATAACACATTAGCAGGGATTCGTTTAACTGATTAACCCAATACTACAGTTATCAGACAGTAGAAGAACTGAGGCCCTGAGGGGAATGGATGTTAAGTTTCGATTACTGGGAGAAGATTAGGAGCATAGAGTGCTGCATAGAGTCCAAAGGATGTCATATAAAGGGTCCCAGTTGCCAGGGAGCAGCATGAGGACTCTGGGGAGAATGATTAAGAAAGTAGGAATCAAATAGACCCATAGAAGAACCTCTCTTTTTACAGTTTTGTTCTTATCAGTCAGTACCATGACATATGTGGAGTAAGTAGCAGTGTATCTAGATACCTGAAATTGAGCTATTGAAGGAAAAATAATAAAAAGCACATAAAAATTAATCAGTAAAAACATAAAATGCCTACATTGTGCCAAGCACTTTGCTAAATGCTGGGGAGAGAGGGGAGACCAAAACCACATGAAAAGAAAGCAGAGTAAATAAACATAGCTATTCAGAAGTCTCTAATAAGTAAGTTGACTGGGATAAACAGATCAATGAAAAAATGTGGAATGTAGGAAAATGTATTTAGGGATATGTTTTTCAGTAAGTATGGGTTTCCTCTTTTCTTGCCCTTTGAGAAGTCTTCCAATTCTACATCCCAAGTCAATCATTCCATGCTACCAGTGAAGGATGTGTTAGCTTGCTTATGATGGTTCACTGGTAGTTGTTTGCACAATCCCAAACTGGGAATAGCAAAAGGATAAGCTGGGATGGATCGTGGAGAACTGCAGCATCCAGGATCAATGTGAATCCAGCCAGACAGGATCAAGTATTGCAATGGTGAGACAGATCAGTAATGAAAAGCAAAAATGGAGCAAGATGGGACTGAACCTAAAACTGCCAAGAAATCTGTGGGAAATGTCTGAGGTATGCCTGTTGAAAGGATGAGAAAAATTAAATTACCGCAAATCCCCAATAATCCATATATAAAGAAGTCATTGGGGCGGCTAGGTGGCACAGTGAATAGCGCACTGGCTCTGGAGTCAGGAGGACCTGAGTTCAAATCCAGCCTCAGACACTTACACACACAAAAATTAGCCGTGTGACCTTGGGCAAGTCACTTAATCTCAATTGACCTACCTTCCCCCCTTCAAAAAGAAATAAAAAAGTCATGCTATAGATTATCTGCCCACGAATTAATATTATCAGCCCTTTTGGTCATGACCTACTGGTCTTCTGAAGGATAGTTGGGAGAAAAAAACCAACATTTTATGTATATTTTGTGGTTCTCATTAGGACTTATGATTTCATCTGTGTGGAGAATTTCTGGTGGGCAAACTCCTGCCATATGCAGATCAGCATCTTGTCTGTAATTGCGTAGTCCTAGAGACCTGCCTACTGTACTGAGAGGTTAAATTGGTCACATAACTGTGTTAGAGGAAGGACTTGAACCTGGGGCTTCCAGACTCTACTATAGCTGAAATAAAAAATAGGCATGCTTTTCTTTATTGTACATATAATTGATTACAAGTGCATAACGATTATAAATTCAAGCATATTTCTTCCACCTGAGATGTTTTATTTTAGTTAGAATATTCCTCTCCTTTCTTCAAATATTGCCCTTTTGTAAAACACAAAAATTCCATTCATTATGTGCTCTAATATCCATTTTGTAACCATGCCTTCCAGGTGAGGCCATTTTTCAGCATGCCCATAAAAAACATGTAACTTTGTGCTTTCATTCACTGTTTTTCTTCCTTCCTCTATACCTTTACCTCTTTTCTCCATTGGCAAAGGATCAACATATCTTTAAGATGTATCCCCAACATTTTTTTTCATATTTTATCATATCCAATTTAAATTTGAGCAGATAATAAAACCTCTTATTTTGAATCTGTTGTACTCGTGCCATAATTTAGCATGACAAATGTAACTGCTTCAAGTTATATGGAAATTCAAACACCTGTAGACACTCAATAATTTCAAATTCCAAAAGGTGCAGATTCCCCAGTTCGGTAAGATGTCTCCTAAAATAAGAGCTTCTGGCAAAAAAAAGATGCAATAAAGGCCCTGTTATTCTGAGAACAGCAGGTCAGATTTTAGACAAAATTTGCTGTTGTTTCATTTTGAGTGTAGGAAGAGAAATGTGATGTAATTGAATGGGCAATTCATTTGGTGTCAGAGGATAGATTGATGTCAAAGAAGATGACTATACCCTCATTTTACTCCTGCCTATTCTTAAAAGTATAGATGGTTCTCATATCATTCTTTCTTTCTCAAAAAAGATGTGAGCCAAACATTTGCCTAACCCTCTGAATTACTGATGGTTGGGCTAGAGCCAAGTGCCAGGACCCTGCACAGGCAACCACTTAGGATGCAATACAATAGAGCTCCAGGAAGGAATACTTTTTAATTTTTATAATTGGTCATACTTTTTTCACAACTACCATTTATTTGTGATATCAAGGAATATGAGGATACTGATAGACAAGAACACAAAGCACAAGGTTGTATCACATTCAAACTAGATGGTGTAGGAATTATAGTGCCAGGCCCGGAGTCAGGAAGACTCATCTTTGTGAGTTAGGATCCAGCCTCAGACACTTACTAGCTGTGTGACTAAGTCACTTCACCCTGTTTGCCTCAGTTTCCTCATCTGTAAAATGAGCTGGAGAAGGAAATGGCAAACAACTCCAGTATTTTTGCCAAGAAAACCATAAAAGGGGTCACAAAGAGAAATGACTGAATAACAACAAGAAGGTACTAAAATTACTTGTTCTAACTTTTCTCCCAGTACCCTCTGAACAGCACACATTCAACCAGTGTTACCCACAAAAAGACCATATTATCTGGGAAACATAGATGACAAGATGACCCTGTTCTGAATCAGTGACCAAAAACCCTGTGGTGAGGAAGGACAGATTAAAGCAATAAACCCGCAGCTATTGTCACAAAAATAAAAGAAAGACAGCAGGTCCATAACTGCAGGGACAATGTCCTATAGAATTTTGGATCCTTCAGGGCAGTCACAATGTAGTCATAGATGAGGCTCAGTGACAATACACTTGGTCAACTGAAGTGGCTGCATTTATATAGCTGATAACCAGCAATAAATGGAACTCCTTTGCTAACTCATATACCCCCCTTCCTGAGGTGGATGAGTGGACTCCTTCCCTGTTGGAAGTACTGTTCTTACCCTTTATCACTATCAGTTTAATGTAGTTAGATGAATGATATCTGTTTTCAGGTCAGCCAGGTGATCACTACAGCTGAAGGGAGACCTTGTAAACTGGGCATTAGTCCAATAGTGTTAGCGTACAGGTACAGAGATTCTTGAATGTTCCTGAATATAGAATTATGGACAACAAGAAGCCTTCCTGGATATGGGATTGAAATATGCAGAGATGGTACTTATCTTGGGGATGATGAGGATTATCCTCCAACCGGGCAATTCAGTTCAACTCCTGGGAAGCTCACTCAACTTAGCTCTATGGGGCTCTTTCTCTTTTGAGCACAACTCCCAATGGTCAGCACTCACAAAATTAAACTTATCTTGCACTTACTTATTGAACCTGCTCCTTGCTCGGTTTCATGTCTCCAATTTGTCAAATAGTTCCACTGCAAATTTTCATGGTCAGTGGATAGAGTGACCAGAGAAAAATTCTCTTCTACTGAAAAAGTAATGGACGATTCCCTCTTAAGAACTGAGTTCTTAGGGGAAGCTAGGTGGTGCCATAAATAGAGCATTGGCCCTGGAGTCAGGAGGACTTGTGTTCAAATCTGGCCTTAGACACAACACTTACTAGCTGTGTGAGCTTGGGCAAGTCACTTAACCCCCACTGCTCTGCCTTCCCCCCTTCAAAAAAGTTAAAAAAAAAACTGAGTTCTTGTCATAGCTATTTCTTCTCAACTGCTAGAACTCAAACTCCTCAAAACTGTCTCCTGTCTTAAATGCCTCCCTAGAGAGTTGTATCTTACTTTATTTGTTTTTGTTTTATTTTTGGAGGAGGGAAAGCAAGGCAGTTGGGGTTAAGTGACTTGCCCAAGTCACACAGCTAGTAAATGTGTCAAATGTCTGGGGCTGGATTTGAACTCATGTCCTCCTAACTCTGGGACTGGTGCTCTATTCACTGTGCCACCTAGCTGCCCCAAGGCGTGTCTTACTTTTAAAAGGGCAACATGGGGCATGGTCAATCCTTTGGCCATCTAATGACTAGCCTAATACTACCAAGCTTTATTGAAGACTATTTTTGCCCCTTATAAAATTAGACACCCCCATTATCTTTGTGATCAAATGTAAAATCCCATTTGATTTTTAAAACCATTCATCACCTGTCCCTTTTTCCTCCCTTTCCACTCTTCATACTTTTTATTCCCCTTTGTTTACTCTACAATCCAGCAACACTGGCTTTCTTGCTATTTTTCACACACACACACACACACACCACATTCCATCCTGATTCTGCACCTTTTTTTTTTTAATTTAAGCAATCGGGGTTAAGTAACTTGCTCAAGGTTACACGGCCAGGTGTTTCTGGGTGGGTGCTAAGTGTCTGAGCCCAGGATTCGATCTGCAGGTCATCCCGACACTGGAGCCAGTGCTCTTACTCGCTGTGCCGCCCCGATTCTGCACCTTTACATTGGCTGTCTCCATGCCTGAGATGCTCTTCCTCCTTGGCTCTGCACAAGGCTTCCCTTGCGTAGAAAGCCTTGCCTGGCACTGCTCCCTCTCCCAGCGCTGGCGCCTTCTCACTAACATTACCTCTCATTTACACTATATTTATCTTCCATGTACATAGTTATTTGCTTACTGTCTCTCCCACTAGACTGTAAGCTCCCTGAGGAAAGGGATCTTCTCTTGGTTTTTCTTTGTATCCTTAGCTGACATATGGTAAGTGCTGAATAAATGCTAATTGACTTTAACCCTAACCCTCCACTGTCTTTATTATCTGCTCCTTACATTCTATAACTTTGTCAGCTGAGTGAGGACAAGATAGCTTTGATCGGGAGTCTATCAGCTGATCATCTTTCCTCTACTCCCAAAATATATGCCAGAAGATGGAGCCTGTATTGTAAGGTACAGGGAGTTGCTATGAAAATAAGCCTGGCAAAAGAAGATGGGAGCAAGAATATGAATGGCTTTAAATATCAGACGGAAGAGTTTTTATTTTATCCTAGAGACAATATGAGGTCATGCAGAGTGAAATAGTGAGAGCTGTGCTTTAGTAATATCCATAATGGAAGCTATCTGGACACTGACTTACTGTGTGACCTTGTTTGCCTCCGTTTCCTCGTCTTTAAAATGGGGATAATAATAGCAACTACCTCCCAGTGTTACTGTGAACAAATGAGACAACCGTAAAGCACACAGTGCTGACACATAGTAAGAGCCAAACAGTAATTATTATTATTATTGCTGCTACCGCTGCTGTTGTTTCTTGCCACACCATTCACTGCTATCATCCCTTCAAAGGATCAGAGATTGAAACTAGGAGGGATCTTGGTGGGCACCTAGCCCAAGGGACTGAAACATGTGCAGAGAGACCCTAATGTCACTTTCCCCTAGGAAGAGAGTAGAGATCCTGCTTCTAGGAAAGTCTTGATGGCATGCAATGGAAGTACCTTTGAGAAACTTTGGAGTTTGCCTAGATATTCTGTGACTGCTTCTAGTCTGATAAACATGTGATAAACCATGGCCCACTTGACTGGCTGCAGTTATGAGATCAGAAACGAGGGTGCCTTCAAAGCCTTTGTCAGTCTTGGCCTCCTTCATCCTCCTGGCGGATCTCTTCTTTTTGACCATTTCACTGAGGGACATGATGAGAGTTAATGCCAGGGGCGGGGAACCTATGGCTCCAAGGCCACATGTGGTCTTCTAGGTCCTTAGGTACAGCCTTTTGACTGAGTCCAAGTTTTTCAGACCAAATCCTTTTATTAAGGAGATTTATTCTGTGAAGTTTGGATTCAGTCAGAAGGCTGCACTTGAGAACCTAGAGGGCCACATGTGACTTCAAGGCTGCAGATTCCCCACCCCTGGTCAACTATGTAACAGGAAAAGTTTCAAGCTTTTTTCTCTCAAAAGTTGACATGTGGTTCCAATGAAATCAGGGCTCAGTTGTTGACCTCTACATTTGTTTTTTTTTTTTCATTTTATGTGGACAAGTTGGAGATTATGACCTTGTGAGTTTTGAAAGGTCAAGAGAGTGAGTCATACAGGTGTCTGGGCATACAGAGTTTAGGAATTAAAATCATACTGGTTTTGCATCTAATCCAGCATTGCTTCCCCCAGGAACAAGAAGCAGAAGAACAACCTTAAGACCTAGTCCAGGGGAAAACACATCTGGCAGTGATCTGGTTTGGTATGACCTTGGTAGTACACATGATACTAGGAGTTAGTTCACTCTCCCTACAGAGCAAAGTGATAAAGGGGACTAAGGACTCTGAAATGCTTGGGGGAAATGTTTATGCTTTTTTATTGCTATATCATTATAGTGCCAACACAATATTCATAGCACCAATGGCAACTATGAGTATGAGAGCATAGTTCTGAATCACAAAATATAACAGACTCTCCAAATAGAAGACAGAAGCAAAATATTTATTCAGACACCAGAAAGCCAAATCCCAGCACTAGAAAACCAAATTCAGCATAGCAACAAAAAAATCTATATACCTTATCACTGAAGGGAGTAACACCATACCTAGCTATCTCCTTGCCTATGTCCTCTCCTCTCTCCCTCCTCCTGCTCTGACTCCCAGATTCCTCTGGGCTCTACTCTACCCATTCAGCAAATTCCTCCCACCAGAGGCTCCATGTGATTACATTTGATCTATTAAGTGGCAGGAAAGATCTTCAGATAACCATTACCATTGCCTTTACAATCATCTATATCTATATCTACTGAAAGAGAGAGAGAAAGGAAGGGAGATATGAAACATTTATTAAGCACCTACTATGTGCAAGGCACTGTGCTAAGCACTTTACAAATCCCACTTGATACTCACAAAAACCCTGAAAGGTAACTGATATTATGATCCCTTACAGTTGAAGAAACTGAGGCAAAGGTTAAATGACTTGCCCAGAAGTATACAACTAGCAAATGTCTGGGGTTGGATTTGAACTCAGGTCTTTTTGATTCCAGGTCCAGCACAATATGGGGATTGCCTCTGAGAGACAGACCAACAGAGACAGAGAGAGATATTCCTTCATAAAAGTTGATGGTTATTGTTTGAATGGAACTGGAGTGATAGTCATTCACTGGTGGCTAACAGGAGAAGGAACATAACTGGTGGGAGCTTAAGTCAATAAAGTTAGTGAAGAGATATCTCAACCCCTCAGTGGTACCCCTGTAGAAACAAATTCTACAGAGTAGTAGCTCAAAACTAAGATACTTCAGAAAGGAGTGAGTTCCAGGAATTTCCCCAAAGTCTCACAATCTTAAAATGTTTAATTTCCAAACTCCTTAATTTGCTGTTTTTTAGCTATTCTGCAATTTTAATTGTATAACTTTATTTTTATAATTCCAACAGAGCTAAAACAGAAATGACAGGAAAAAGGTGCCTTATAGGGTTGATTTTTTTCTCTTTTCTTATAACCTGATCTCCCTCATAAAGCCTAAAGTGGGGGTCAGTCCTACTTACTGGGACATATGCTTCAACTATGAAAGTTCATTAATCTTTCCTAATGTTGTAAACTCTCTGGTTACAGCCCTTAGAAGTTTTTCCAGCTGGCTGCATTTTAAATCTTTCCAGGTAACAGAATTTAGTTCACAACACAAACACCACATAGACATTTTACATTTTACAAAGACATAGACACAGACAAAATGACAAGACAGATACAAACAGCAGGCTAGCTCACCACACAAACATGACACAGACAGTGTTAACAAAATGCATAATTACAATTAACCAGTTCAGTTGAGGCACACAATTTGCCAAGGTGTATGCAAATTTAACAAGGGTATTTGGTAAGGGAGTGGAGGTGCTCAGAGAGGCCAACTAACGAGAGATGTGCAGTTAAGAAAGGATATTCTAACCAGAATGATCTAGGATGAACCAGGTCAAGGGAGGCACCCTGGAGTTTTCCTCACAAAGAAGAATGTCAAGCCCAATCAAGGTGGAACTCAGAGGATTGCTGCAGGAACAAAAGTAGAGGACTCACCAGACCAGGGGAAGGAATTGGACTCTGGAGAAATAAATGGCCAGTGGTGCCTAGTCTGTTTCCACTGGTACCAGAAAGTCCAATGACCCGGTTCCATATCCAATCCCACTTCTAATGCCAGTCAACATCAACTGAACTGGAACTGGCCTCTAATCTGTGGGTAGTCAGAGCCAAACAAAGTAGGCTAGAGACAGAAGAGTCAGAAATCAAACAGAAGTTTAATTTTAAAATGAGGAAAATACTTGCAAGCAAAAGTCTTCCTAAGAAGGAGGGTTTATGGCTTATAACAGGGGTAGGGTTTTTAATCATGAAAAACACAAAAAGACAGGACCCAACACAGTCATTCTTAGGTCTTGAGTAAACAGTTCCCATAGTTGGCATTTTGGGGGACAATATGGGAGTTCTTGGGGCCTGTGGGAACAGTCTCTAAGTTATTAGAGTCATTGAGCCATGTGATTGTTCAGCAGGGTAGAGAACTAGACTTAGCAAGGTGGGAACAGGAGTGTAGCACCTGGTTTAGGTCACTTAGCTGACACAGATACAGGGATTGTTTAGAGTGTCAGGAGATGTGATTGATCACTTTCTGCTGTAGTTGCAGTTGGCTGAGGTTTCAGCTCTCAGATCAGGATCCTCTGGGAAATAGGAAAATCTTAAGTCCCAGTTCTGGGGTTTTGCTTTGGCTGATAGCATTAAGAGAATTAGAGCAAAGGATTGTTGTTATGCCTGGAAAACAAGGTGTCTTCTAATATTTTGACAATGCCTTTGATATCTTTCCCTTTTTCAGATGCCTTCAAATCAGTACTAACATTTCTTTCACTTCTACCACAAACTTCTTTGCTTTCTTGATCTAGTCTTATAGTTGTTTCATCTTTTTTTCTTTATTGCCATTTCTACTTCCTCTATAAAAACATATATATGTGTATATATATATATATATACACACACACACATATATATACACATACACACAGCCCTGTAACTATGTGTGTATATATGTATACATATACATACACACACATATATATAAATATACAAACATATATATATATATATATATATATATATATATATACACACACACACAACATACACACACACATAACAACGTTTGGACTCTAATGGCCAAATGTGGTTGCTCCGCTTTTAATTGGAGAAATAGGGCACCCTCTTTCAGAGGTGCTGGATAAGATTTCACAATTAAGCGATTTAGGGGAATGGGAAAAAGACAAATTGCCTCGAGAGAGAAGAGTAAACAGCCAGAGGATTCAGAGACAAAATAGACCCACAAGAAGGGAACTGTTCACTGCTCTATTAAGAGCTGGGGTGGACTTTAGAAGAATAGATGGTATTCCAACTGAAGAGCTGCATAAGGTGTACCAAGAAAAGGTACTTAGCATTAGAATGAACAGGGAAGCAGGAACCACCCCCGCAGGTATTTCTGAATCTGAATCTTTGTATCCAAGTTTGCCCCACCTTCAGGGGGAATAGGAGATAGGCCAAGCCCCAGCCCAGATAAAAGAAATATGCAGAAGAGATTGCAGACCCCCTATTGGTTTAACAATATATTGGAAGAATGGATCAACTACTGTGACTAGGGCATTAATTGATACTGGGGCTGAGGCCACACTCATCTATGGAAACCCTGATAAGTTTAAACATGGAACTCCTATTACCATCACAGGTCTAGGAGGCACTGAAATATCAGCCAGACAGGTTAAAATAACAATGAAAATTGGGCAGTTACCTAAGAAGGAATATACTGTGGTTGTTGTACCCATTCCTGAATACATCATTGGAATAGATGTATTGAGAGGCATGACTCTGAATTTACCTGAAGGAAGATACCAATTTGCTGTGAGGAAGATAGGAATTAATACAGTTTTAGTGGGAAAACTAAAAATGGACCCAATCACTTTACCTGAACCTTCTGAAGTAATTACTTTAAAACAGTATCGTGTGCCAGGTGGGCAAGATGAAATTGCCACTACTATAAAGGAATATGTTGAAGCAGGAGTGTTAGTCCCTACAACCACAAGATGGAATAATCCTGTCTGGCCAGTAAGAAAATCAGATGGGACGTGGAGAATGACTGTGGATTGTAGACAGTTGAATAAGGTGACTCCTTCTTTGTATGCTGCTGTTCCAGATACCATCACCTTAATAGAAAGGATCCAGAAATATGATGGGACTTGGTATGCAGTTATTGACTTGGCAAATGCCTTCTTCACCATCCCAATAGACTCTAAACAATGGGACCACTTCGCTTTCACTTGGCAGGGTAGACAATATACTTTCACTCGCTTGCCAAAAGGGTACATACATAGCCCCACTATTTGTCACAGGATTGTGGCTGAACAGTTGGATGAATTAAAGCTACCTGGTGTACAGCTTACCCACTACATTGATGATATCATGATACAGGGAAAAGATGCAAAAGTAGTGGAAAGGAGTTTGACCCTTCTAATTGAGCATATGAAAAGTAAAGGGTGGGAAATTAACCCTGCAAAGGTTCAAGGACCAGCTCAGAATGTGAAGTTTTTGGGTATACAATGGAATAAGGGGCTAAGGGAGATTCTTCCTCAAGCCCGACAAAAGATTCAGGATTTTCCTACCCCTACCAATAAGAAGGAGGCCCAAAAGTTCATAGGATTGTTTGGATACTGGAGGCACCACATTCCACATTTGGGACAGATTTTAAAACCTTTATATAGAGTCACACGGAAGAAATATGAATTCGATTGGGGACTTGAGCAGAGTAAAGCTTTTGAAGAAGCCAAGGCTGCCATACAATTGGCCCTAGATTTGTGGCCCATGCAAAATGGTCCAGTGGAATTGCAAGTGACTGTACAAGATGATTATGCAAACTGGAGCTTATGGCAAAAACAACAAAGCCGAAATGTACCTTTGGGATTTTGGTGTAGGAAACTCCCTTCATCTGGAGTCCAGTATACACCTTTTGAAAAGCAGTTGTTAGCTGCATATTGGGCTTTGGTGGAGACTGAACAACTGACTCTGGGCCATGAAGTGATATTAAGACCTGGAATCCCAATTATGACCTGGGTAATGAGTACCCCAGCTTCTCACAGAATTGGACATGCCCAAGAGGCTAGTATAATCAAATGGAAGTGGTATATTCAAAATAGAGCGAAAACAGGCAAAAGCGGAGTCTCTGCTCTGCATGAATCTATAGCAAACATAGAAATTGAGAGGAATGACACACCCCCTGAGCCAAAGCAACAGTTGGTACAGTCCACTGTAAAATGGAATGAGGGATATGATGTATTAACTGAGGAACAAAAGAGACATGCATGGTTTACTGATGGGACAGCAAAATATTTGGGGCAAAAAAGACATTGGAAAGCAGTGGCCTATAACCCATGTACTAGAAGGACTTTGGAAAGTACTGGGATAGGTGCAAGTAGCCAATATGCTGAACTTATGGCAGTATATCAAGCCATCAAAATAGAACAAGGAGGACAGTGTCATATATTCACTGATTCATGGGCGGTAGCTAATGGGTTAGCTACATGGATGCCCATGTGGAAAAATGAAAATTGGGAAATTCATGGTAAACAAGTCTGGGGCAAAGAATTATGGGAAGATATCTGGAACATGTCTTTGGTCACTGACTTGTCAGTTTTTCATGTAGATGCTCACGTGGCCCCCACCACACCAGAACGTGAGTACAATGCTCATGCTGATCGACTGGCAAAGATTGCTACTGAACGTATTGTTCCTACTTTGACAACAACTGATGATCCGGTATTAGCAAAATGGATCCACCAAACAGCAGGCCATTTGGGGGTCCAGGCCACACACCAGTGGGCACAAGATCGAGGTATTAGTATCTCTCATTCACTGTTAAAACAGATAACAGAAGAATGTCATATATGTCAATTGGAAAAGGAGCGAACTGTTCCTCGGGTAGTAACTGGAGAGATAGCAAGAGGAAAAGTCCCAGCCCAAATCTGGCAAATAGATTATATTGGTCCACTACCACTGGATAAAGGATGCAGATTTATATGTACTTGTGTTGATACCTATTCAGGTGTACTAGTAGCTTGTCCTTATAAGAATGCAACTCAGAAAAACACTTGTAAAACCCTAGATCTCATAAGTCTATATTATGGAACCCCAATGCAGATTCAAAGTGACAATGGGTCACATTTCAAAGGCAATGAAAAGAAGAAGTATTGTATACTAAACAATATAGAATGGATATATCATATTCCATATTATCCAGAAGCATCTGGGTTAATTGAAAGAATGAATGGATTACTGAAAGAACAGTTGAGGAAGTTAAGTTCCAATAATTCATATCAACATTGGAAGGATAATTTGTTCATGGCTTTGCGTAATTTGAACAATAGACCATTGGGAGGAAGTACACCTCTAGCCAGAATGATGACCCCCAATCTGCAAATTAGAAAACAACAAACACACAAGATCCCAAATATTGAGTATTGGACCTTGAGGCCAGATGTCCCAGCACCGTACCCAGGACCACCTGGTTCAGTGGGGTATGATTTACATTGTTTAGAGGACTTTTGGTTGGACAGAAAAGAAATAAGAAAAATTTCCACTGGGATATGCATAAGAATCCCTAAAAATCACTTTGGGCAGATTTTACCCAAATCAGGATTAGCAGCTCAAGGAATACATGTATTGGCTGGAGTAATAGATTCTAATTATCAAGGAGAAATTGTTGTAACATTCCAGAATTTAGGTGAAGGGCCCATACAGATTCACAAGAATGATAGGATAGTTCAAGTGATTATCGTTCCTTGTAAAACAATGCCACTTGTAAAAACTGACCCTCCTTCCAAAATAACTGTCACAGGAACTGAAGGATTTGGTTCTACTGATAGAATAAAATCAGGAGCTAAAGTATGGGTAAAACGGAAGCCAGATGATGTTCCAAAGGCTGCAGAGATTATAGCATATGGGAAGGATAACACTGTAACTATTGTTTATTCTGGAGAAGATGATTACAAAATTGTACCCTTAAATCATTTATTCTACCGTGAGTGAGGCTACAATAGTCTGGTTATTGTTCTTGATTTTTTGTTTGTTCACCTTGTTTGTTAGATTTGTTTCCACAGGCTTGGTACCCTCCATCTGTAGATGCCTGATAGCTTAAGCTGGATGTCACCCCCTGTCTGCAACTGTGATGTGTCACCCTTGGACCTGGCATCAAGCATATTAAGAACTGACCTCTCAAATGGGACCCCTAAGGACAGGGACAGCTCTACATCCGATTTCAGCAGCAAGTAGCCATAGAAGAAGAGATCTTCACCCCTTACCACAAGATTTTGGGGCCCCATTTGTTTGGGGTGGGGGGAATGATGGGGAGCTTGTGCTCAAGCCCCACCCTAAAATATGGTTTTTTTTTTGTGTTTATTGTGTGCTATTCTTGTTATATTGTTGTGAAATTTTGTTGACACCAGTTATTCCTACTGTATTTTTGCCAAGTAAGGGACATGAAAGATCTTGGGGCCGAATGTAAGGGTTATGGGATTTAAAGATCTCCCATGCCCCATGGACGTGCTGACATAGCAGAGCAAGAAAAAAAAAAAAGCCGAGCTAACGGTCCTGTGGTTGGCAGTTGGTGGCAGTTGCCTTTTTTTTTTTTTTTTTGAGTTAGGACTCCGGCTGAGCACTGCCAGGGGCCAGAGCTGCTGGGAGCACGCTGGGTGGTTGCTGTGAGTGGGGAGAGGAGGACCTTTGCCTGAGGTAGCCTGTTCTGTTTTAAAGGCTTGAAAATGTGGGTGCTTTCTACTTTATCTACCTGTGCCAATGTCATAACTACTCTGATGGCTTTCACTTTCTGGTTTTGGGACTCAGTCTTTTGGTATCTTAATAAATTTTCTAGTTTATTTCCCCAAATGGCAAACCTGATGTATTTTGTGATGGATAATTATATCAGCATATTTGTAATCTCTATAGGCATTGTGAATATGGCATTGCTGATACACCTTAGTAGTGAAAAAAATTTTTTTATAAAAATCACTACAGCTCTTCTCTATCTATTATCTCTTTGTCATCCTGTGTTCAGCCTCATCCTTAAAAGCCTTGAGGTAGGTATATTTCTTACTGAATGTGTGTAACCATTTTCTCTATATCAATTCCTATTATGATTATGTATATAAATTTCCCTGGTGTAAATCAAATGCCATGAGGAAGAAATAAACACCACCTCCCCTCAACTGTCTTAATCAGTAAATGCTTGATTTACTTGATTATGAATAGCTTTGTAAAATGTAATGGAAAAGTATGATGGAAGAATATTGTTATAGCTGTCTTATCAAACAAAGGAGGAAAAAGCAAGTTTAAAGAACACTTACTAAGAAATTCAACTAAGCAAAGGTAACTCAGTGTTTTTATTGTTGTTCTAAATGCCCTCTAAAAGAATGTGGGAGGGAGCAGACTGGAGGAGGGGATGTCCTGTGAGACTGCTATTTTGGGGTGGTGGGTGGGGGAAAGGTGGGGAGAGAATTTGTGGCTCGAGATCTGGCAGAGATGAATGATGTGGATCAGAGGCTGGTGAAGAGTTTGAAAAATGAAAAAAATAAAATTAAAATTAAAAATAAAAAACACTAAATGCCCTCTATAATGATATTCCATCTAGCATCATTATTTCCCAGAATATATATGAGGTACCTACCCTGTTTATTCATAGTTAAATGATAGCATATTTAGGGCCATTGCCAGTCCTGACCTATGTTTTGCCACTGCACTCTGATGGCTCTGGAAGAGAGAGTGAGGCTGATGACCTTTCCATAGCCCTGCCTCACTTAAATCCATCTCCCTTGCAAGTCAAGTCATCACACTCCTGTTGTCATTGGTCCTCTTTGAGGATGAAGGACAAAGAACGATCTGTGAATAGTACTAGCTGCACCCCTGGGGACCCACATGGACAGTACCTGTTGGCCCATGCTGCTACTTCCTCCCTCCTCTTCCTCTTTCTCCTCACCCTCCCTTTCCCCCATTCTCCTTCTCTTCTCCCTCTCTCCAGATAGGGAGTTATATCCTTACATGTGGTTCTGATCACTTATACCTCGCAAGATATCTTGGCATTTTGGGACTAGATTTTTTTCCCTTTGTTTATTTATTCTTTGTTTATTATCCAAGCCATCAAAATATGGGAATATTCAATGTTGGAGGGGCTAAAAGAAGACATGTACACTGTATTTATGATGGTAGAACTGTGAATTGAACCAGTTTTTCTGAATAACAATTGAGAATTATTTTTAAAAAGTGACTAAATTCTACATACTGCCTAAGAAGGTCAGAGATAGAAACAAGGTTGCAAAATACACTAAAATATTCCTAGAAGTACGTGTGTGTGTGTGTGTGTGTGTGTTGTGTCTCTGGGTGGGGTAGCAAAGAGTTAGAAATAAAGTGGATATGTATCAATTTTGGAAAACATACATACATACATATATATATATATATATATATATATATATGTTCACTACTCCCTCTGGGTTACCTCCTCAACAAAGCATTCACACTTTTGCAAACTGGTTCTTTAAAGAAGTGACTACCTTTGGGGGGGCTAGGTGGCACAGTGCATAGAGCACCAGCCCTGGAGTCGGGAGGACCTGAGTTCAAATCAGGCCTCAGACACTTAACACACACACAAAAAACTAGCCATGTGACCTTGAGCAAGTCACTTAACCCCAACTGCCCTACCTTTCCCCCCAAAAAAAAGCAAAAAAAAAAAGTTACTACCTTTTGTTCAAGTGTATACTCATCATCTTTCTTGTGTCCTGGAGTCCTTCAGCAGTCTGGAAAGGTTTGTGGACTCCTCAGAATAATGTTCTTTAATATATAGTATTGCAAAAGAAAACAATTATATGGAATAGAGCTATCACAGTATTAAAAACATAAAACAAGATCATATATCCCAGGTTAAGAACCCCTGGTATAGTTTGTTGGTTTGCTCTTCTAACACTATAACTAACAAACTCCATTGTTGTGTTCAGACAATATGTACAACTTGCTTCTAGCTTTTCCTAAGATAGCAGTAGTAGCTATAAAGTGGTAGGTGTAAAACAAGTGGTAGCTATAAAAAAAACCCATCATAAACAATCTAGGTGGTGCAATAGAGTGCCAGACCTGGAGTCTAGAATACTTAACTTCAAATTTAGCCTCAAACACTTACTGTGTGACCTTGGGCAAGTCATTTAACCCCTCTTTACCTCAGTTTCCCTATCTATAAAATAGGGATGATAATAGCACCTATTTCCTAGGGGTATTGTGAGGATCAAATGAGGTAATGATTGTAAAGTATTTATCACAGTGCCATATTAAGTGCTATAAAAACATTACTTTTCATTATTATTATTATTATTAGCCTGAGGAAATTGCCACAAATACACACAGCATCCATGTGGAGAGCATAATAAATAATGAAGCTTTTAAAATATTTATTGAATTAATTTTTTTAGGCACAAAAGCATCCTGATGAAATCCCTGTGGAACTCACCCAATAGGGTCCCTTCAGAATCAAGGCAAGACAGAAGAGGATGTAACATTTTGGCATCTACTAGAGGGCAGATACACCAACCTACATTGGTGAAATATTGTTTGGGAGCAAGGTGACTCAAATTCAACACGTTTTAAAAACTGAATTGACCTTCTCCTTCAAACTGGTTCTTCTTTCTCTAAATTCTCCCTAATATCCAGGCTTGAAACCTGAGTCACATTTGATTTCTTGCTCTTGCATTCCCCTAATACTGAATTAATTCACCAAGTCCATTTATTTTTCTCAATGTTTCTCTTACTTGTTCCTGTCTCTCTAAGCCTACTATTATCATCTTATTTATGCTCTTATACCTTAATGCCTAGAGTACCTTTTTCTTTCTATACATTCTATTTTTATCATGTTACTCCACTGATCTAGATACTTCAATGTCTTTGTCTCCCAACAGATAAAATTCCAAGTCTTTTACCTGACATTTAAGGTTTACTACAGTCTAGGCCCAAAAGACCTTACCACTGTTATCTCTAGCTACTTTCTTGTACAAAAGTTCTTCATCAGGGCTGTGACATGGTAAAAAGGAATGAATTATGAGCCATATTAGAAAAAATAATCAGTGGACTATCTGCCAAACTATTCTCTCATATTCCTCTCTATACATACCTCTGAACCTAAATAATACTCCTTTTTGCTTATCCAAATATCATGTATCTTTCAAGATTCACAGCTCAAGTCTCTTTTCCACATCTTCTCAGACTACTCAACGGATGCTCTGACCTCCTGAAGCCAAAGCATATATTACTTATGCTCCTTATTTAGAAATTAATCATGTACTGCTCTAAAGTGGTTCTTATAGCCTCGATTTTCAACTGAGAACAGAAACTATCTGTAGTGAGAATAAATTTGTTGGCTCGATAAAACTTACTCAATTTTGTTTTAAGCCTCCATTTTGTGACAAGTTATATAAATTGCTTTTCTATAATAAAGACTTGAGTGGTATAACTTGGCAGTAAAATACATCCCCCCAATTTGGTAAACAACTAATAATAATGTATGCATATCCCAAATTTTGTAAACAGCTGCTAATGATATGCTCCCCAGATTTGATAAACAACTATTATAGACATGTTCCCTAGATTTGGTAAGCAACTGATAAACACTTGCTAATGATTCTAGCTTTGGTTAATAGTTTCTATTTATCTAAGTTTAATAATCAATCACCAATTTGAATTTGTTTATAACCAGTTAATACCCATATCTAGAACCATTAAAAATCTATAGGAGATGTCCAATCTTCAGCTTGACTTTGGGTGGCAACTGAAGCTGTCTCCACTCTGCCCAACATAAAGGGAACCTTGTTACCGAATACTAGTACAAGATATTTGTACAATATTGTACAGACAGGAACAAGATAGTACAAGATATATTTACTAGGAAGCCCTAGGAAATCTGGTAGTTCATATTGTCTAACAGATAATAGAGTAAGGCTTGCATTCATTTGATTAATAAAGTTTGTTTGATAGCATTGAGCAGATTACGCCTAAATAGTGCTTTCTTCCTACTAAATAACACAAATATTCTCATCATCAAGTGTAGCACCAATGCAATATTCACAGCTTCACAGTCACTATAAATATACCTGCTTAGTGCTTGATCACAAAATATAAGACTCTCCATATATAAGACAGAAGCAAAACATTTATTCAGATGCCAGAAAACCTAATCCCAAAACCAGTAAGCTGATTCCATCATAGTAGCAAAGAAGTTTATAAGCCACTACATTACAGAGAGCCACACCATCCTTTAGCCTTCCCACAAATCAACACAAAACCAGTGTTTACTCACAAGCCTATCTGTCTCCCTCTGAAGCGTCCTCTCCTCCCAACTGGCTGCCTTGCTCTAACTCCCAGTTTCCTGTAGGCTCTGCTCCCCCCTTCAGCAAACTCCTCTCACCACAGGCTCCATGTGATTACATTCAGCCTATTAGGGGGCTGAGTATATTTTCAATGCAGGAAAGGTCTTCAAATTCCCTTAGGCTTATTAAGGGGCAGGGAAGATCTTCAAATTTCCATTGCCATTAAAGCATATGAATTTGTTTCACCTTTTTTCGTATACCCCATAATTTCTGTCATGTTGCCCTACACCTAGTAGGCACACAATAAATGTATTATCACACTAAAACCTTAACATATGCTGCTGCTCACTGAACACTTTTGTATTATATCTCTTCCTGATCTTCCTTTCTGTTCAGATATCTACTGAATGCCTACTCTGTACAAGATACATGAGATATAAAGCAGTCCAAGACTGCCAGGGCTCTACTCTTTGTTCTAGGACTTCTGGACCAGCTCTGGGTTCAGGTTCAGGTACCTATCTAGGGCACATTCAAATAGAAGTCTTTGAAAAAGTAAATCAACCATTGTTATAGCTGGATTGTCAGGCATTAGAGGTATTATCCTATATCCCTAGAATTTAAAAGCTACTCAAGAGGATCTGTGGTCTCATCTGGCTGATCCCTCTAACACTACAGATTGCAACTTATTCATCCCTGCCCATCCTGCATGATTTTTGTCCAAGTCCTCCCACAAGTTTGCTTCAAGGGTTCGGTGAATGAACTGGGGGCTTCCCTCACTTTCTCCCGATATTATAATTAGAGATACCAGGCTGTTTACCTATCATCCCTTGCCATCGTTATGTGACCAGTTCTATTATTCATTGCCCTGATTACATCTTTTACTCCTATTCTTTGAAGTTCATTTTTTGTTATATGTTGTCACAGCCTGTGTTATGAACCATTCACTTCTTTATTGACCTCTCTGTAATATTAATTTTAATTTCTTTAGAGATTGTTATGTTCTGTTTCTTAAAGTTCTTTTTATTAATATGTTTTTTATTTTTACAATACCTTCATTTTAGAATATAACCACCTACACACCCTACTCAGTGAGTCATCCTTGTAACAAAGAATCGAAAAAAAAGGCCAGTTATATCTATTGTGAAGCCCTAGGACAATACTGATAGCATATTAGTATTTAAAAGACAGACATACATTTTAAATAAAATCCTGTCAAACAAACTACAGCTATTCATCCAGGAAATCATTCATCATGGCCGATTTGAACTTATACCAAGGACACAAGGATGGTTCAACATTGCGGAAACAATCAACACAATCAATCATATTAGAAACAAAAACATACAAACCCTCATGATTATCTCATTAGATGAAAAAAAAGACTTTGACAAAGCATGACACTCATTTATGTTAAAAAAAATCTATACATTACAAGAATAGAGGGACAATTTTTAATACATAAGCATTATCTATTTAAAAATAAAAGCATTCAGTGTCATATCAATAAAACTACCAAAGGATTACTTTAGAGAGTTTAAAAAATAAAAACTACAAAATTAATCTGGAGGAACAAAAGATTAAGAATATTTAGAGAATCAATTTTTTAAATGGAGAAGGAAGGAAGCAAGCCTAGCAGTAACTAATCTCAAGCTATGCTGAAAAGTTTTAATTGTCTAAATAAAAATCAGGAAGGTTAGTTATTGGAATTGATTAGCACAGTAGTGTAGCATTTGATAAACCCAAAGATCCTAGCTACTGGGGCAATAACTCACTATTTGACAAAAATTACTGGGAAAACCTGAAAACAGTGTGGTCAAAATGTTGTTTATCCTTTGTTTTCTTTTTCTTTTTTTTTTTTTTTGGAGGAGAGAAGGCAGGGCAATTGGGGTTAAGTGACTTGCCCAAAATCACCCGGATAGTAAGTGTTAAGTGTCTGAGGCCAGATTTGAACTCATGTCCTCCTGACTCCAGGGCCAGTGCCCTATTCACTGTGCCACCTAGCCACCCCTATCCTTTGTTTTCAAAGAGGACCAATGACATCATGAAATGATGTCTTGACTCACGTGTCAATTGGATTCAAGTGAGACATAGTTACACAGTTATCTGCCTCACTCTCTCTTTCAGAGTCATCATAGTCCAGTGGCAGGACAAAAGTCAGGATGATTGTCAATGGCTCAGAGTGCAGTGAATGACCTTGGTGTCTCTGATGTCTTACCATGTTGAAAGTACTCTACAATGCCTGTTTCAGCCACCTTTGTGGCCACTGGAACAAATTGTTCCTATTCTGCCTATTCTACCAGGGTCATTCTTCCCATGCTTGGGGTAGACACCTTCCTGAGTCATTCACAGATTTGAGGCCTGCTGGTCACCCTCAACTTGATTTAGCCTATTCATTGAGACAGTTTCACTAGGGTGTGGTTGCTACACATGCTACAGCTTCTTGGACCCACAAGTGAGAGCTGGGTGATAGGTGTACACCAAAGATGGATAGGGCCTAAGACCCAAAGTGCAAGACAAGCCCTTGGATCAGAAGTGCTAGTCCTCCTGGATACCCCATACACCCCAAATAGATGTATAACAATGTCTCTTACTATATGCCAGGACAAGTTCTAAATTGGCACAGGATTTAGACAGCAAATTAGAAGATCACAGTCGTATTTTTAAAATGCTCTAAATAACTAATAACCAAAGAAATACAAATTAAAACAACTTTGAGCTTCTACCTTATATCCATAAGACTGGTTAAGATGACAGAAAAGGAGGGGTGGCTAGGTGGTGCAGTGAATAGAGCGCCGGCCCTGGAGTCAAGTGGAACTGAGTTCAAATTCAACCTCAGACACCTAACACTTACTAGACATATGATCTTGGGCAAGTCACTTAACCCCAATTGCCCTGCCTTCTTCCCTCCAAAAAGCAAAGTAAAATAAAATAAAATAAATTTTTAAAAAGATGACAGAAAAGCAAAATGACAAATTCTGGAAGGGATGAGGGAAAAATAGGTACAATAATACAATGAGCTGGGAATTCATCTAAGCATTCTGTAAAGAAGTTTGGAACTGTGCCACAAAAGCTACTAAATTGTGCATACTCTTTGACCCAGTGCTATCTCCACTAGGTCAATACCTCAAAGAGATCAAGGAAAGAAGAGGCCTTATATACACAACAATATTTCTTTTTTTTAAATTAAATTTTATGTTTATTTTTAGTTTATATCATTCATTTCTACAAGATTTTGAGTTACACATTTTCTCCCCATTTTTCCCCTATCCACTAACTCAAAACAGCAATCCCACTGTATACCCCCTCCCCCAATCTGCTCTCTCCTATATCCTCCCCCATACCCCCTCCGACTTTCCAGTAGGGCAAGATGGATCTCTATACCCCAGTGCCTGTATATCTTATTTGCCAGTTGCATGTAAAATAAAAATAATAATTATACATATATATATGTATATATATTAAACATTTCATTTTAAAACTTTGAATTCCAGATTCTTTCTCTTCCTCCCTCATCACCCACCCTTACTGGGAAGATAAGCAATTCAATATAGGTTGTACATGTGTAGTTACACAAAACATTTCCATAGTGGATATATTGTGAAAGATTGACTATATTTTCCTCCATTCTATCCCACCCCCCACTTGTTCTATTCTCCATTTTGACCCTGTCCCTTTTCAAAAGTGTGTGCTTCCAATTTCCTTCCCCCCCAAGCTGCCCTTCCTCCATCATCCCTCTTCTCATTCTTTCCCCCCTCCTACTCTCCAGTGGTATATCTACGGTGAGATACCCTATTTAGTGTATATGTCATTCCCTCCCTAAGCCAAATTCAATGAGAGTAAGGTTCACCCATTCCCTTTTGCCTTCCTATTCTTCCTCTCCATTGTAAGTTTTCCCTTGCCCCTTCTATATGGGATAATTTACCCCATTCTGTCTTTCCCCATCTCCTCTCATTATATTCCTCTCTCACCTCTCAATTTCACCATTTAAGTATCATCCCTTTCTATTCAACTGGTCCTGTGTCCTCTGTCTAGGTATACCTGTGTATATATATATTCTCACATATGTATTCATATGCCTATATATCCTCCTATAGAGACATATGTATGTATACATATACATTTATATTCCCTTAAACTACTCTCATACTGAGAAAAGTTTCATAAGTTCAATTATCATTTTTTCATGTAGAAATGTAAATAGTTCAACTTTGATAAGTTCCTTATGATTTCTTTTCCCTGTTTACCTTCTCGTGCTTCTCTTGCTTCTTGTATCTGAATGTCAAATTTTCTATTCAACTGTTTTTTTTATCAAGAATGCTTGAAAGTCCTCTATTCCACTGAATGACCATATTTTCCCCTGAAACATGATACTTACTTTTGCTGGGTAGGTGATTCTTGGTTTTAATCCCAGCTCCTTTGACCTCTGGAATATCCTATTCCAGGCCCTTTGAACCCTCAATGTAGAAGCTGACAGATCCTATGTTATCCTGATTGTGTTTCCACAATATTCAAATTGTTTCTTCCTGGATGCTTGTAATATTTTCTCCTTGATCTGGGAACTCCGGTACCTGGCTATAATATTCCTAGGAGTTTTCTTTTTGGGATCTTTTTCAGGAGGTGATTGGTGGATTCTTTCAACCTCTATTTTGCCCTCTGGTTCTAAAACATCAGGGCAATTTGTTTTAAGAGAAATAATAGCACCCTTTTCCCCTCACCCCTGAATTATAGATTTGTTTTACAATCAGGGAAGGAAGGCCATTTTACTGATAAGGTAAAAGCAGGCTTGTAAGGAGAAAAGTTTGTGTGAGCTGAGGACCAATCAAAATGTAAATAGGATTTGATGAGAAAATCTACTTAGATACTTGGAGAGTCTTACTAACTAAAGTTCAGCACTGATCAACTTAGAAGTCATTTTTGCATTGGTGTATGTGTTTTATAATGAGAAATTTTGTTTTCATTTACATGAAATGCTACCCATTTTTATAGTAGATTATGTATTTGAATCTTAAGAACTGTCTTGCTTATTGCCCCATAAAAGAAAAGTTTATTTAAGAAAGCAACTTGATATGTGATACTTATTTTGAAAAATTCTTTGTGTTATTTTTGTGAATAATATACCACAATTTACTTGTTAATTGAACAAACCAAGTTTCTGTAAACTGTTATAGATATTATTATTATTGTTAAAAACATCTTAAAGGATTTTTGGTGTCCCCATCTTTTAGGAAATAACAGAATTATTACTGGCCATAATTTCATATCTTAATTGTTATAGGTATGTTAATAGTCAATATTGCATCTTGAGAATAAAAGTCTTTAGGAAATCACTTATTTTAACAACTATGTATGCTAAAATTATAAATTAAGATTCTCTGTGATACTATTTGGAAAATAGATATAGGTGTAATTGAATTTAGTCTGGTTTTATTCTGAGTGAAAAGTATTACTCCTAGGAAGATGCTTATTATAAGTCAGAATTTATTCTACTATTTGTCATTAAGACAAAGTGTTAAAAAATGCATGGATCTGCTTGCACGGATTTTGTTGATTGTAGGATCTTAAAAACAAATTACTTTAGTTTACCTATTTGTACTGTGGATAAAAATAATGCCTAATGTGAATTTGGTTTGTTGTTTGTCCTTTGTTCTTGAAGAGGGTCAATGACATCAGAGGGGTGATGTCTTGACTTACAAGTAAGCTGGATTTAAGTGACACAGGGTTGTGCAACATCACCAGCCTCACTCTCTCCTCTGGAGCCATCTTGCTCATAAATCAGGTCCACTGGAGATGGCCCCAGATGCACTGGGGGACCTTGACTTTTTTAAGCTAAGGTCTTTCCCATGTCTCAGTTTGTCTGAGGCCACATCCATTTGGTGATTAAGTTAGTCAAGAAATGGGGCAAAAAAAAAAATGGCCTTCTTTCCTAGTCAAAAAAAGAAAGAAATCTGGGAGGGGAATATCCTCAGGGTTTCTGGCCACAACAAAACCAACTGCCATTTGCACTTACTCTGAGCCATCAAAACTCAAAACAATGACCAAGTGAGGCTTGGGCTGGGACCTGTTGTTGGCCAATAAGTGAGAGCCAGAGTGATCTGAGTTTAAGGCATGGTCAAGTATCACCTTTTGAATCACAATGGGATTTATCAAAGCCTGGTTTTCCAGTCCAGTATTTTAAGAAATCATTAATGAGACTACATGGGGGGAAAGAGTTAATTATCCCAGGTTTTCTTTTTTTAAGTGACAGAAAAATCACTGTTAGACCTATTTTTCAAATGGTAAATACTTTTAAAATCTGGATTCTTTTGGATTAAATTGTTACAGATTCAACTGTTAAAAAGAAATGATGCAAATTATTTAAAACAGTTCATTTAGAAATGCAATAGATATTTTTAATGTTTTTACTATGGGTTTGATGTAGCAGAAATTTTTAATATGTCCTCATCTGCAAAAAGCAGAATCCTAACAATGCAAAGGAATTCTGTTTGAGAAATAGTGCTGAATGCTAGACTCTTACAACAGAATAAAGTCTATTTTAAGACCTCATGCTCAGGTTACAGTGCAGTGATTTAATTTTAGCTGACACTTAAAAATTACAAAGTGAAGAGATTTAATTCATATTCTTCCCTATTGAACCGCATGGCCTTAACTTCTTGGTTTGCTGAAGGTGAAGTGAGATAAGCATCTGGTAGCTGTGCTCACCCACCTTTTCAAAGCTTTGTAAGAAGCTCTTGTGTATAAAGTGCCTAGCATCAGGCCTTGCCCATGCTCTCCTATCAAGCACTTTATGAATGTTGTCTATTGTGATCTTCAGTGTTCTATTTTGTTTCTTTGTATGGTGCAAATTGAGAATTGACTCCTTTTGTGTTCTGTGAAAACTTTCAAGGATTTCTTTCTGAGGAAGAAACACTACACCCTGCCTGTATGAGATCTAACTCCTTAGAGCTTTTTGCCTGGGTCAAAATCTGTTTTCTACCCAGAATCTTAAAGTGAGAAATTTTTACCAGCAATAGCTTATAATATTTAGCCCAGAAAATTTTGAGTTGACCTAACAATCACAGTTGTGAATTTCACCTCGTAAAGCTTATATACATTTCCTACTAATCTCAATGTGGGATTTATTTGTCCTATGTAAACTGATGTACAGCATGACATATTTTCCTATTTGGGGTAATTACTCAGAATTTATTACCAATTCCTATTACCTTTGTTTTTCAGCTTAAAGGATTTGGTTCCTACATATGTTACTTTTTGTTAACTGGATCTGTGATAAAATGTGTTGTACCTTTCCAGCCTAGAAGGATTATGATTTTAAAAGCCATTTGTGATTAGTCAGGTCAGGGAAACTTTATCAGCCCCATGAAAAAATTTATGTGTTGGTTTATTTACAAAAAAGGATCCCTGTACCTCATTATAATCACTCCTTGAATGAGAGGAAAAAATAATTTTTTGGATGGGGGAAGGCAAGGCAATCGGGTTAAGTGACTTGCCTAAGGTCACACAGCCAGTAAGTGTGTCAAGTATCTGAGATCGGATTTGAGCTGAGGTCCTCCTGACTCCAGGGTTGGTGCTCTATTATTCACTGTATCACCTACCTGCCGCGCCTCCTTTTTTTTTTTTGGAGGGCAATTGGAGTTAAGTGACTTGACCAAAGTCACATGGCTAGTAAGTGTGTCAAGTGTCTGGGTCCAAATTTGAACTCAGGTCCTCCTGACTCCAGGGCCGGTGCTCTATTCACTGAGCCACCTAGCCGCTCTGCCCCCTCCTTTTTTTAAACACAAGTTAATCATGTGTTAATTTGTGGTTATGATAATTATGAAGTTAAATTTGGAATATTTTGTACTGAAGTTACATCTTGAACTAATTTAGCAGACTCTGGATCATTTTTTTTGTTTGTTTTTTTGTTTTTATTTTGAGATGGTTGATATATATGTATTATATAGTTATTTATATGTAATTATTTCTAATAACTGCCTTTTACATCTGGATAAGTTTTAAGCTGTATCTGAGAATGAATATTAAGTAAAATCACTTGTCATTTTTTAGAACACCTGATAAATTCTTATGTGCTAGATAATTTACTGCATCCACTTGAGAGTGTTGATAATTGTGCTTAGCCATATTATAATTAGTAAGGTTTTGTTATTTGAGATGGAACCTTTTGGGGCCCTGAATTTTCTCTCTGAGCTTCTTTTTCAGGTTTGTTGTGTCCTTGGCCTAATGTTTCACTTCTTCATGAAAATGCCAGCAGATCAGTGGGAGTGACACCTGTGATCTAAGGTCAGTTGTTATTTGTCCTTGGGAATAAAGTTAGGAGGGTGACTTTGGGAAGGCTAAGAGTGAACCCTTCTAACTCAGTTTCCCATATAAGAAATCTTCCCACCTGGTTAATCCTGAGCCTGGCTGTGGTATCTGACCATACACTTGGCTGCTTATACTATTCTTACCTGAAATCAAATGGAACTGAAGATACTTTACATTGTCACACATGAGCTAAGTCATTCTGTGGCCTTGGACTTGGGCCTGGAGGACCAGTCTTGATGCTGCTGTGATCATGTCCCTGCTTTTTATTCTCATAGCAAATCTCTCTAAGAAGAACAAGTGAAGGTGTGATTTTTTCTAATGAACCTGGTTGTTGCAATGCCATATCCTGAAAAACTAAGTAAATGAGTATTTGGGCTTGTTATATGCCTGTTTGTAGTTATCTGTATTTGTGTATTGAAAAAAGTCCTAAAAATTGTCAGGATAATTAGATGGTGATGTAAAGTTTGTGGGACCAAAATGCGAATCTATTTTTTTTTAATTTTTTGCTTTTTGGAGGGTAATTGGGGTTAAGTAACTTGCCCAAAGTCACATGGCTAGGTTTTGTGTGTGTGTGTTAAGTGTCTGAGGCCAGATCCGAACTCAGGTCATCCCAACTCTGGGGCCGGTGCTCTTACTCAATGAGCCACCTGGCTGTCCCTAAGCAATTGGGGTTAAGTAACTTGCTCAAGGTTACACAGCCAGGTGTTTCTGGGTGGGTGCTAAGTATCTGAGCCTGGATTCCATCCCCAGGTCATCCCGACACTGGGGCCAGTGCTCTTACTCGCTATGCTACCTGGCCGCCCCATCACTTTTGTTTTTTTTTTTACTACAATTGAAGTTAACTTGGTAACTTTTAAGTAAATCTATTTGTGTATTAGAAATTATCTTCTTGTAAAAAAAGTGTCCTGTAACCTATGTTTTTATATAAGTATTAGATCCTTATCAGTCTCTATTCTTCCTAAGAGGGGAAATAGGAATTGAATTGGAATTAACAGGATTTAAGTGATATTTAAATTGTATTTATTTAAATGTATTTAAATAACTGTAAATGAATAAAATTTTGAGAAAAAATTATTTTTAAAAGATTTTCAGAAATTTAAAAAGTTTTAAGAATTCTACCTTCTGTGGTAACATTTAAAATTTTTTGTGATAGTAAGTAAATAGTGGGGGGAAATAGATAGCCATAGATTAAGGAATGGCTAAACAAATTGTAGTATATGAATATAATGAAATAATACAGTGCTATAAGAAATGATGAATTCAGAGATGTATGAAAAGACCTACATGAACTAATGTAGAGTGACATAAGCAGAGTGGAGGAAACAAACACAGGACAGCAATTACAAAAATGTAAGTGGAAAGAACCACCATACACAGAAATTAAAAGTGAATTTTGCAAAATTATAAAGAACAAACATGGCTCTAAAGAAGTGATAGGAAAAGATTCTTATCTTTGCATCTCCCTTTGCAGAGGTGAGAGGTCCACAAATGTTGCACATTGCACATATTTTCTGATTCTTCCCATACCTTTTTTTTCTTTAAAATACAATACTATTTGTTACATGGGATGGCTCTGTGGGAGAGGGAGGGAAAAAGTTACTGGGGAAAGCATGATGATATGAAAAACAAAGCAAAATTTTGATTTTATGATATTATGATATTAAAAAAAAACATTGATAAAAATTTGTTTCAAAAAAAAGAGTGGCATTTGTTTCTGGGAGAAGTTTGGAAACCTGGACAATTTCTCAAAGGCATAATCCATCCAGCTTTCCTGTTCAATTCTGAGCCCAATTTCTTGTCCCTTTGTACTATCTGATCTAGACACATATGCTTATGGACAAGCTCTGTAGGCTGTGCATTAAACTGTATGCTAGGATCTATATAGTTTTATTTCTCAGGAATCCAACACAAGTCCTAGTTGATTGGCTTCCTCTGAGAATACTTGTTTATTAATTTGGTCAACTATGTTTACAACCGAGAATTAGACAACAGTCTATGAAATGAGCTCCCAATGGTAATTTTTATTTTAAATGTAGCCTTCAAAACTTCCCCTGTAGGTCACTATCCATCTTCTATAACAGGATTCTTAACCTGGAGTCTATTAACTTAAAAAAAAAAACTAGTTTGAAAACTATTTAAAATATTCGGTTTCCTTTTTAATAGTATATGCTTTTATCTTACGCATTTATAAACATTATTCTAAGGCTTCAGTAAAATTCCCAAGGGGTCCATGACAAAAGAAGTTAAGGAGGGGGAGAGAAGTTACTGGGGAAATGGTGATATAAAAAACAAAACAAAACAAAAACACTATGATGATATAAATCCTTTTTTAATTGAGTGGAGTTTGTTTCTGTGAGAAATTGGGGAAGAAGACTGTTGCTTTTGCAGGGAATGCGGCAATGCAGTCGTTGTGACTACAAACTATATGTGTCTGTGTGTATACATATATGTGTATATATGTATGTACATATGTATGCGCGCGTGTGCATGTATGTGTGTGTACATATATATATATATATATATATATATATATGGTCATAGCATCTTTTTCAGAAACCTGAGTTTCAGTCAAAAGAGGACGGTGACCCAGGCCACCTGAAATCCAGGGAGCCCCTCCAAGCTGCGCCTCCCCCCCCCCCACTTCCCAGCGCCAGACCCAGGCTGAGCCGGGACAGCCCCGTCACACCCACGCGCAGACTGATGGGCTCTCCAGCAGCCTCACACCGGGACTCCCTTCTGCCCGAGCCCTCCACGAGCTGAGAAGGGATGCCAAAGCGTGCGCGCGCCTGCGCGCCTGGGGAATGCCAGGGCGGACGGGCAGGGAGTGGGGACAGAGTTACAAGCACCACCTTCTTCTTGCTCCAGGGGTCCGCAGGACCACCGCGGAAGGGCAGTTCGCGGCTTCTGCCTCTGCTCTCTTCCCGTCGCGCTCGGGCTCTTCGAGGGGCCCCAAGCACGGGGGCCCATGGCTTTCATCCGCAAGAAGCCCGGGCAACAGTAGCTGCTGCTCTGCTCCCAGGAGCGGTGAGTGACCTTCCAGGCCCAGAGCGCGGGGTGGGGGACAGGAGGCAGAGGAGGAGGGCTCACTGTCCGGTCGCTCCCTCCCCCAGGTGCTGGAGCCCGAAGACCTCGCGTGGGGTGGGGGGGCGGAGGAACCTCCTCTCTCAAGGTCTCGGGGGCGGAGAGAGGAGCGGCTGCTCACCCGCCCTCCACACCTGGAGCCCAATGTAGACCCCTTTAAATGCTCAAAGGAGGTGATAGGATCCTAGATCTAGGGCCAAGAGGGACCTTAGAAGTTTTCTCCTCCAATTCCCTCATTTTAGAATTGGTTCCCAGAGGGATGAAGTAATTTGCCTCAGGATCTGGGAGCAGTAAATGGAATTGTTACCCCGAAATCTTTTACTGCAGATCTAGCTCTCATGCAAGTCAACAAGGATTTGTTACTGGCTGTTATGTGCGAGGCATTGTGCCAAGTGTTGGGCATAACATGAAAGACAAAAAAAAAGCAGAAAAAACAACAACAACAGCAAAACCAACCAGTCTGCTTAAGGACTCAATCTGCTGGGAGATAACAGTGGAAACAGCTACGTACGAACAAGTTTAATCCCATATAAATTGGAGATAATTTCAGAGGTTAAACAGCACCAAAGTTAAGGAGGACAGGAACAGGCTTTTCTTGCGTAAGGTGGAACTTTTGCTGTGAATTGAAAGTAGCTAGGGAAGGAAGACGGTGAAATTACTAGGGAGAAAGTTCCAGGGTTGGGGTACAGTCTGGCTGCAGTAGGGAGATGGGGTGTTCTGTGCTCAACAACACAAGGTTTTTCAAGTAAGGAGGTCAGTGTCACTGGAAGAAGAATATATTGGGGGAAGTAAGGGGTAAGAAGACAGAAAACACAGGAAGGGTCCAAATTATGAAGGGCTTCAAAAGCCAAACAGGATTTAAAAAAAAAAAAAATTATCATTGTGATAAGAATCTTCAATGAAGAGAAACAGCACAAACTCTGAGCATGATAATTTATTAGCAAGGCTAGCGAATGCCAGTAAGTGAGATCCTAAGCTCCACAGTGGCCAGAAAGAGCAGTCTTTTATACAATTGGTAAAAGGCTAGGGTGGGCTTACAGTTAGCATAATCATACTGATTTGCTTGCAAAAGGGAGTTTCTAGAGTTTAAGGTAAGAGAAAACAGAGTTAGTCAACATCCTCTGGAAAGTGTGGAAAGTCCTGTGTCAGCAACCATGCACGACATAGTAGTTCCATGCTAGGCTTATGGCCTAGCATGGTGAAGAAAATTTTGATACCCCTATTCATTTTAATCCATATTTATTCAGTTTATGGTCATTGATGTTAGATTGAATAGAGTTGAGATTGCTAGGTTATTTTGTTAGGTTAAGAATCATGTATGTTAGGACCTCATGTATTGGTGATAGATTTTATGTGTTAGTGATGTTATTGTAGATTGTAGGACAAAAATCATAAAATTTGTCTGTTACAGAGAACTGTTACATTTAATCCTGAAGCTTGTTACTGGAGTATCAGCATCCCTTGCCCCTATGAATCATTGTCACTGCTCCCTTATAAAATTTTCTCTTGCCCACCACTTCTTTAATTTCCAAGATACTGCTGACCAAAA
This sequence comes from Petaurus breviceps papuanus, assembly GCF_028583685.1. Lineage (NCBI taxonomy): Eukaryota > Metazoa > Chordata > Mammalia > Diprotodontia > Petauridae > Petaurus > Petaurus breviceps. The sequence goes on along the minus strand of NW_027186304.1, from coordinate 67,780,094 downwards.
CACCAGATGTTTGATTTCTTATGAAAACCTCTGCTGAGGTGGCAGGTGGAATACTTTTTCTGAGAAAAACCTTCAGTAAATGACCAGGAATTAATGACCTAAAAGCCTGCTGACAAAGTGGTTGTGATTAATGTGTGTGCCCCTCAACCAATCATAGAGTTTTCCCCACTTATAGTGTTAACCAATCGTGAAATTGTACTACCTTATGCTATTTTTAGTGTTCTCTCAATCAGTATAAATATTGGCCACCCTTAAGCATTAGGTACCCATGACTGAGGAAGATCTGGGATTTCGATTGCTTAGGAACTACTGGCCTCCCTAAATAAACCAATTATTGCTCACATCTCAGTTGCCTGTTGTTGCTGATTAGAAAATTTGAAGCCACAGCAGAACATCCTATGACCACATCAATTCAGTAAGTGCAGGCTGTAGCACCTAGAAATGGTGAAGTTCATTTTTTTCAAAAAGTCAAACCATCTTCTAGACCCTAATATGAAGAAGTCAAACTGCTCTTTAAATCAAATTAATTCCTAAGTTTCAATCAGTTAATACAGAATAAAGTGGGTTATCAATTTTCAATTTCACATACTGGAGAGATTAAGATACCATTGGAATTGATTGAATCCAGGGTGACATGGTCAGATCTCCACTTTATGAAAATCAGTTGATAGCTGAGTGGAGGATGGACTACAGTGGGGAGAAACTTGAAGAAGTGAGATCAACTAGCAGGCTATTGCAATCCTTGTGGTATGGGGTGTTAAGGGGGTCTACCAGCATGGTGGCAGTGTTAGAGGAGAAAACAGGTGTATATGAGAAATTTTGTGAATGTAGAATCAACAGGACCTGGCAACTGATTGGATATGGAGTAGAGAGTGGGGTAAAAGATGATATATAAGTTTTGAGCCTAGGATTGTGACTGGGAGGGTGGTGATGCCCTCCACCGTAATAGGGAAATTAGGAAGAAGGAAGGGTTTAAGGGGAAAGTTAATTCGTTCAGAAGTTTTGAACATGTTTAGTTTAAGATGTTCAGTAGGCAGTTGCAAAGGTGTCAAGAGAAAATTTAGGATTGGATAAATAGATCTGAGAATCATCTGCTTAGAGATGATACTCAAAACCATGGGAGCTGCTGATGAGATCATCAAACAAAATTGTCTAGAGAAGAGAATAGGAGTTGGGACAGAATCTTGGGGAACTTCTAGTGTTAGTGGATATGATCTGGATGAAGATCCAGCAAATGAGACTGGGAAGGAGCAGTCTAATAGGTAGGAGAACCAGTAGAGAGGAGGATCTCAAAAACCTAGAGAGAAGACCAGGTGATCAGCACTATTAGGGACTACAGAGAGGTCAAGAAGTATGAGGAGTGAGAAAAACAATTTCCCACTATCAGGCTGCCTGTCCTGCTTTGAGAAAGGAAAGAGTTGGTGATAAGGCTGAGGTTAGTATTTGGGAGGACTAGATTAGACCTTAAAATACAAGTTAGTATTGTGAGGGATAGCTTGCAGTGAAGTTTCCCTATTCTGAACATCCTATATACATTCTTATTACTTCCTTATACTTTGTAACTAAGTTCAGTATCTTTTCCCCATATATATATATATATATATATATATGTATATATATATATATATATATATATATATATATAA
>NW_027186304.1:67766125-67778348 GCF_028583685.1 Petaurus breviceps papuanus | reverse complement strand
TAGGCTTGGGAAGAGTTGAAGCAGTAGCCTTGAGAAGAAGTTGAATTCCCAGTTCCCAGAGAACTCCTAGATAATACTAAAAATAAAATAATGTAGAATAAAAGGAGCTGGCAGAAGCAGGTGGATTTGACCAGTCAGAAAGCAGACAGTGGCCTTGGGACACTCAGGCCCAAGATAAGAACACATCTAAGTTGGACTGAAGCGGGGTTCACTATTCTGGGGGTGTTACTGCGCTTGTGTAGTGGACCTTATGTATTATGTATGTTATCGAACAAAATTATAGTCTCAGTAATAATTAGGTTAAAGAATGGAGAGGGCTTTGCGCCGTTTGGTTGGCATTAATAAGAAGACTGTGAGCTTGCCTTACCAACCAATGGTAAGGTGGGACAGTGGAGGTGTGGAATTCCCACATTAGGGCTATATAATCTTGCTTTGACTTCTGTAGTGCTCCCCTCCCTTCTGACTTTCTTGTTGGATATGGGGATGCCCTTTCTCAAGAAAGATAGTAATAAAATTTTTACTTCTACTTTGAGAAGTCTCTGAGTTATTTTGGATGAGTGGTCTTCTGACCCATACAGTATTTTGAGGAATAAAGAAATGAATTTTTAGGGTATGTTGAAAACAAAGACTTGGAGGTGAGAAACTTCAGCTTGTGTTCAGGGTATGGTGTGTGTATTTATTTTTTTCTATTTTTTGTTTATTTGTTATATCTTTTGTTTTTCAAATGCTTTATTAATTTCTTATTTACATCATTCATTTCTGCCAGATTTTGAGTTACAAATTTTCTCCCCATTTTTCCCCTACCCACTGCCCCAAAATGGCAGTCCCATGGGATATCCCCTCCTCCAATCTGCTCTCTCCTATATTTTCTCCCATACCCCTTTTGACTTTTCCAGTGGATCTCTATGCCCCAGTGCCTGTATATCTTATTTCTCAATTACATGTAAAATAGTATTAGTAATAATATATATATATATATTTGAATATTTGATTTTAAAACTTTGAATTCCAGATTCATTCCCTTCCTCCCTTGTCACCCACCCTTACTGGGAAGATAAGCAATTCAATATAGGTCATGTGTAGCTAATACAAAACATTACCATAGTAGATATATTGTAAAAGACTGACTATATTTCCCTCCCTCCTATCCCACCTCCCACTAGTTCTATTCTCTACTTTGATCCCGTCCATTTTCAAAAGTGGGTGCTTCCAACTTCCCTCCCCCGAGCCTGCCCTTCCCTCCATCATCCCCCCTCTCATTACTTTACCCCCTACTCTCCTGTAGGGTGAGATACCCTATTTAGTGTGTATGTCATTCCCTCCCGAGCCAAATTCAATGAGAATAAGGTTGATGCATTCCCTTTTGCCTTCCTATTCTTCCCCTCCATTGTAACCATTTTCCCTTGCCTCTTCTATATGAGATAGTTTACCCCACTCTGTCTCTCCCTATCTTCTCTCATTATATTCCTCTCTCACCTCTTAATTTCACCTTTTAAGTATCATCCCTTCCTATTAAATTTGTCATATGCCCTCTATCTATGTATACCTGTAAACATATATATATGTACACACATTCACATATGTATTCATTCACCCGTATGCCCTCCGATACAGACATTATATATATTTATATTCCCTTCAACTATTTTCATACTGAGAAAAATTTCATCAGTTACAATTATCGTTTTTCCATGTAGGAATGTTAATAGTTCAACTTTGATAAATTCCTTATGATTTCTTTTCCCTGTTTACCTTCTCATGCTTCTCTTGCTTCTTGTATCTGAAAGTCACATTTTCTATTCAACTCTGTTTTTTTCATTAAGAATGCTTGAAAGTCCTCTATTCCACTGAATGACCATATTTTCCCCTGAAACATGATACTCAGTTTTGCTGGGTAGGTGATTCTTGGTTATAATCCCAGCTCCTTTGACCTCTGCAATATCATATTTCAAGCCCTTGAATCACTCAGTGTAGAAGCTTCCAGACCCTGTGTTATCCTGATTGTGTTTCCACAATATTCAAATTGTTTCTTCCTGGCTGCTTGTAACATTCTCTCCTTGATCTGGGAATTTCAGAACCTGGCTATAAGATTCCTAGGAGTTTTCTTTTTGGGATCTTTTTCAGAAGGTGATCAGTGGATTCTTTCAACCTCTGTTTTGCTCTTTGGTTCTAAAACATCAGGGCAGTTTTCTTTGAGAACTTCCTGGAGGATTATTTCTAGGTTCTTACTTTGATCATGGCTTTCAGGTAGTCCAATAATTTTAAAATTATCTCTTCTGGATCTGTTATCCAAGTCAGTGGTTTTCCAGTGAGATATTTCACATTGCCTTCTATTCTTTCATTTGTTTAGATCTGTTTAAAAGTATCTTGATTTCTCATAAAGTCTTTAGCTTCCATTTGCTCCAATCTAATTCTGAAGCAACGATTCTTTTCTCAGTGAACTTTTAAGATTCTTTTTCCATCTCGCAAATTCGGCTTTATAAGGCATTCTTCTCCTCATTGCCTTTTTGAGCCTCTTTTGCCATTTTAGTTAGTCTATTTTTTAAGGTGTTATTTTCCTTAGTCAGGCTGTTGACTCTCATTTCATAATTTTCTTGCATCATTTCTCTTCCCAGTTTTTCCTCCATTTCTCTTATCTGTTTCTTAAGGTCCTCCGTGGCCTGTAACCAGCTCGTATTTTTCTTGGAAGCTTTTGGTACAGGAGTTCTGACTTCACTGTCTTCCTCCTGTTCCATGCTTTGATCCTTTTTGTCCCCAAAATAGGAGTCTAATGTTGGATTGCTTTGCTTGGTTTGCTTCCTTTGCCCTCTCATTTTGCCACTCAGTGAATTGACTTTTGGGCTTTTTGCCACAGTAGGACTCTGCCACCAGACAGGGGAGCTTCATTCCAAATGCTGGGGTTTTCTTAGCTGCTGGAGTTATTAGTTGGGTGCCCTCTCTGAAGCCTCCACACACTCTGGCCAGCTGGTCACACACCCCAGGACCTCCACCCTAGATTGCAATCCAGATCCAAGCAGGTTAAAGCAAGAGCGATTACCCCTCAGACTGGTCGCTTGGTCCCCCTACAATTTGCAGACCAGGAGCTGAAGCTGCCATGTGGTGGGGGCTATGCCACAGCCCTCAACAGCTTCTCACCCCAGGGGCAAAAGCCAACATACTCCCAATTACTGGATCCCAGAGTCCACACTGCACTGTCCTCTCACTGTCCTTATCATCTATGTGTTGATAATTCTGGAAACCACTATAGCTGCTGGTGATCTGAAGTCCCTCCAGCCATTGGTTGGTCAGGCCACCCTAGGGTTAAAACCTCTGGTTCTGGGGTTGGCTCCCAGAGCGCTGCTTTAGCCGATTCCTGCTGGCCTGCCAGGCTGTCCTTAGTGGGAAGTTAGCTTGTCTATGTCATTTTGTGGGTTCTGTAGCTCCAGAGTTTGTTCAGAGTCCCCTTTTACATGAATTGGAGGTGTTAGGAGCTGGAGCCGCATGGAGGTCCTGTTTCTTCTTTTTTCTTGTTTTCTTCCTGTTTCTTGCTTTTTGGAGGGCAGTTGGGGTTAAGCTACTTGACCAATGTCACACGGCTAGTTTTTTGTGTTGTGTCTGAGGTCGAATTTGAACTCAGGTCCTCCTGATTACAGGGTGGGTGCTCTACTCACTGTGCCACCTAGCTGTCCTGATTTACTATAATTTTTAATAATCTGACTTGGTATTTTGGTGGTTCTCTTACTACTTTGAAAATAATGGTAGCACATTTATGTGGCACTTCATAGTTCATAAAACTTTTTTGACAAGGAGATCATTTCTTCTGTTGTTGCCACAATTGAAATAGTAAAATACTCACATAATATTTTAACATTTGAAAACACTTTCTTCACAATAACCATGTGATCATAGTCCAAATATTAAGGTTAAATGAGGTTAAGTGATTTGACCAAGGTCACACAGTGTTAGAGCCAGGGCTGCCCCAATGTTTCATTCTTGATGCAACTCATTTTCCAGTTATATATGTATATAATACCAGTAGCATGCTACTTAGGTCCACTATATGTCTTTCTTCTTGTTGTCTTTGGGTTACTTAAAATATTGGTTGTCTGGAGATCGTGCATGCTATCCAGCCATATACAGTTACCAGGAGAGGATTGGTGTTAGATGGGCTTTTGGGGCAGTGAGCAAAGTATTTACAAGTAATCTCTGCTTTCCTGGATGTGTTCTAGCCTGATTATAAAATTCTGGACCAAGCTTGTTGTTCATTTTCATTGCCATCTAAGAAATACTTTTTGATGGACTAACTACTGGGTACCTTTCCAACTCCATGTTGTAATCCAGCTAATATATGATTTTTCCACTATGGACAGTGAGCCTAACCTCTGTAGTACTTCTAAGGAGCTTATGTAATGTTCTCGGGCTCAATGTAATTGAGGGTCATTTACAAATACTAATATGAGTAGAACCTTGCCATTATAGGGAAGCTTGAGATCTCCCATGACACTGATAAATGCTTTAGGAGAAAGTTTATCCCCCTGTTTTACACTTCCCTACCAAGTTCTTCACCAGGATCACTGAACAAAGTTTCTTCATCATCACGTCTATTATAGTTTCACATACTCATGTGTCCATTTACCAAAGTTAGACCCTCTTCATGTCTTACCTGGACTATTTCAGTAGCATCCTAATTGGCTTCCCTTCCCATAATCCCTTCCTGTTCCAAGTCATCATTTACATAGCTGCCAGATTGATATTCCTAAAGCTCATGGAACTCACCTGCTAAGAAAGCTTCATTGACTCCCTGTTGCTACCAGGAGAAATAGAAGCTCACTTTGGCATTTAAAGCCTTTTGCCATCTGGCTTCAGCCTCTTTCCAGACTGATTTCATATGATTCTCCCTTATGCACACTACTTTCCATTCAAACAGGCCTACTTACTGCTTCCCATACATTCCTCATGCATTTTCTCTTTATCTCCTATTTCCATGCTTTTGCACAGGCCTCCCATGCCTGGAATGTGTTCCCTTACTTCCCTTCATATAGTCCCTGGCACCATCCAGACTTAACTCAAGTACTCCTTGAATTTGCTTCCAGTAGTTAGATCTTCCCTTCCACCCCCAATTATTTTATATTTTCTTAGTATGTATTTGGTCTTTACTTATCTATGCACATGTTTCTCTCCAGAAGGAATTGAGCCCCTTGAGTTAGGGCAGGGACTATGGTTTTGTTTTTGTACCCTCACAGCTAGCACAATGCCTAGCACAAGGGTGGGGAACCTGCATCCCTCCCAGCATACCACCACAGTGTACACATGATTTGCCTTACTTACCCTATATGTGAAGGTGAGTCAAGCTACACATATTTTAACCAGTCCTTTTCATATTTATGTGCAGTTCTAGTGCAGAGGTTGAGTTCCAGAACTGCTTCTGGGAAAATCAAATTTATTTTCCTTGATTAATTTCATTTTGTAATTGTTTCAATTCTGTATCATTATTCTGCATAACTGTCTTTAAGTTCACTTCAGAAATTCAAAGGTTCAAATGTAATGTCTTCCTCTATAAGTTAAATTTAAAAGTTCACTTACCTTATTAAAACACTTTAATTAAAAGAAGACTGTTTTCTTAAGGTTAAGAGTTCAGCTTCCCTTAAATAATTTTTAATTAAAGGAGACCTTTTATCTCAACAGCACTGGCTGTGCTTGGACCATCAGTGGAAATGTGTTATCTCATATGTTCTGAAGTTTGACTTTCCTATGAATTACTCCATGTCGTAGAAGTCCATTATCTCTGTTCCACTAACAAGCAGATGGATTCTATTAGTCCACGTCTCCTGATAGCAGGATAGAAGGGGGGGTTGCCGCTAGCCCCAAATGTGCAGTCATATTTTTTTGCTGTGTATGATGCTGCACGCTTTGTAACCAATCATGTTCTTTTCACTGCATGTGATGCTGTTTTCTGTTTTTTTGAAGTCTCCTCTCTCTTAAAGAAGGCTGTCCCCCTCAGTTGAGGTCTTAGCTTCTCTAAGGAGGCTAGACTCCCTTTAAAATAATTGGCAAATTCGTGCTTTGTCAATTAATTGATTATGCTTAGAACTTTGTGAATCAATTTACTTTAATTTCAGCTGTTATACTTCTTAAAGCTCTCATGATTTATGCAGGGCTTCTTAAACTTTTTCCACTCAAGACCCCTTTAGTGCTTCTTATAGGAATCACATAACCTCTCTGAGGCAGCTAGATTATGCAGTGGATAGTGCTGGAGCTGGACCTCAAGAAAACCTGAGTTTAAATGTAGACCCAGACACTAGCAAGGAGACCTTGGACAAGTCACTTAACTTTGATTTTCTCAACTGTAAAATAGGTATAATAACCAGACCTACCTTGAAGAGTTATTATGAGGATCAGATGAGATATTTGGAAAGCATTTAGCACAATGCCTGACACACAAGTGCTGTATTAATGTTTATTCTCTTCTCCTTTGAGAGCTAGTTTTCCTCATTTGTACAATGGGGATAATAGTATTTACATTTCTTGCCTTACATGGTTGTTAAGAGGATCAAATGGGATAATGTATGTGAATAAAGTGCTGTGTAAATCTTAAAGTGTTGAATAAATGCCAACTGGTTTGAAAAGCTAAGAGAGTCTGACTCTGGCATTTTGTTTCTTATAAGATTAAGTTTATGCCTTCACCTTTAGAGCCATTGCCACCTCTTAACAGAAATTCCTAATGATCTTCAAGTCTTTGGATGTTACTAAAGGCCTTCTGCCGGTCAACATTTAAATACTGACTTAATAAATTCAGCCTTGTGTTTATGATTCAGAGCACAGATTTAGCCTAAAGAGGCTGCAATAGCTTTGCAGATGTGATAACACACATGAGGACTTTTGAATGCCTCCCAAAGTGTCATCTGGCTAAGAGTGTAAGAGCCTGCCTGCCCTGAGGGTCCTGGCTATAGCAATCATGCCTCATGTCAGGCCTGCACAACCTATGGCCCATAGGCACGCCAAAGGATTTCAGCAGCTGGTGAAAAATGTAGAGGAAAACATCCTTTGTTATCCCACAAAGGGCCCATGGGCTGCAGGTTGTGAAGGACTACCTCATGTACATGAATTCTATTTCTCACTGATGTTTTTATGTGGAAATTTTTTATTTTTCTTGTGTATTGCAGAGTTTAAAAAAGGATTTGTAAAATCAAATGGAAAAAGAAGGGGGAAATAGAATGGGAAATATTAGGCTTTGGGAGGATTTAAAAGTTAGGAAAACATTGTTAGCTTGGGAAGGACAAGTTGCTCAGGCTCATTCCCCTTCCCATCTCCCTGCCTTCAATCTGAAATCACCCCAGGAGAGCTGATATTTGAGGTGAAGAGTTCTCCATTATTTTGCCATTATTTTTGTTGTTGGAGGATTGATGAACTGAAGAATTAAAAAATATATATTTACAGTTTTGTGTATAGTGAGGTACTAGTCTTTTTTTTTACATTTAAATTGTAAAAATAAGAAACAAGGTGGTATAGTGAAAGAATGTTGGAGTTGGATTTAGAAAGACCTGAATTCAAATCCTACCTCAGATAACTTCTTTACTACCTGACCCTGGACAATTATATCACTAAATAATAATAATAGCTAACATTTGTAGTACTTCCTTAGCCTTAGTATCCTATAAAATGAGGATAATCATAGTCCCTACATTACTGGCTTGTCCAGAGAAAATGTATATATGGCACTTTGCAAACCTTAAGCCATATAAATGCCAGCTATTATAATTTTAAAGTGTTACTTACATAAGCCAAAGCCTAAATGAGTTGTGGTTGAGTGTAGCTCTCAGAGTGTGTGCATCTCCCTGAGGAAGCAGCATAGTCTGGTGAAACCATGAGATGAAATACGGGGTTAAGGGAAATCAGAAAGTGGTTCCAAAATAAATTTAATATCCTACTTCAGCATTCTTTTAGATTTGCATGGGAGTATTTGGGGAAAATTCTAAAGATAGGCCTCTATAGCCTGATCAAAATGGAAAAATTAAACCAATTATCTAAATGAAAGATAATATATTAATACAGTGTAAAGATACAATAGAGTTGGAATTGCATTGTTGTCTGTCTTCCGTATTCCTATGACCGTGGGGGTTATAAGTCTGCTGGTTCCAAATCTGACATGAAGGTCCATGGATACCTTTGTTTTTGTGGACAAAGGACTGAGTTTTAGGAAAATCTGTCTGTTGTAGCTTTCTTTGTACATGATATATAGTCCCTCTCTGCTTTTATTTTCATTACTCTGTATGAAGAAAAAAATTATCCATATTCTATTTGCCCCTTCCTTTTTTCATACATATTACCATACATATTCCATACATATTTTTCCCTAAAGATATATGTTTGTTTTTTTCAAGATAATAAAATTGCAGCTATTCAAAATGATATTAAGAGTATACTGGAGGGGGGGGGGAAGGCGGATAAGTGATGCAGTGAATAGAGTACTGGCCCTGGAGCCAGGAAGACCTGAGTTCAAATTTGACCTCAGACACAACACACACACACACACACACACACACACACACACACACAAACTAGCTATGTGACATTGGGCAAGTCACTTAACCCCAATTGCCCTCCAAAAAGCAAAAAATAAAAAAAAGTATACAGGGGAAGCTAGGTGGCACAGTGAATAGAGCACTAGCCCTGGAATCAGGAGGACCTGAGTTCAAATCTGGCCTCAGACACTTAACACAAAACTAGCCGTGTGGCCTTGGGCAAGTCACTTAATGCCAATTGCCCTACCTTACCTCCTCTAAAAAGCAAAAAAAAAAATAAAATCTTTAAAAAAAGCATTATAAAAAAGCATACTGGATAAAATTTAAATAACATGCTCTCTGTTTCATTTCTTTTTAAGTGTCATTTCAAATATTATGATGTTAGACAGGAAGGAAAGAATTACATTTATGTAGAACTTTTTACAACTTTAAAAGTGCTCTCCTCCTACCCCTGCTATAAGATAGCTAGTGTAGGTAGTATTCTCCCTTATTTTACAAATAAGCAACCTGAGATTCAGAGAGGCTAAGTGACTTGTCAGTGACCACACAGGGAGTAAATGTCAGAGCTAAGATAGGAACCCAAGTAGCCTGACTCCCAAGTCCAGCATTCCATCCTCCACACTATCTACTCTTAAGGATGGTGCTTTCTTAGCCTTTGTGGCTGCAGAAGAACATTTTTTTTCTGTGAGTTAATGGTAAGGATGTTACTTGGTTTGTATATGTACAATAGTACAGTGTATTTGAGGAGATCTTGAAATACAGTATTCTGAAGGCAAAAGAGATAATCTTAGAACCAAGTATAACAACCCTGCAAAATGGATTATATTCCTACAGGGAAAAAAAGAACTTAATGGAAGAAAAATACAGCTCAATGGTATAGTGGATTAAATACTTGGCCTGGAGTTAGGAGGACCTGCATTCAAATATAGCTTCAGACACTTTAACTAGTTGTGTGACTCTGGGCAAGTCATTTAACCCTATTTGTCTAAGTTCCTCACTTATAGAATGAGCTTCAAAAGGAAATGGCAATGCCAAGAAAAGCCCCAATTCTTCAACCAAAAGGTCATAGGCAATAGGAAAGGGAGGGGGACTGGTTGCAAATCCAGCAGCAGTTTAGGTAAACAAGCTTCCTGCCTCTCTGAGTAACTAGAGATGAACTAAAAATATGTGTAACCTTCAAGGTTCTATATCCACAGGCAGCAAAAATAGAAGGCCCCCTGAGAAAGTATACAGAAAGGAAGAAAGCCCTAAATTGGGCTCGATGAAACCAAATTGAGTAGCAGTTATGAAAGCAGTATGGCACTTCTCACACTGGGAATTCCCATCTGTCTCTGCTCCTGCTCCTTGGTTCAGTGCTCAATGGCCTCTTTTTTCCCCCACTCTAACCCCTCCCAAAAACCCTCCATGTGAAGCTGGAGCGGCAAGCACCCCAAGCGTCCTCAGGGTGGCTGCCCATACAGGTTCTTGGATCTGCTTTGTTAAAGGAAAGCAACTCAAAATGGGTTAACAAGCTTACTTTAATCAGTCAGACATATATCGTTTACCTTGTTCAGGGGAAAAGGTCAGCACCCCGAACTTCAAAGTATACAGGCAGAATTATCAAGACAGAAACAGATCAAGTAGACAGATTTCCAAACTGTCCAACCATTACATCCATACCCAGTCGACATCTGGGTTTCCACATCTGGGTTTTTCAAAGCTGGGGGGGCCCTGGACAAGGGCTTCCCAGAATACAGATCAAATCACAGAACACTTCTCAAAGTGAGCCCCCAAAACAAAGGTACACATCAGGGCTTATATAGCCTTCTCCTGGCTCAGAGAATGTAACAACCTTATTGACCCACTGGCCAATCAAAAAGTATCTACTGAAAAACAAGCCTCCCACCCCAGGCTTCAGGTGCACTTTAGCCTAGGGGCAGGGAAGATCTTCCAAATTTGCATTCCCATTACAGAAGCAGAAGAATGGATGAGTGAGAGGAGCTGCTGCTGCTGCTAGATCAGGGAATTGGCTTGAGATCACTGGCACAAAGGTAGAAGACCTTTTCCCCACTTGGCCCACTCCCCTTTGTGTCTGGCCTGTGTGTTGATCTTCATTTGGGGACTGTGTGTTGGTCCTTAGCTCCTACTTGTTACCTGTCTTTTCCTGTTTGTGTCTGTGGCTGGCCCTAGGTCTGTGTGTTTCTCCTGGTATCACTTCTCTGTTCCCAGCTCCCATGTGTCCTTGAAATGTGTGCTGGCCTCTTCCCTCTATGAGCGTGTGCTCCTTTCCTCACTTCTCTCCCTCCCTCCCGTCCTGACATCTGCTGGAAAATTCGTGTTAAACAAAAGTCACTTTCTGTAAAGTTCTGTGGAACCATCCACTTACATAAAATAAGAACTGTGTAATATTATCCCTGAAGACCCTGAGCCACAAAAAGTTTGAGTAGCTTTACTGGGGGTTATAGAGTTAGTAAGCTATAGAGTCAGGACTGAGACCCAGGTTTTTTGACTTAATGCTCGAGGTTTTTTCTAATACAAGTTATTTTTCTTATCCAGACACTCAGCATCTATCTTCTCTGCAAATTGAGAGGGCTAAACTAGATTACAGGTTACTGAAGAGGAGGGTGTGTGTATAAACAAATTTTAGGGAATCTGTGGTGAGGTCAGTATCTACTAGGTTTTCCCTTTACCACTTGGACAATGAGTTAAGCTAGTTTTTCCCTAAAAGGTAACAAAGCTAATATTTGTTTGGCTTGGAAGTGACAGGGGTCCTTCCTTGATGACGCCTCCTGGTAGCTGTGATAGTAATGGCAATTAAAGATTCCCCTGTATTGGTTTGGTTTTCAAATTGATTGTGTTAAAACCCAGAGTTTGTTAATCCCACCTGTGGGATGGGCTTGTTGATGTGAAAAGAAAGTCCTGAACTGGGAGGAGCTGGTGATGTAGATTTGGAGAGACACTAGAGAGAGGCGGAAGATCTTTTTGGAAGCAGCACCTCGTGGAGAGAGAGAGACTAAGAGAATTGCTGGTGGCCGCTTTGAATTGCCCTGGACTTTTGAGACCTGCCCCCTGAGCTGCCAAGGACTGAGGAGACATGGCTGTTTTGCTGGTACTTTGTCTGTCTGTTTTGATGTTGTTTTGCCAGATTTGTCCACTGGTGAAAGACAGTCCTTTTGTTGAAGAAGTCCTGGAACCTGGCTGTTCGCTAAGAAGCCCTGAGACTGTCCTGCAGACAGAGAGTGAATATTGTCCACTGGTGAGGGACAGTGCTGTTGTTGCAGGGGTCTGGAGACTGTCCTGCAGACAGAATGAATACTGTCCACTGGTGAAGGACAGTGCTGTTGTTGCAGGGGTCTGGGAGACTTTCTGTTGGTTCAGAAGCCCTGAAGAAGGATTTTCTTGTTGTATGTTTACAGAAATCCTGGGAGAGGGCTTTGCTAATGTGTTCAGGGGTTCTAGGACTGTTCTACAGACAGAGGATGAATTCATGAAGGGACTGGCAATGTATCTTATGGCCTTGCTAAGCCTTGTCTCCCCAGGAACTAAGATTGCTGAGAACTTGCCTCGTGTCAAGATGAAGAAAAGACCTCCATTTGGGTATTAAGTGCTGTGCTTAAACTTGATGTAACTCTGGGGTAGATTCAATTGTGATCCAGGGGTGGGGAACTTTTGACCTTATGTTTGGAAACTAATCTACATTTGAGAAGAGGGGCTTTGTGGTGGACTTAATTAAGGTATAGCCT
>NW_027186304.1:67716271-67766025 GCF_028583685.1 Petaurus breviceps papuanus | reverse complement strand
TATGTTTACAGAAATCCTGGGAGAGGGTTTTGCTAATGTTTTCAGGGGTTCTAGGACTGTTCTACAGACAGAGGATGAATTAATGAAGGGACTGGCAATGTATCTTGTGGCCTTGCTAAGCCTTGTCTCCCCAGGAACTAAGATTGCTGAGAACTTGCCTCGTGTCAAGATGAAGAAAAGACCTCCATTTGGGTATTAAGTGCTGTGCTTAAACTTGATGTAACTCTGGGGTAGATTCAATTGTGATCCAGGGGTGGGGAACTTTTGACCTTATGTTTGGAAACTAATCTACATTTGAGAAGAGGGGCTTTGTGGTGGACTTAATTAAGGTATAGCCTAGGGGTGGAGAAGTATTTAGAACAGAGACTTTGTAATTGATTGAATGATTGGAAGGTCCTGGGGTGGGGTTGTACTTGGAGATTATTTAATCACACTTAGTAAATGCTGTATTTTGAATGATGTCATGTTTTGATCTTCTCTGTTCTTGGTTTGTCACTGAATAAAATAGAGAGCACCTATACTGGTATTTTGAACCTGGGAAGCTGCCTTTGCTTGGCATTACATTACAGTAGCATATAGCCATGTTCACTTCCTGATAACCTAAGGCCATAAAAAGACCCACCCACATGAGGTTAGTGCCCTTCAGACTTGACAGAGGTTCAATCAGATCAACACACCAGTTGACTTTTCCATATGAAGGAGGCTAAGTACTCTGTCCTTATTGAATATTACTTCTATTTTAAGGCTAAGTGAGTCTTTCTTAAAAAACTGTCCAGTGATATATGAGTGCCTCATTTTATCCTAACTTGAACTTGAACAGGACATCAGCCCAAAGTCAAGCAGTTCTCTAATAGGGTCTGTAAACTTGAATGGGAAAAACATTGCGTCTTATTTCCACTTATTTTTAATTGAAATTTAGCATTTCTGTCACTTACTTAAAACTTTATTCTGAGGAAGGGTCCATAGACTTTACCAGGTTACTGAAAAGGTAGGTGTGTGACTCACACACAAAGATTAAGAATTTTGGACTAGATGGTCTGTAAGGTACTTTCCAGCCTTAACATACAATAATTCTCTAAGTTCTTAGGATCATAAATATTGACAAGCATTAGAAAATAATGAGCAATGATTCTTTATTAAACTTTGAAAAATAACACAAATATACTGACACTCTGTATCAGTTTCATGTGTCTTTCCAGCTTCTTCTGAAACCATCTTGCTTTTCATTTCTTGTAACACAATAAAGTTCCATTACAAGCATATACCACAACTTACTCAACCATTCCCCAGCTGATGGACATCCGCTCAGTTTCCACTTCTTTGCCATCACAGAAAGAGGCTCTATAAATATTTTTGTACAAATAGGTCCTTTTCCCTTTTAAAAAATCTCTTTGAGGTGCAGACCTAGTAATAGTATTGCTGGACCAAAGGATGTGCATGGTTTTATAGCTCTGTAGATCTTAATTTCTTTCCAAATGTTGAATCAATTTAAAATTTCACCAACAGTGCATTACTATTCCAATTTTCCCATATCACCTCCAGTGGTTTTCTTTTTCTGTTATATCAACCAGTCTGATAGGTGTGAAGTAGTACCTCAGAGTTGTTTCAGTTTGTATTTCTCTGATCAGTATTGATTTAGAGCTTTTTTAATATGACTGTGGATAACTTTGATTTCTTCTTCTGAAAACTATCTGTTCATATATTTTGACCACTTATCAGTTGAGGATTCATATACATTTGACTCGGTTCTCTATATATTTGAGAAAACAGACCTGTATCAGAGACAGTTGATGTAAAAAATTTTTTTTTTCCCCAAGCTTCCTGCTTTCCTTCTATTCTTGGTTTTGTTTGTGTAAAAAAAATTCTTCCCCTATCCATTGTTCTAACAGCCAAACTATTCCACACTCACCTAATTTGCCCATTATATTACCTTTTATGTTTGAATCATGTACTTATTTTGACCTTCTCTTGGTATGGTATGGAGATACTAGTCTATACTGTTTTCCAGTTTCCCAGCAGGTTTTTTCTTTCAAATAGTGAGTTCCTATTCCAAAAGGTTGGATCTCTAGGTTTATCAAATACTAGGTTACTATGATCATTTACTACTGTGTTTTATATACTTAATCTGTCCCATAGATCCATCATTCTGTTTCTTAACCAGTACCAGATTGTTTTGATGATTACAGCTTTATAATACAGGTTCAAATGTGGTGTGGCTAGGCCACCTTCCTTCATGGTTTTTTTCCCGTGAAATCCCTTGAATTATTGGTCTTTTGTTCTTCTAGATTAATTTTGCGGGTTTTTTTTTTCTAGTTTAAATGATTTCTTGGTATTAGTATTGGTATTAGTATTTCTTTGATTAGTATGGCACTGAATAAGTAAATTTATTTAGGTAGAATTGTTATTTTTATTATATTGGCTCAGCCTGCTCATGGGCAATTGATATTTTCTAGTTGTTTAGATCTGACTTTATTTGTGGGAGAAATGTTTTGTAATTCTATTCATGTAGTTTTGTCATGGCAGGTAGACTCCAAAGTATTTTATATTATCTACTGTTATTTAAAATAGAATTTCTCTTTCTAGCTCTTACTGTTGTAATTTGTTGGTAATAAATAGAAATATTGATGATTTATGTGGATTTATTTTATATCCTGAAATTTAGTTAAAGTTTTTAATGATTTCACTTAGTTTTTTAGTTGATTCTCTAGGATTCTCCAAGTTTACCATCATATCATCTGTAAAGATAATATCTTTGTTTCCTTGTTTATTCTAATTCCTTCAGTTCTTTTTCTTCTCTTAATAGCTAGCATTTCTAAGTACAATATTGAATAATGATGGTGATAATGGGCATCCTTGCTTCACTTCACCCCTGATCTTACTGAGAAGACTTCTAGCTTATTGCCACTACAGATAATGCTTATTGATGGTTTTGGATAGGTACTAATTATCATTTTTAAGGAAAATTTCATTTATTCCTATGCTCTCTAGTGTTTTTATGAGGAATGAGTACTGTATTTTATCAAAACCTTTTTCTGCATCTGTTGATATAATCATATGATTTGTTTGTTTTTTATTGGTATGTTTGATTATACTGATAGTTTTCTTAATATTGTCAGCCCTGAATTCCTGGTAAAAATCCTACCTCCTCATAGTGTATGATTGTAGCACCAATGCAATTTTTACAGCGCCCATGATCATGATAGAGACCATGACTATAAATATAGCATGATGTTTGATCACAAAATATGCCAAACTCTCCAGATAGAGGATAGAACTGAAGGATGTATTTAGATACCAGAAAACCAAATCCCCAAACCAGTAAGCCAATTCCATCATAGTACCAAAGATATTCAGAAGCTATAATAATGCAGAGAGCCACAGCATCCTTTAGCCTTCCCACAAACCAATAGGAGGCCAATACTTACTCAGAAACTTCTCTCTCTCCTTAATGAACCTCCTCTCTCTCCAGCAATGTCTGGCTAACTCTGAACCAACTTCCTGTGGCCTCTGCTTCCCTTCAGCAAAATTCCTCCCACCATAGGCTCCATATGACTATATTCAGCCTTTCAGGGGGCAGAGTTTATCTTCACAGCAGGGAAGCTTCCTGTGGGCTCTGTTCCACCCTTTAGCAAATTCCCTCTACCACACACTCCATGTGATTACATTCAGCCTATTAGGGGTGGAGTTTACTTTCACAGTAGGGGACGTCTTCAAACTCCCCCCTAAGTCTATTAAGGAGCAGGGAAGATCTTCAAATTCCCATTCCCATTACAATGATCCTTGTGATATTTTGCTTTAATCTCCTTGTGCTAGTATTTTATTTAAAATTTTTGCATCATTATTCATTAGGGAAATTAGTCTATTGTTTCGTTTCTTTCTTTTGGCTCTTTATAGTTTAGGTATCCGCATTATATTTGCATTATAAAAGGAATTTGGTAGGATTCCTTTGCCTCTTTTTCAGGTAGTTTATATAGCATCTGAATTAATTGTTTTTTAAATGTTTGGTAGGATTCACTTGTGAATCCATCTGGCTCTGGGGATCTTTTTCTTATGGAGTTCACTGATAGCTTGTTAAATTTCTTTTTTTCTAAGGTGAGGTTATTTAAGTATTCCATTTCTTCTTTGCTAATCTGGGCAATTTATATTTTTGTAAATATTCATTCATTTCACTTAGAATAACAGATTATTGGTATATAATTGTGCTAAATAGCTTCTAATAATTGCTTTAATTTCCTCTTCATTAATGGTGAATTCACCCTTTTCATTTTTGATACTGATAATTTGGTTTTCTTCTTTCTTTCTAAATAATATGCACCAATGGTTTATTTTAGTTGGCTTTTTTTTTCATAAAACCAGCTTCTAGTTTTATTTATTTGCTCAATGGTTTTCTTACTTTCAATTTTGTTATTCCTTTGAATTTCAGGATTTCTAATTTGGTGTTTAGTTGCAGATTTAAAAATTGTTCTCTTTCTATTTTTTTAGTTGCATGCCCAATTCATTTATCTGCTCTTTCTCTGTTTTGTTAATGTAAGTGTTTAGAAATAGAACTTTTCCCTTAAGTATTGCTTTGGCTGCATCCCATTAAATTTGATATGTTGTCTCATTGTTGTCATTCTCTTTAATGAAATTATTGATTGTTTCTGATTCATTCTTTGACCCCCTTATTCTTAAGGATTAGATTATTTAGTGCCCAATTAGTTTTTAATCTGTTTCCATAGTCCTTTATATTACTACGAAAGAAAGAAGAAATGAATGAATATTTACAAAAATATAAATTGCCCAGATTAACAAAAGAAGAAATGGAATACTTAAATAACCTCACCTGAGAGCCAGCTTTGAGCAAATAAATAAAACTAGAAGCTGGTTTTATGAAAAAAAAAAGCCAACTAAAATAAACACAAAGTACAAAAGTCAAAGTTCTCCACTCCTAGGTCACAGTAAATCATAATCTTCTCAGTCACTACGCAGTCTCCAAGTAAAGTCTTCTTTCAGCTTGACTCGAGGCTGGCTCTCAGTTTCCATGGCTCCTCTTCCATGGTCCCAGCTCCAACTGTCACCTTGGTTCAAAGGGAGGCAGCTCCCAGTTCCTTGTCCAGCTCCTTGTCCAGTTCTTCATCCAGTTCCCATTCCATATTGAATTTCACAGTGTGCAGTCCACCTCAAGTCCTTCACAGTTCCTGTTTCTGTAAAGACAAAGCTTGACAGAGCCACAATAATATTTATAAACATTGCTGGCACCATCACCAATTCACTATCTGCCTGCTAAATCAACTCAGACCCACCAACAAGGTCTGAGAACTCAACACAAATCATCAACATAGAAATCAACACAGATCCACAAACAAGGTCCAAGAAGTCAGCACAAATCATCAGTAAAGTTCCAGGACCTCCAAAACCCTCCTCCAGGACTTCTGTAAACAGACAACCAGAAAATCCTCTTTCAGGGCTTTCAGTAAGGTCCCAGGGCTTCTGCACAAAGTATCATAAACAAACATCAACACAGACAGAGCAGACAAACAGAGGGCCGGGATAGCACAAGTTTTCTCCTTCTTGACTCTGCCACCACAAGAGTCCTCTTCTCAGTTCTGCTGTCTCTAGCCTGGGCCTCCTTATATATGGTCATTAGCTCCTCCCCTTCCTGTTGCAGGAGTTCATTAAGTTCTAGGGTTTACAAGTTGTGGGGTTCACCCTTTTTATTTCTTAACAGGCTTGATACAAGGCTCAAAAAAAAAACTTGAACTGAAACAAAGTGTTAATTGAATAGCTGAAACTTCTGTGCTTGCCACTACACATTGTCAACTTATACCTGTGCCCTCTGTCTGTGTACATGTCTTCTAATTGCCCTAATAATGATAAAGTTCTTAAGAGTTATAAGTATCATCTTCCCATGTAGGAATGTAAGCAGTTTAACCTTATTTAATCCCTTATGTTTTCTCTTTTCTGTTTTTCGCTGTGCTTCTCTTGAGTCTTTTGCTTGAAAATCAAATTTTTATTCAGCTCCCATCTTTTTATCCGAAATGCTGTTTGAAAGCCCTCTATTTCATTGAACATCTATTTCATCTATTTTTCCCCTGAAAGATTATACTCAGTTTTGCTGGTTAGGTGATCCTTGGTTGCAGTACTAGTTCCTTTCTTTGCCTTTCAGAATATCATTTGCCAACCCCTCCTTCAGTCCTTTAATAAAGATCCTGCTAAATTTGCATGTAATCCTGACTAGCTTCATGATATTTGAAGTTTCTTTCTGACTGCTTGCAGTATTTTCTCCTTGACCTGAGAGTTCTGGAATTTGACCATAATATTCCTGGGAGTTATAATTTTGAAATCTCTTTTGAGAGGTGATGAGTAGATTTAGTTTCTCTTTTACCATTTGATTCTAGAATATCAGAGCAGTTTTTCTGGATAATTTCTTGAAATAGGATGTTTTGGTTCTTTTTTTTTTCCTTTTGATCATGACTTTCAGGTTATCCAGTATTTCTTAAATTATCTCTTTAGATCTGTTTTCCAGGTCAGTTGTTTTTTTTTAATGAGATAATTTGTATTTTCTTCTTTTTTTATTTTTAAAATTTTATTATTTCTTAATGTCTTATAGAGTCATTAGCTTCTACTTGCCCACTTTCTGATTTTTAAGGAATTATTTTCTTCAGTGAGCTTTTGTACCTCCTTTTCCATTTGGCCAATTCTACTTTTTAAAGGAGTGGTTTTGTTTTGTGAATTTTTGTACATCTTTTTCTGATTGGTTTTTTTTTTGTGCTTCCTTTGCCAAACTGTTGACTCTTTTTTTTTCATTATTCTCTTTCATTTCTTTTCACACTTTTTCTTATACCTCTCTTATTTAATTTTAAATCTTATTTGAGCTCTTCCAGTTTTTTTTGGACCTGATGCCATTTAACATTTTATTTGATGCTGTGCATTTTAACATTGCTGTCCTCTTCAGAGTTTGTGTTTTGAGCTTCCCTGTCACCATGGGAACTTTATGCGTTCCTGTTCTTTTTGCTTGTTCTTGTTTATTTTCCCAGGCTATTTCATGATTTTTAACTTTACATAAAAGTGGAGCTTTGCTCCTGTGGCGAGGAGGGGGCACTCTCCTAAGCTTCTTGTAGCAGGGGCAGAGGCATGGTACTGCTATCCTATGCCCTTGGTGCAAGGCCTTGCTCTTGTCCTGTGCTGGGGGTGGGGGACCTTACTGATGGCCTGTCCTGTGTGTTGGGGCCTTGCTGCTGGCTTACTAGGACACAGCCTGCCACACACTTGCCAACATGCCACCTACGCTAGATAGACATTTCCTGCTGACTTTCTAAGTTGTCTTGGGCTAGAAAATTGTTTTGCCCCATTCCTGTTGTTGTTCTCCTGCTCCAGAAATAATTTTCAGGTGTTAGTTTATTTTTGTTTGAAGGTGAGTTCTTGCCCTATTTGCTGTCTTGCCTCCACTCCTCTTCATGCTCTGTGTTTTTGCCTTACTGTGAGCATTCATCCAATCAGTTAGCTATGATAGCACAAGGAGATGCTAATTCAATCAAATGCTCTGAAATGACAATAAAGACAAAACACTAAACAAGTTAAAATCACCCTGAGGCAGCAGATACAGAATCCATAGATGTTAATGATAGGACAGGTTTTCCAAATTGTTAGACATGACAAAAAGTTGGGGGTGGCCAGAAACCACAATATCACTTTCCACACTGAAGTATGGGCAATAATTCACCCTGTTATTTAAAAATAAATAAATTTTATAATCCAGGCCGAATAATAAAAAGTGATTTTCCAGTTCTTATAAAGCATCAGATGTATCAGTATTTTCATCTCAACCAGAATAGGTAGGTTGAGTATTCACAATTCCCAACACATAGAGAAAAGTCACAAATTCAGGCAATGCTTAATTTAGCTGAATATTCCCATATTTGGAAATAACCAGATTTGGTGGGTTTTATGCGACTATATGGGCAGAGGACTACATTTTTTTCACTTTCCATCTGTATGTAAGGAGGATTTTGTTATCCTTTTTATTTAGAGTTCAGTTTCTCAGGATCCATGGCCATGGCAATGTCTAATTTCCAGGTGTTATAGATAATAACTCCTAGAATAGCCCCAAGGATTCTAGATAGTAATTCCTGGAATCATAGTGACAGACAACCCTACTGAGGCTGCACAATGAGATACAGGGGTGACATAATTGATTTTACTATGCTTGCGCAGCAGGACAATATTGCTAAAGTTAACTTGTGAGCTTAATGTTGACAAGATGCCTTCTTTGTCTGTTGCCCTGTAAAGCAAGTGGACATTGGTCAGTGAGGGGAGGGGGGGACCATGGGGAACCCATAGGGGAATCTGTGTATGCCTTGCCCAACCCCCATCAAGACTTGAGGGGATTTAGGGGAGTGTACAAGCTGTGCCTATTTCGATTGACCCCATTGAGACATAGGGGTAGTTGTTCCCCGTTCTCATAGGCCCCTGTAAGAATGGTGCTTAGGGAATGCTGTAGGAGCTGGTACTCCCATTACCAGCAACCTTTTCAAAAAACTGGACTAGAATAAAGCTGATTATTAACCCCCCTGATGGTGTCTACTTCTCTGATCAGATCAAGAGTGAACCTGTTAGAGGGGGGAGGCCAAAAACTAGTGCCTCCTGTGTATTATCTGTGAAATAGCATCTCTACATTTCCATGTCATATTGCTAGAACTATAAATCTTGTTTCAGTCCTGAACTTAGTAAGAAGTAAAAGCCATCAGGGACAATTTAATTATATTGTCATTAGATCATTTCTCCATTGCCATTTGCAGAAACCACATACCCTTTGAAGCAGAAAACAAATTTTAATGGTAATGGCACTGAGGTAAAAGCTGAGGAGTTTTCTTAAAGGACTGTAATTAATATAAATCCTCATTTTCTTTGAAAGTATTCCTTAGGAACAAGTGAATATTTTTTTGCAATGCAAATAATCAGACTAGTAAGTTAATATGCCTTACTTTTTCCAATTCATACTGAAGTGAAAAAATGCCACAGACAGACTAATCATTCTGATAGGGTTCAAAATTTGGATACATTTTAGTGATCCCATCAATGTATTTTTAGCTTACATAAACCAGTCTGCAAAATTCACCTGATTGTTTTAAGAGATTTCTTTTATAGCTGTTATACTGAAAGCCTTTGTTGTATTTTTACAGTTTAAGTTGCACATACTACATCTTGATATCTACCTCCCTAACCATGGAGCATATTGGTGCAATGTACAGAGTGTTGGGCCTGGAGTCAGGAAGACTCATTTTCCCAAGTTCTAATCTGGCCTCAGACACTTACTAGCTATGTGACCCTGGGCAATTCACTTAACCCTATTTGCCTCAGTTTCCTCATCTGTAAAATGAACTGGAGAAGGAAATGGTGAACCACTTCAGTATCTTTGTCAAGAAGACCCCGAATGGGGTCATGAAGAGTTAGGCACAACTGAAGAACAACAAAATCACTCTGAAAACTGCTTGATTATTTTTGATTTATGCTGTATATTTTTGTCGTTCCTACCTGAAATTTCAAGGCATTTTACTCTAAACTTATTCTTTTTTTCATTTACATTGATTTACTGCCTTTAGAAGTAGAAAAGTCCAATTTCAGTCATGTTTGAAATAACTCATTTAAAGCAAATAACGTGTTGTTTTGCTTACAAAACATGTATGAGTGGAATATGCAATTATCCCAACTCTGTTTCATGCCACAGAAACATTTCAGCATTATAACATTACAGAAATAGAATGACATGCATAATGAAAGATTTCAAGATTCACCCAAGGCAATTATTCTCTTCACCTTAATGTTCTCAGCAGTAGCAGAGTATCCATTAAAAGGTAATATGAATTATGGTTGCCTAGCAACTGGAAGGTACTTGTAACAACACCAAAGAATGAAATGACTGGTTGATAAAATGAATTTTCTCTGAGCATTAGCCTGTTGAAAACTGCCTTTTCTTGTGGAACATAAAATGCATTTATTTGTCTCATGAATTTTTTATTAGAAAATTATTTGAGTTCTAGGGACTTGAATTGTTTTGCTACAGGAGTTATTTGATTTTAATGTGTTGTACTAAAATAAGTAATAAAAGACATTTTCTTCAAAGTAAAATCACCAAGTATTCCTGTGTGGATTTTTGAAGGAAGTTATATTCAATAAGGTATATTACTAAACTACTGGTTTCTAATTAAGGATAACATTAGATAAGCCTGAAACTCAAATGCTGGACCTAAAAGTTTAAGGATAGAATAATGGACTCTTCCTCAACATATGAAAAATAGAAACATTCAGCTGTCAGTGAAAAGCAAGCAAGAAATAAGAATATTTTCTCTCCTATACAAATTGCATTGAAAAATTAGTTTCATTGACTGTCACAATCCCAATACATTAATCTCTACCAATCATATTCTCCCTTTCCCCCTCCCCACCCCAGTCAATATTGGCTTATAACCAAGTTGAGGAAATATGTACATTTCACTGTCATGTCTAAATATTTAGCTACAGTTTTAAATTATGGTCTGTATGTTAATGATTTGCATATATATATACATATATATGATTTCTTTGCCATAAGAACTACATTCAGATGATGTGAATAGATCGTGTCATCTGTTGCTAAATGTTCTTAGAGTATTTTAAATTGTTATGCTTTATGAACATTTTTTGAATTTAAAGTGTATCAAATCTATGTTTAGGCAGACAAAAGTGTAAACAAAAAATAATATAAGAAAACACTGTGAAAAATGCTTCAAGCAAAAAAAAGCTATTAAAAGAGAAATTCATATGCTTAGTATTGCTTTTGATATTAGCTTACATTCATGTTCTCACTCCATCAGAGGAGAATAAGTACCTTATTCTCCTGTCTTGGGAAATGGGTAGATATCTGTAATATCAAATATACCATATTTATTATACTCTATACAATATGCCATCTTAAATATTTATAATATCAGGTTTTCATAGTAATTACTTCACTTAAATAGCAGGGATTATATATATTTAGAGTGTGGAAGGCAGGGCAATTGGGGTTAAGTGACTTGCCCAAAGTCACACGGCTAGTGTTTAGTGTCTGAGGCTGGATTTGAACTCAGGTCCTCCTGACTCCAGGGCCAGTGCTCTATTCACTGTGCCACTTAGCTGCCCCAAGGGATTATATTTTAATAGCTATTTTGTGTAAGACACTGCTTTTGATCACTTGCTACATGATTTATTTTTATGATAAAATAATATGCTTTTGGATCAGTAGGTCTGATGACCCAGTACTCATTTCATTAGGTGAGTAGTGGACAAAATTTCTTTGTCCATAAATAACTATTCAATTCCAGTCAAGACAAGAGCAAGTTAGCCAGTGGGGAGAAAGTAAAATGAGAGGAGCTTGCTGGGATAATTGTTTTTGTCCCTTTCTTTACAAGCAAAGTAAACTAATACATGAACAAATATCTAATTAAATTGGATCTATGTAGGAGCAAGAAGTTCTTGAGCATTCAGAAACTTCAATTTCCCCCCCAGGTGTAGCCGTTTATTTTTTACCAGAATTACCCAAATAACAGCCTGAAGACCCTATTTTACTTGACCTGTTTGGATTGCCATTATTTGACTCTAGTAATCCTACATGTTACTGTGCAGACTATTTATATTATTTTGTGCAGTCCCAACATATGTGACTCACTTGCTTATAATCTTGTCTAGGTGGACAAACTGATAAACATAGCCGATAATGTCTGTTTCAAACTGCTATGGTCTTACCTAAGACACTTCCCAAACCCTTAGCACTTAAGCAAAAGAGACGGGATTTTTGCCCCTTGGCAACCCTGGTTCCAAAGCTGAAATTCTAGCCCACCATTGACAATTGAGGACTTCCTGCCATTTCACTTCATATTTTCTTTGCTGAAAGTATGAGCCTTACTTACCAAGGTTTTTTTTGCTCTCCCAGGTACAGAAGAAGTAGCTTCAACACTTCAGATTGGAAGTAAAGTAAAAGTAAAGTGGGAAGTAAAGGAAGTGTAAAGTGAAAGAATTGAACCTAAGGTATGACCCCCAAAAGGAAGCAGATGCAGGAAGTGGTGTGTCTATCTAATTTCAAACTACAATTGATCATTGTCACCACCATTTTTATGAGACCAAACTTGTACCTAACTTTTCTCAAAGTCAGTTCTGCTCATGGGGAGTAGTAAATGCATCTTAAAGGTTTATTCTGTATAGGGGTGGCAAATATAAGGACTGGGACGTGGGAGTAGTCATAGTCACCACTGTTTTTATGAGTCCCAACTTGCCTCACTTGTCTCAAGGTCAGTTCTTTTGGGGCTTGGTGTGGTGGAACAAAGGCTATATGTGGAATCACAGGACTTGGGTTCAAATCCTGGCTCTGTTACTTACTATCAGATAATTAATCATCAACAAGCAGTTAGTTATTAGGCATCTGCTGTGTGACAAGTATTGTGCTGGGGGCTAAGGACACAAATACAGTAAATGAAATAATTTAAGATTGTAGATAAGTCACTTCACCTTTCAGTGACTCATTTCTTTCATCTACAAAATGAGGGGGTTGGACAAGATGACCTCTGAAGTTCTTTCAGGTTCGAGTCTATGATCCTTTTATCCTGCTCCAAAACTATCATGACCTCGTCTTTGTTTGTTTGGGTTTTTTTGGGGGGGAGATGGCGGCTGGTGCCTTGGCACTGGTCACAAATGTTTCGCTTTCAGAGACAGCCTCAATTTGTTTTCCAGGGAAGAGAGAATTTCTGTACAACATTTTTGCTTTGAACCTGAATGCTTTAGCAGTAACATTACTAGATTTTTATTTATTATATCCTGTTGGGACTAAAGTATATAACATTTCTTCCTAAGTAAAGATGAAAGAAAACAACCACTTAGAGGTGAGATCCATCCTCTTTAAAATTGTATATTAATCATTAAAATTTGAAGCAGTGAAATGCTACTAATCTTTTATAAAGGTACAAATTGAAATTCCAGAGAGAGCTTGAATGATTTGTTTAACAATAAGTTTAATTCAGCAGAATCCCAGTTGAACATAAAACTGTTACATTCATAATAATCCTATGTAGTTATTGGGGGACCCAAATAAAAGTCTTTGTGATATTTACTTAAAACTCATAAACCTCATAGAAATAGAAGTTATAGGTGGTATGTATTTACCATGTTATTTATATCTAAAACAACTTTTTAGTGCCAGAGGTTAAGCCCAAGAATGTTACCGGTTTTTGACTCATTATTCCCAGGCATTTTTGCTTAGGACTCAATCATGAACTCCTCCTGCCATCTTGACAAAACTATTAAGCTCAGACAAAATGTTTTATTTTAACTGATTATCTTTAATGAAAGAATGTGTCTTCCATTTTCCAGGACCAAAAGCTTGCCAGGTTGACAAACTTTCAGGTTATTTGTTTGTAAATGTGTATGCAGTGAGAGTTTGGGGGTGGGGGGGTCAGAGAGAGAGAGCAAGAGGGATAATTCTTTGTAGGAAATATTTAGCCTGAGAGGACAAATAGCTTTCAATAGTCATGAAAAAGTGTATTCACAGTACAGACACAATTGTTACATACTTACAGATGTAAGTTATGTTTAAAAAAAAAAAGGCAGATATTTAAAATCCCAGTTCTATATCCATCTATGAAAAAGTAGAAGAATCTAACATTTTACAGTCTTGGAATGACTGTTGCTTCATGAATATTCCATCACTGACAGTTGCCAAGATCTTCAAATAAGCAACAACAAAAGGTCAAAAAGAAACAGAATGTATTACTGAATTTGGGGTAATTTTTGTTAGATAAATTTCATAAAATGATGGGTTATTGCACCTACAACTCACTTGCACTTAAAAA
Organism: Petaurus breviceps papuanus; assembly: GCF_028583685.1. Taxonomy (NCBI): domain Eukaryota; kingdom Metazoa; phylum Chordata; class Mammalia; order Diprotodontia; family Petauridae; genus Petaurus; species Petaurus breviceps. The sequence continues at coordinate 67,752,187 of NW_027186304.1, read as the reverse complement.
TGTACAACTAGGGGCGGCCAGGTAGCACAGCGAGTAAGAGCACCGGCTCCAGTGTTGGGACGACCTGGAGATTGAATCCCGGGCTCAGGCACTCAGCACCACACCCAGAAGTAACTGGCCGTGTAACCTTGAGCAGGCTACTTAACCCCGATTGCTTAAAAAAAAAAAATGTACAACTCATACACACTTGTTTGGGTCATTAAGTCACTCCCCAACCCAGGTATTCTTTTCCTCATACATTCTTTTTTTTTTTTTTGCCTTTTGGAGGGCAATTGGGGTTAAATAATTTGCCCAAGGTTACATGGCTAGTTTTTTTTGGGGGGGCAGGGTGTGTGTGGGGGGGCCGGGGTTAAGGGTCTGAGTCCAGAACTGAACTCGTGTCCTCCTGACTCCAGGGCCGGCACTTTACTCACTGTGCCACCTAGCGGCCCCAGTCATACATTCTTTCAATAGTAACTTAGAGGCTCTACTTCTAAATCCAGAATCCTGTTGTCCAGATATGAAAGGCTATCTTTTGAGTTAAATATTGAACCAAAAATATCTGTGCCAGGAAAACCAAAGTTAAACGACCAAGAAGCAAAAACTTATATTGTTTGATAGAACACTGTATAAATGAAGATCATAACAAGGGGGGTGGTCTCTTTAGATAAAGCAGTATAATTTCATGGTTTTTTTTTTCTTTCTCCTATGAATGTAAAAAGGACCATAAAACTTTGTGACCCAGAGATAAAGGTCTATACCATTTCAGGACTTGTGGTGATAATGATTCTTTTAGGTCATGAGTCTGTAATAGTTATAATTAAGATATACTGAGGCTAGGGCCGGCCAGGTGTCTCAGAGAGTAAGAGCACTGGCTCCAGTGTCAGGATGACCTGGGGATCAAATCTGGGCTCAGATACTTAGCACCACACCCAGAAATAACTGGCCTTGTAACCTTGAGCAAGTTACTTAACCCCAATTGCTTATAAAAAAAGATATACTGAGGCACAAAGTTCTGAGCATGATCAGTTTACTAGTAAAGCATGAATTTACTAATAAATAGGATCTCAGCTTCCCCAGAAAAGCTAAGACTCCAAATGATAAAGACAATTCTCTTTTATAGTTTTGGAGAATACAGAAATTAGGAAGGCTTAGCATCACAGATGGAAGAAAATATGATTGAATGAAAATTAGAGAATGAGAGTAGCAACAACCTCTTCCTTCCCTCCTATGACTAAGAAATGTTCACTGTTTGATTCCAGCTGCACCTGCAAGAACATAGATAGTAAACCAGACTTCTTTGGATAACAGATGAGACATCCTTGAAGGATAGCTTTGTGGTGTGATGATACTAAATCAGACTCCCTAGTGTCTACCTACTTCCTTCAGGGGTAACAAATTTACTTGATACAATAGGACAGTGATTAATAAGAGAGCTAGATTTCTAAACTTAACTCATTGCATACCAACTGCATTTTGAGCTAAGTTCAGAGACAAAACATGGCTTAGGTGGTTACAGGACAAAATTTGTGAACTCTAAATAGGATCAATTTAAAAAGACCATAATCAATCAGATCATTTCAATTCTAATAGAGATAGAAATCTAGAAATGTAATACAGAATCATAGAGAAACCTCAGAAACAGCCTAATAAATGGTACAAATTAATGAAAACTATTTCTCCTGAACTCTATTCCCACATTTCCACCTCCTGACTTGACATTGTTTCCCAAATATTCCAAATGTATGTAAGTTAAATTCAATACATTCAAAAGTAAATTCATACAGTTATTCCTTCCTTCTCTTCCTTCCATAAACTTCTTCTGCTTGACCTCCCTCATTCTGCTAATCACACTGCCATTCTTACAACCACCTGAGCTTGAAACCTTACCACCATCTTTGATTTTCTTCTCCCTCATTTATCTAAGCAATTGGCAGGAAATACTTCTTTTCCATTCCCAGTGCCTCCACCTCTTTCCTAGGCTACTGTCTCTAACTGAGTTCTTAATTTTTGTTTTGGAACCTGCACACTGACTGACAGAAACATCATCCTAAAACACATAGGTCATGTCACTTCATTTCCTAAAAGACTAGCAGTGTCCATTCAAAGAAGATTTCCTACCAGAGGAAGTCCAGCAACTGTTGATCTCCATAGATATCTCAAAAACCCACGTGTCCAAAACTTGAAGGGAAGGATGAAGGAGGGGAGGGAGAAAGGGAGGAAGATTTTCACTTTTGAAAAGCATCTCACTATATTCTCTGGCATCTATAAGACTTTATTCCTCTAGATTTCCTCCTAGTTTTATTTTAACATTTTTATAACTCAGTATTTTCACACCACATGCTCAGTGAATGTCCAATCATCCAAGTGTGAGTTAAATGACATTACATAAATCAAATCTCTTGAATGATGAGTTTTGAGTTTGCTGAACTGTTTTTGTGGTGTTAAAGTAATAGGGTACTTTAGTCATAGTGTGGTTTCCAGTTTTCTGTAGGTTGCATATTTTTCTTCCTACAACTCAGAATTGAGGTGTTACAGTACAGATTTAGCAAAGCTAATTAAAGTGAAATTGAGACATTTGGACTTTCAAGTGTTGATCTGACAATGCTTATGGGTACCAGAGTTTCCTTCTTGAAAGTCTCAGTTCTGGGAACTTGTAGTACTTACAGTTTTCTCTTCTGTGAGGGAAAAATGCTATATTTCCCTAACACCTCTGAGAGATCCATTTATTCCCAACAGAGATTTTTATAATATAATTGACTTGGCTTCTTAATTCTTCATATTTGTTTGTTTGAAGAATGTATTTTCACAATCCTCCATCAGCTGTCTAAGCACTAATAACTGATTATTACAACTGCCAATCATCTGTCTTTTATCTAATCTTTTGACAGTGCCCATGTACTGTGTGCAACCTATCATTGGTCTGGCCGTCTCCATTTACAGGCAGGAGGAAATTCACTCCAGGCATATTTACATGTACACATGTGCATAGCTGTCTCTCACCAAGTGGTGCCTCTAGTTAACCCCAATTTTACCTCCTGACAGACGTTCTGCTGCTGTAATGTAAAATAGAAAATGACAGACTTATGAAGCAGAATTGATGAAATAGTTTTGGTTAATAGTTTTTTAAACTAACCTTCATATTACTCATTTCCACGTTGTCCTTTCCTATTAACTGACGCTTTGCTTTGACGTGAATTGAAAGGATCTCAGCAGCATAAGTTTTTGTGTCAGGTTTGGTCCTCAAAATTCTTTGTGATGGAGTCTCTACAATCTTCACAGTTATGGAGATTCTATCATATTTGAAAAATCCTAATGATAGAATCCTCATATGAAACCAAGTCACATCCTTCTGATCCTTATATAAAAAATGGGCATAGGGAATGGATGTAGAAGATTAATTTATTATTAATGTTTAGGGGAAAAAAATGTGAGTGCTATGAACCATACACCAGAATCTCAATATAATATCACCCTTAAAGTTTATGTCATGGATTATATTGTAGATGAGATTCTGTTATAATATACATAGACTCAGTAACCTCTCACTATTTCTCACATCTAATTGGATATGAAATATTTGCATATGGGATATGTTACCAAGTACGATTGATTTTAGCATGGATTCTAGTGACAGCTAATTGCTGTTAGCATTTTAGGGTTTTGCAGAGGGCTTTACAAATATTCCCTCATTTGATCCTTAAAACTACTCTGCAAGGCAAGTGCTGTTATTATCCTGAGTTTGCAGTTGAGGAAATGGAGGCAGGCAAAAGTTAAGTGACTTGCCCAGGGTCCCATCGCTAGTAAGTGGCTAAAGAAAGATTTCAATTCCAGTCTTCCTGACTCTAATTCCAATGCTCTACTCCCTGCACAACCTAGCTATCCCTGATTTAGGCTCAGAATTCCTGGGTTTGAATTCTAACTCTGACACCATCTATATGATCTTGGGTAAGTGATTTAACTTTTCTGAGCCCCAGCCCTCATCAGTAAAATGAAAATATTAGACTAAAGGATTTCCCCCTCTAATTCAATGATCCTGTGATTCTTAGAACTTTTATAGTCCAAGAGGTTGATATCCAGACAGATATCAGGAGATAGTGTCAGTGACTATAAAATATATCAATTATTTGTGAATCTGAATTGGAAATTATAGCACATCATAGATCAGCCCTTCCTATCAGCTAACATGCATACATGGAAGTATAAGAAAAAAAATATCCTTTCATATGTTACCATAGAGAAACATTTTAATGTTAAGTAATTGCAAATGGACTCTTTGAAACATGACAAGGTAAATTGGGTCTTAAGAATGCTGAATGAGAGAATCATACATTTAGAGCTAGATGGGACCTTAGAGGTGTCCAGTACAACTCCCCTCATTAGTTGAATGATGAGGAAACTGAAGTACTGGATTAGTAAGTGAGTTTTACAGGATCATATGACTAGTAGGTATTCAGCCTAAGCCTTCTTGATTCTAAACCCAGTGCTCTTTCTCTTATGGACATGGCCCCCCCTAGCTTTTCTCTTATTTCACTAGTTTTTTTCTCATGTGGTCAATAATACAGATGGTAGAATTTTTTTTTAAAGCAATTGGGGTTAAGTAACTTGCTCAAGGTTACACGGCCAGTTATTTCTGGGTGTGGTGCTGAGTATTGGAGCCCAGATTTGATCCCCAGGTCGTGCCGACACTGGAGCTGGTGCTCTTACTCGCTGAGCCACCTGGATGCCCCTAAGCAATTGGGGTTAAATAACTTGCTCAAGGTTACATGGTCAGGTGTTTCTGGGTGGGTGCTAAGTGTCTGAGCCCGGGATTCGATCCCCAGGTCATCCCAACACTGGAGCCAGTGCTCTTACTTGCTGTGCTACCTGCCGGCCCCTAGATGGTAGAAATTTTTGTCAGAGAATCTTAGAGATGCAAGAGCCTTGAAGACTGCCTAAAGATACTAACTCTAGTGATTGCTGAAGAATAGGACCCCAAATTTCCAGGGCAGATGGGGACCCTATTTTTAAGCACTTCAGAATCAAAGCAAACATTTATTACCATGAACCATTCCAAGGTTGGGGCTTTTAGTCATATACCTAGTCAGAAGCCTATTCTTTAAGCTGGACTTTGTCCAGCACATCACAGTTTCAGGCTATATCCTCCTTGTTCCATAAAAATCAAGTAATATTTTAAAAAACCCATCAAACTGCTTCAGTTGCTCTGTAGGAATATAAAATTAATTACTACAGTGATATTCTGAAGTCAACATGTTCAATTTAGAGTTACTTTATTATAGGTAGGATAGGGTGTTATATCATATTATATTTAGGATAGATTGTTAAATACTTCAAAGGGTATTTACTGTGCATATAATTATGTATTCATACAAGCTTGAGAGAGGCAACAGGAGCTGGAAGCCATCTTTTTTATGAAAGCTGTGCTAAAATTAAATTATCAGGGGCCACAGTGGAACATCAAAGGATAAGAATGGGGGTGAAAAATATTTTTAAAAAATATAGGAGAGGGAAATGTGTTGAAATAAGGTTAGGAGTTTGGAGCTATTCCCAAAGGGCTATAAAACTGTGCATACTCTTTAATCCAACAATACCACTACTAGGTCTGTGACCCAGGGAAATTTTTAAAAAAGGGAAGAGGGCCTACTTGTAAAAGGGTGTTTATAGCAGGTCTTTTTGTAGTGGCTAAGAATTGTAAATTGAAGGGATGCCCATCACTTGGGAAGTGTCTGAACAAGTTGTGGCATTTAATTGTAATGGAATACTATTGTGCTCTAAGAAATTATGAGCAGGATGGTTTTAGGAAAAACCTGGAAAGACTTATATTAACTGATGCAGAGTGAAGTAAGCAGAATATTATACATAGTAACAGCAATATTGTACAATGAACAAATGTGAATGACTTAACTATTCTGAGCTGTATGATCCAAGACAATCACAAAGGACTTATGATGAAAAATGCTATCTGCCTCCAGAGGAAGAACTGATGGAGGCTGAATACAGACTGAAGTATCCTTCCTTCCTTCCTTCCTTCCTTCCTTCCTTCCTTCCTTCCTTCCTTCCTTCCTTCCTTCCTTCCTTCCTTCCTTCTTTCCTTCCTTCCTTCCTTCTTCCCTTCCTCCCTCTCTCCTCCCTCCCTCCTCCCTTCCTTCCTCCCTTCCTTTTTTCCTTCTTCCTTTCTTCCCTTCCTCTCTCCCTCCTTCCTTCCTTCCTTTCATTTTTCTTCCACAAAATGACTAATATGGAAATGTTTTACATGATTGCACACCTATATCAGATTTGTTATAGTCTCAGGGAGAAGAGAGAGGGAATAAATTTGGAGCTCAAAATAAAAAAAAATGTTAAAATATTTTTACATTTAATTGCAGAAAAGGATGCAATATTCAAAAAGAAAAAGAAAGAAACAAGGCTAGGACCATAAACTACCCTTTCTACTATTTCTTTGGCCATTTCAGTTTGGGGAGAAGGAACCAAGGAGATTATTCTTATTCTCCTGGAGCAATTTGACAGTCTTTTGCAGTGCATTTCAACCAACTTATAATTTTGTGGAGACTAATGATTTGTTATTTCTGTAATGAACTCCACAGGGGATCTACTTTGAAAAAAAGTGTCAAATCCTATTGGAATGATAGTTAACTTCTGTTATTTGATCATCTCTTTGGAACTATGAATATCCTTTTTAGTCTTAATCTTAGAGGTATTCCATGGGAGGAGTGGATTGAATCAATCCAGTCAGTCCATAAAATAAAAGTATTTGGTATTCTTTTTCCAGGCTGTTGATCAATGCTAGAGTCTGTTGTTAGCTTTTCAAGCTGCAATTTTTTTTAAACTTTGCTTCATGCAAAGCTATTTAAAATGCTTGGTGAATGAATCTTAAAAGGATATTGTAATTCCAATTACCTGTCTTTATGTTAACTAAATTATGAAGTGTTCTTTCTTCCTGTTTGAAGCCACAGCTGGCCCTTGGTGGCCTGACTAAAATAGTAATTACCATGTGAAAGGTTTTTGGGGGGAAAGTGGGGGTTGGTTGTTTTTTTTTAAATGTTTGGTGATGTCAGACATTTGACCTATGAGGCTTTTAAAGCCAACCTTTTTGCTTCTTTTCATATATTAAACATAAACTTTACTCCCTTTCTGTAAAAGATAAATGAAGGTTCTCACAAATCTTTGTTTAAGAGAAGATTTATTGTTTACATTAATATAGATTAAGTGGAAAGATACCAGTTATTTATCATGCCAATCATATGTCTTCTGAGAAGTTTAAATTTGTGGCCTGGTTCTTATAATTACAATTCTAAATAATCTTTGAAATTTAATGAGAAACAAAACAAAACATACAATTGGACATTTTTCAAAGCATCTTTCCAGTCTACACTCTTTACAATGAGACAAATAAATTCTAAAATTTAGTGGTGTAAAAATAACTTATTAATTTTCTAAGATGTGTATTTTTCCTACAGAGAAATGATAAATTGCTCTACTACAAACTATTCTTTTTTGCCCTAAACCTGGGTCGATGCCCAGAGGCTAAAGTTGAACCAAAATAATTTATTTTAGTGCTAAATTTTGGAAGACTGATGCTTAGTTAAGTGTGTGCCTACATATGTATGTTAAAAGTGGGCAGAGATTTCAGAAAAGGGAGATCTATTTTAAAAGTTATATGAATTGGAATTGGAGAATCATACAGTATTATAGCAGAAATGGACTAACTACTTTTTTTGTAAGTTAAAGGTAGATTCCTAAAATACAAGATGTGCCCAGTGTCATGTAGTTAGTTGATGACATAGAATGGGGGAGGGGGGCCAGTGGTGGTAAAAGTATCAGAGTACTGGGTAGATCTGACAGGATTTTAAGAAGATAAGAAATGTTTATGGAAGGATAATTAGGGCACATAGATTACAGGAATGACTAGAGTGAAAAAGGGGAAAGAAATAGGCATATAGGCCATGGTCCTGATTCTAGAGCAGTTATATTTGGAATGTTTGATGAAGACATATCTTTAGATAGAACCCACAACCCATCCTCATAAAAAGGGGCATTGAAGGGTATTTTAGAGCCTGATAATACCAGCTTTTGAGAGACAGTTGTCAGGTGTTCAGTGTGAACATATATACCTTGGAAATTGACAAATGCTACTTATCCTTTTTGTTGTTTTGTTGATTGTCTGAAATTAAGAAAGTGATAGAGAAAATGTTAATAAAAATTCCCAAACCTTAAATAGTTGTGTTCTCAATTTTCCTTGCATTTATAAAACGCCAGAACACCAATGCCTCTTCCTTGTCAATTTGAAGATAGCTTCAAATTAGAAGACTGATACTATTCTATTCATTATTTGTATAATTTGTATAATTTCTATTGCTTTAATCACTGTGCTAAATAATTTCTCTAGCCAAGCACTGACCACATTATCCCTCTTTTCACACTTCTTTTCAGTAACTCCATACACCTTTCTTATTTTCATACATAAGCCCTTCACCATGCCCTTCGTATTCATGACTACCGTGAGCCTACCCATACTTCTACTCTGTTTACTTCCCAATATTCAAATCCTATAATTTCTTTTATCTACCAGATTTTACCAGCATCTAATGGTTGTTATTAAGGAGCAGTCATGTGAATCTTAGTGTGTTGGGCAATCTCTGTTTATCTCTTTTAATTAAATTTCTTTCAGCTTTAACTTTGTATGAGATTATATTTCCTAATCCTGATTTTTTTTACCTCGACTGAAGCATAATAAATTCTACTCCAGCCCTTCATTTTAACTCTGTGTGTATCTCTCTTTCTCTATTTTTAAAAATGTGTTCCTTGTAAAGAACATATTGTCAGATTCTGGTTTTTAAACCATTCTGCTATTTGTTTCCATTTTCTAGGTGAATTTATCCCATTTATATTCAAAGTTATAATTACTAGTTGTATATTTCCCTCTGTCCTATTTTTCTCATCCTGTTACCCTCTTTTTACCCTATTCCTCCTCACAAGTCTGACTTTAATTCCCTAATCTGTATCCTTTTTAAGAATCCCTGCCCTAGGGGTGGCTAGGTGGCGCAGTGAGCAAAGCACTGGCCCCGGAGTCAGGAGGTCCTGAGTTCGGTTCCAGCCTCAGACACTTAACACCCACATAAAAAAAACTAGCCGTGTAACCTTGGGCAAGTTACTTAACCCCAATTGTCCTCCAAAAGGCAAAAAAAAAAAGAATCCCTGCCCTTAACCTCTGATTCCTTACTCTACCCACCCCTCTAAGAATCCTTCCTTTATCCTGTCCTCCCACTCTCCTATTTCTTGATCTACACAACCTTCTAGAAGTCCTTCACTTATCATGTCCCCTTGCCCTCCTACTTCTTTATAAATTTAGATTTTTATACCCCTCTAGATGTATTTGTTATTTCCTCTTTAACACAGTTCCAATGAGAATAAGGTTCCAGTACTACCAGCCCCAATCCCTATATGCTTCACTATAGCAGTTCTTCCATTCACTCCTCATTTGGATGAGATAATTGCTCCATTTTACCTCTCCCTACCCAATTTTATTGTTTAGAATCATCCTCTCATACTCAACCTCAAGCCTCCTATCTATATGTATTCTTTCATAATACCCAAAATAATGATAACATTCTTAAGAATACAAATAACATTTTTCCATAGAAAAAGTAAACAGACCTTATTGAGTCCTTTAATCAATCTTTAATATTTGTTTACCTTATGTTTCTCCTTCCTCTTATATGAAAGTCTTTCAGTTTATTAAATGTCCATTTTTTTCCATTCAGGATTATACTCGGCTTTGATGGATAAGTTATTCTTGGTTGCAAGCCCAACTCTTCTGGTCTTAGAAATATAATATTACATACCCTTTGGTCTTTTAATGTAGAAACTGCTAGGTCTTGTGTTACCTTAACTATAGCTTCACAGTATTTAAATTATTTTATTTTATTTTTCTTGTTGCTTCTAGTATTTTCTCCTTAACCTGGGATGTTTGAAAGTTGGTTATGATCTTTCTGTGAATTTTCATCTTGTGATCTCTTTTGAGTAGTGGTTGATGGATTTTTTTCTATTTCTATTTTATTCTCATTCTAGAACTTCAGGGCAATCTTCTTTAATAATTTCTTGTAATATCATAGCAAGACTTCTAAAAAATCATAACTTTCAAATAGTCTAGCAATTTTTATATTGTCTCTCCTTAATCTGTTCTCTCAATCAAGTTGTCTTTCTAATGAGATGTTTCATATTTTCTTCTATTTTTTCATCTTTTTCATTTTATTTTATTATTTATTGGTGTCTTATGACATTATTAATTTTCCCTTTACCAGTTGGAGCTTTTAAAGAATTATTTTCTTCCTTAAGTTTTTTTATCCCTTTTTCCAGTTGGCTGACTTTCTTTTCATAATTCTCTCGATTTTCTTGGTTTGCTCTTTTTGTTCTAGTTTTTCCTCACCTTTTCTTATTTGATTTTTAAAGCTCTTCCTAGGACTCTTTTTGATCTTGTGACCATTTGACATTTTTCTTTGAAGTAGGATTGACTTTTTTAAACTTCACTGTTGTCTTCTGAGTATGAACCCAGATCTTCTCTATCCCCATAGTTATTCTGTTGGGTTCTTTCTCCTTTCCTTATTCATTATTATTTCTTTTTTTGTGGCTTATAATTAAAGTCAGGTTCTAATCTTGAATTGTGGGAGGTGGTGCTTTAGGTTTTTAGGCTATTCTTACTATTGTTTTCTGAGCTCTATTTGAGGACCCACTCTCGGGGACTCCTCTCTACCACTGAGTCAAAGCTAGGGCCCCAAGCCATGCTGTCACCACAGTTGCTCTTGTTCCCTGTGATCCCTCCTGTGACTACAGACTTCAGCTTGGCCCTCTCCCCTGGAATCAAAACCAGGAACTCCACTCTCTTGCAGGTACCCAGAGCCAGCAGCTTCCCAATCCCTCTGGTGTTACACTCACTCCTCCTTGTCCACTGCCACAGTCTGGTCAGCAGAGTTGGGCCTGGCTTCCCATGACTACACAGAGTTCTTCAATCCTCGCCTACTCAGCCATCAGACCTCCACACTGTCTATGAGATGAAAGTTCTATATAAGCTTTTGCCACTGACCAAGCTGCCACCAGGGTTTTTTGTTTGTTGATTCAGCATAATCTGCCTAGAGGGGTTTGCACTTTAGTGAGGCCAGACCTCTGCCCCTAGAGGTTGGGTCTTTCTTAAGGTCTTCTCAATTTTCTAGTAGTGTGATTCATTTTACTAAAAGAAAACATGAAGATTGTCAGTTCTTATTGAGATTATTTTACTAAGAGAGCATAATTTGCTCCTGTCACACCAATTATTGATATAGAGTCTACCAACTTTTTTTAAATGAATCTTGCCTGCTTATATCTACAAATCCTACTAAAGCTAGTACTACAGAAGACATCATTTACATTAATCTAATTCAAATTTACAAAGATCCATGAAGAATACTAATAAAGGTTTTTCTCTTTCCCTCTCTCCAAAGTAGGAAAAATGAATGCTTCACAGAGTTGTTTTCACTGTTTTCAGGTCATAAGTTTGTAGCACCAATGCAATATTCACAGCGCCAATAGTCGTGATAAATATGCCTGCATAGTGCTCAGTCACAAAATATAATAAATTCTCCATATAGAAGAAGCAAAACATTTATTCAGACACCAGGAAACCAAATCCCCAAACCAGTAAGCCAATTCCATCATAGCCACAACAGCACAGAGAGCCACAGCATCCCTTAGCCTTTCCACAAACCAACACAAGATCAATATTTACTTATAAGCCTATCTATCTCCCCCAGAAATGTCCTCTCTTCTCAATGGTCTAGCTTACTCTGACTCCCAGCTTCCTGTGGGCTCTGCTCTACCCTTCAGCAAACTCCTCCCACCACAGGCTCCATGTGACTACATTCAGCCTATTAGGGGGCAGAGTATATTTTCAGAGTAGGGAAGGTCTTCAAATTCCCTTAGGCTTATTAAGGGACAGGGAAGATCTTCAAATTCCATCTGACCCACTTATATCTACAAAGCCTACTAAAGCTAAGACTATTGAAGACATTATTTAAATTAATCTAATTCGTATTTATAAAGATCTATGAAGAAGAAGCATAAAGGTTTATCTTCTTTCCCTCCTCCCCCCAAAAAGTAGGAAAAATGAATGTTTCATGGAGTTGTTTTAACTGTTTTCAGGCCATAAGTTCTGGATTCATTTAGTTAATTAAAGCAGAAAAATATGAGCTAGCCCTAGTGCTGTAGTTGAGCCATAAAACAATAGCAAATCCGTGATAATATTTCTTGCTTAAGTTATTCTAGTGCAGAGCCACAAAAGTTAAAAATTGTTACTTTTTCACAACCCTATGTATAAAGAAGATAAACTTGCCTCTTGGTTGTTTTACTATTATGAGATGAAAACACTTCTAAAACTAGCCAGCATAGGCCAGATGGTATACCCTAGTTTTTGGCCTGGAAAAGCCCTTGAGATCAGATGCAACTTATAAGGAACTGGATGACAGAAAGTGTTACAGATGAAAAAGAAAAATAGCTTATGTATTTCTCTGTAAATGAGAAATTTGTAAAAAGGCAGGTTCAAGTTCAAAGTCCTTCATAATTCTGTATTACCCTACCAATCTACCTTTAACTCATGCTGTTCTTTATCATTTCTTATGTCCTGAATATATCCCAAAAGTATCTACATGCTCATGAATTATGCCTTCCTCTTTCCCCTTTCCCTTGAAAATGCCTTTTCTCTTTTTTCACAGTTACTTATGCTTGGAATGACCTTCCTATCCTGGCCACTCTTGCTACCACCTATATGGCCACCTCTCCATCTTCTGATTATGGAAATTCTATCCTTCCATCAAAATCCAGATCAGTTACCACCTCCCTACTTCCCTGATCTTCCTGCCAAGTAATTATATTTTACCCCATGCCAGGGATCTCATAGAGCAGTTTTATCCACTTACAAAGATCTATTACATTGTGTAATTTGCAATTATTTGTGTTGTGTAGTAGTAGATGAAAAACTCCATGAGGACAAGAACCATGTCTATTTACTCTTGTTTTTCCAACTTCTGGGTGCAGAGGTGGCAGAGTAAGCAGTAAAATGCTGCAACTTTCCCATACTCACCAACAAATACCCATAAAATCAAGCCCCAAAACAAATCCTGGAACAGCAGAACTAGCAGAAAGACAGGGTGGAATGTCTTTTAGTCCAAGAGACTTGGAAGATCAGCAAGAAAGTTCTCTCTCAGTTTCACGAAAGGGAAGTACAGCCCAGCACAGGAAGTGTCCCAACAAGCCAGCAGCAAGCCTCACCTCAGCAAACCAGTGGGAAATCCTGAGCCCCAGTGTGGTGGAGCAGGCAAGCACCAGCACCAGGACCACTCACGTGCTTTACTATAGCTGGGGGACCTGGAAGTCTCCTGTTTCCAGAACCACCACATGCCTCAGGGTAGCCCCTAGCCAATAAGCATTCTCTAGCTGCTAGACCTTAACATGCTTCAGCATAGCCCTGGGCAAACAGGCAAACTCTAGTGGCCAGACCATTAGATGCTTCAGTGTAGCCATGCGGAATTGCAGAAGCACCTTACCAGGCTTCAGCACACACTAGACATCACCACCAAGACCCCAGATAAGCACTAGCTAAACTGCCAGATCCCTCTGACCTCCAGCAGCACCAGCCAACACTTATCCCACACCCTCAGCGCAGCACCAGACACAAGAATCCCCCATGGGCTTCAGGGCAACATCAGTATCGATCCAGGTAAACAGCCAAGGCCTGCAGCCACTAACACGAGAAGCCAGAGACAGTACCCCTAACCCCTTGGGAGCAGAGCCCAAGTTTATAAGAAAGGGGAACCAGGGGGTGGAGACAAGATGGCAGAGTAGAAACAGGACTTCTGCGGGGCTCCGGCCTCTACCTCCTCCAGTTCATGTAAAATGTGACTCTGAACAAATTTTGGAGCTACGGAACCCCCAAAATGACATAGAGAAGCTAACCTCCCGCTGAGGACAGCCTGACAGGCCGATAAGAAGTGACCAGCACAGTGTTCTGGGAGCCAAGCCAAGCCCTGTGCAAGCCAGAGGTCTCAGCCTCAGGATGGCCACAGCCAGCCGCTGGCTGGAGGGAATTCAGATCACCACCAGCTGTGCCAGGTTCCAGAATTATCAATCCATAGATGCTAAGGACAAAGTAAGAGGTCAGTGCAGTGTGGACTTTGGGACCTGGGAATTAAGGAGTACAGTCTGCTTTTGCCCCTGAGGTGAGAAGTGTCTGAGGCTCAATGGCCCAGTAGCCACAGCCACGTGGCTGCTTCAGCTCCTGGCCTGCAGATTGTAGGGTAACCAAGTGACCAGTCTGAAGGGTAATCACTCTTGCTTTAATCTGCTTGGATCTGGATTGTTGTCTACGGTGGAGGTACTGGGGTGTGGGACCAGCTTGCCGGAGCATGTGGAGGCTTCAGAGAGGGCACCCAACTAATACCTTCAGCAGCTGAGAAAACCCCAGCAATTGGGACAAAACTCCCCTGTCTGGTGGCAGAGTCCTACTGTGTCAAAAAGCCCAAAAGTCAAGTAATTGAGGGTAACATGAGCAAATGAGGGAAGCAAAGCAAACAGAGCAACCCAGCTTTACACTCCTATTTTGGGGACAAAAAGGAGCAAAGCATGAAAGAGGAGGAAGAGTGCAAAGTCAGAACTCTTTCACCAAAAGCTTCCAAGAATAATATGCGCTGGGTACAGGCCATAGAGTGCCTTAAGAAGGATTTTGAAAACCAAATAAGAGAAGTGGAGGAAAAATTGGGAAGAGAAATGAGAATGATGCAAGAAAATTACAAAATGAGAGTCAACAACCTGACTGAAGAAAATAACGCCTTAAAAAACAGACTAACTCACATGGCAAAAGAGGCTCAAAAAGGCAATGAGGAGAAGAATGCCTTAAAAAGCCAAATTCGCCAGATGGAAAAAGAAGCTCAAAAGCTCACTGAGGAGAATCATTCTTTTGGAATTAGATTGAAGTAAATGGAAGCTAGTGACTTTATGAGAAATCAAGATGCTATTTAACAGATCCAAACAAATGAAAAAATAGATGGCAATGTGAAATATCTCATTGGGAAAACCACTGACCTGGAAAATAGATCCAGAAGAGATAATTTTAAAATTATTGGACTACCTGAAAGCCATGATCAAAAAAAGAACCTAGAAATCATCCTTCAAGAAATTCTCAAGGAAAATTTCCCTGATGTTTTAGAACCAGAAAGCAAAATAGAGGTTGAAAGAATCCACTGATCACCTCCTGAAAAAGATCCCAAAAAGAAAAATCCTAGGAATATTATAGCCAGGTACCAGAATTCCCAGATCAAGGGGAAAATATTACAAGCATCCAGGAAGAAACAATTTGAATATTGTGGAAACACAATCAGGATAACCCAGGATCTAGCAGCTTCTACACTGAGGGATCGAAGGGCTTGGAATATGATATTCCGGAGGTCAAGGGAGCTGGGATTAAAACCAAGAATCACCTACCCAGAAAAACTGAGTATCATGTTTCAGGGGAAAATATGGTCATTCAGTGGAATAGAGGACTTTCAAGCATTCTTGCTGAAAAAACCAGAGTTGAACAGAAAATTTGACATTCAGATACAAGAAGCAAGAGAAGCATGAGAAGGTAAACAGGGAAAATATCATAAGGAACTTATCAAAGTTGAACTATTTACATCCCTACATGGAAAAACTATAATTGTAACTTATGAAATTTTTTCTCAGTATGGGAATAGTTGAAGGGAATAGAAATGCATATATATATATATATATACACATACATACATACATATATATGTCTATATAGGAGGGTATATGGGCATATTAATACAGATGTGAATGTGTGTATATATGTTTACAGGTATACATAGGTAGAGGGCACAGGACCAATTTAATAGGAAGGGATGATACTTAAAAGGTGAAATTAAGAGGTGAGAGAGTAATATAAAAAGAGGAAATGGGGAGAGCCAGAATGGGGTAAAATATCTCATATAGAAGAGGCAAGGGAAAATGGTTATAACGGAGGGGAAGTACAGGAAGGCAAAAGGAAATGGGTCAACCTTTTTCTCATTGAACTTGGCTTAGGGAGGGAATAACATACACAATAAGTAGGGTATCTCACCCTACAGGAAAATAGGGGTGAAGGGGATAAGAGGGGGGATGATGGAAGGGAGGGCAGGCTGGGGGGGAAGGAAGTTGGAAGTACCCACTTTTGAAAAGGGACAGGATCAATGTAGAGAATAGAACAAGTGGGAAGTGAGATAGGAGGGAGGGAAATATAGTCAGTCTTTATATATCAACTATGGAAATGTTTTGCATATCTACACATGTACAACCTATATTGAATTGTTTCTCTTCCCAGTAAGGGTGGGTGACAAGGGAGGAAGGGAATGAATCTGGAATTCAAAATTTTAAAATCAAATGTTTAATATATATATATATATTATTAATTTTCTTTTACATGCAACTGGGAAATTAGATATATAGGCACTGGGGCATAGACATCCACCATGCCCTACTGGTAAGTCGGAGGAGGTATGGGAGAAGATATGGGAGAGAACACATTGGAGGATGGGATATCTAGTGGGATCGCTATTTTGGGATGGTGGGTAGGGGAAAAATGGGGAGAAAATTTGTAACTCAAAATGTTGTGGAAATGAATGATGTAAACTAGAAGTTAATAAAGCATTTGATAAAAAAAAGAAAGGGGAACCCCCCAAAAAAGACTGGGCAGAAAATAACAAAAAAAGAATCTGACTTCAGGAGGTTATTATGATGACAGGGAAGACCAAGACAAACTCAGAAGAGTTTGACAATGTCAAAACACTTATAGGCAAAACCCCTAAGAAAAATGGAAAGTGGTCTCAAGCCCAGAAAGATCTCATAGAAGAACTCAAAAAAGAGCTTAAAATCATATAAGAGAGATGGAAGAAAAAAAGGGGGAAAGAAATGAGAGTGATGCAAGAGAATTATTTTTTTAAGTCAACAGTTTGGAAAACTGCTTAAAAAGTTGAAAAGGAGATGCAAAATTCCCCCCCAAAAAACAACACCTATTAAAGAGTACAATTGGCTAAATGGAAAAGAAAATATAAAAGCCGATTGAGGAAAACAATACCTTAAAAGTTAGGATTGGCCAAGTAGAAGCTAATGACTCTGAGACATTCTGAATTTATCAAACAAATTCAAAAGAATGGAAAAAAATGGAAGAAAATGTAAAATATCTCATGGGGAAAAAAAAAATACAATGGACCTGCAAAATAGTTCCAGGAGAGAAAATATCAGAATCATTGGACTACCTCAAAGCCATATTCTAACAGAGGACCTGAATAGTATCTTTCAAGAAATTATCAGGGAAAACTGCCCTGGAACCAGAGAGCAAAATAGAAATTGAAAGAATCCATCAATCACTTCAAGAAAGTGATCTCAAAATAAAAACCAAAAGGAACATTATGGCCAAATTTTAGAACAGTTGGGTCAAGGAAAAAATACTACAAGTGGCCATAAAGAAACAATTCAGATAACTGAGAGTCCCAACCAAGATAACACAGGACCTAGCAGCTGCAGTATTAGAAAATCAGATCATGGAACCTTATACTCTGGAGGGCAAAGGAGCTAGAACTACAGCCAAGAATTATTACTTACCCAGCAGAATTAATCATACTACTCCAAAGGAAAAGAATGATTATTCAATGAAATAGAAGGATTTCAAACCTTCATAAGAAGATCAGAACTAAACCAAAAATTCGACTTACAATATCAAGACCCAAAAGAAGCATAAACAGCTAAAAAGGAAAAAGAAAACACAAGGGATATATAGCTGAATTGTTAATACTTCCTATATGGGAAGATGATACTTGTAACTCTTAAAAATTGTGTCAGTAACAGTATAGATAGAAGGAATATACATAGATTGTATAAGGCAAATTTGAGGGAATGACAAAAAAATTAAGGAATGAGAAAGAGGAGTACAAAGGGTGCAGAAGGAAGGGAGAGGTAGAGTGGGACAAATTATCTCATAAAAGAGGTGAGAAATGGGAGGGTGGAAAATGACCATCGCTTAACTTTTGCTTATGTGAACCTTAACTGTCATCAATATTGTCTAAAAGAGGGAATCATATACACAGTCACTTGAATATAGACATTTATCTTACCTGACAGGGAAGTAGGATGGAAGGAGATTAAGGGGTCTAGGGAAGGGGACTGACATAAGGGAGGGCAGGTCAGGGACAGTTGTAGACAGTAGCAGAACATTGGTGAGGTAGAAGAGGGTGAAAGGAGAGAGAGAACAAACAAGAGGAAGAATATGATGGAAGTAAATACAAAATTCATAACTGTGAATGTGAGTGGGATGAACTCTCCTATAAAACAGATGAGGATACCAGAGTATATCAAAAACAACTCCTACAATATGTTGCTTACAAGAAACGCATTTGAAGCAGAGAGACATACACAGTTTAAAGGTAAGGGGCTTGAGGAGAATTTATCATGCTTCGGGTGAAGTAAAAAAAAATAGTATGGGTAGCAATCCTGATCTTAGACAAAGTAAAACAAACAAAAAAAAGACCTAATTAAAAGAGATAAATAAGGAAACTACATATTGCTAAAAGGTATCATAGACAATGAAGCAATCAAATTAGAAGAGTAAGGAATAGCCTACCTGTCAGTTTTATGGGGAGGGGAAGAATTCATGACCAGACAAGAGATAGAGAGCATTATGAAATGTAGAATATATAATTTTGATCATATTAAATTGAAAAGCTTTTATACAAACAAAACCAACGCAGCCAAGATTAGAAGGAAAGCATAAAGCTAGGAAACAATCTTTGCTGCAAGTGTTTCAGATAAAGGCCTCATTTCTCAAATATATAGAAAAAAAGTCAAATTTATGAGAATATAAGCCATTCCCATTTGATAAATTTTCAAAGAATATGAATAGGCAGTTTTCAGATGCAGAAATAAAAGATATCTATAGGCATATGAAGAAGTCCTCTAAATCACTTTTGATTAGAGACATGCATGTTAAAACAACTCTGAAACAGCTTCACACCAATCAGATTGGCTAATATGACAAAAAAAAAAGAAAATGATAAATGTTGGAGAGGATGTGGGAAAATTGGGACACTAATGCATTGTAGGTGGAAGGGTGAGCTGATACAATCACTTTTGAGAACAATTTGGAATTATGCCCAAAGGGCAACCAGACTGTGCATACCCTTTGATCTAGAAATATCACTACTAGGTCCATATCCCAAAGAGATCATAAAAAAGGGAAAAGGACCTACATGTCCAAAAATATCTAAAACTGCCCCTTTTGTGGTTGCAAAAAACTGAGGGACTACACATCAATTGGGGAATGGCTAAACAAGCTGTGGTATAGGAATATAATGGAATACTATTGTGCAATAAGAAATGTTGAGCAGGCAAATTTCAGAGAAAACTTGAAAGACTTATAAAACCTGATGCAAAGTGAAATGAGTAGATCCATGAAAGCAATGTATATAGTATCAGCAACATTTTGTGATGATCAACACTGAATGACTCAGCTTTTCTCAGGAACACAATTGATCCAAGACAAGTACAAAGGACTGAGGAAGGAAAATGCTATCCATATCCAGATAAAGAACTGAGGGAATGAGAATACAGATCAAAGCATATTTTCCCCTTTATTCTTTCTCATGCTTTTATTTCCTTTTGATCTGTTTCTTCTTCCACAACTGTGACAAATAGGGAGGCATATTTTACATGATAGCATATGTATAAACTATATCAAACTGCCTATCATTTTCAGAAGAGAGGAGGGGAAGGAAGAAGGGAGAAAAAATTGAAACTCAAAGTCTTGTAAAAATGAATGTTAAAAATTTTCTTGATATGTATTTGGGGAAAAATACTATTTAAATTTTTTTAAATCTTTGTCTCCTAGTATTAAAGATAGTGACATAGTAGGTATCAAATATTTATTTCACTGCACTTAAATAGGTTTTTCAACATCACTTTCTTTTTTCAGCTTATTTCCAAAATATTAGCATAATCTTTATTCAGTAGACTGTACATTACCACCACATTTTTTAAAAAAATTGAAATGGGGGCGGCCAGGTAGCACAGCGAGTAAGAGCAGCTCCAGTGTCGGAATGACCTGGGGATAGAATCCCGGGCTCAGACACTTAGCACCCACCCAGAAACACCTGGCCATGTAACCTTGAGTACTTAACCCCAATTGCTTAGGGGTGGCCAGGTGGCTCAGCGAATAAGAGCACCGGCTCCAGTGTCGGGATGACCTGGGGATCAAATCCGGGCTCAGATGCTTAGCACCACACCCAGAAATAACTGGCCGTGTAACCTTGAGCAAGTTACTTAACCCCAATTGCTTTAAAAAAAATGAAATCAAACCTATACTTGGTAAATTGTCTCTGGTCTCTATCCTCACAGGCTTGTTCTAGATCCATTACCAAAAGACAGTGACAAAGGCAGCCAATGAAAGGCATTTTATTTTAGTCTGTGGAGTCCCAAGGCAACAATAAACATTCCTGAAAGAGATTATAAATTAAGTTTAATTTAGTGAAGATTAAATAATCACCTCTATCTGAAGGATTGTGCTAGATGCTGAGGATACAGACTTCAATATGACACAGACCCTGCCTTTAGAAAGATTTCATTCTAATAGAGGAAAGAGATATGTACACAAATAATTGTGATAGAAGTGAGCATGGTAATTGAAGAAGAGAGGTACAGAACAGGCAGTCAACAAGTATTTATTAAATGCCTCCTGTGTGTTGAGTTCATAGTCTAATGGGGAAAACAGCAAGAGAACAACTTTGTAATATTGTACCAAAAAAACAACAAAAAAAGTATTTAAACACCTATACATGCCTATATATACACACATTTATATAGATCTAGATGCCAACATCTACACTCTAACAAACAACCTCTATGTTAACATCGTATATATTTATATGTTGCATGTTAGATTGTGAGCTCCTTGAGGGTAAGGATTGATTTTGTATTTCTTTGTATCCCCAGAATTGATAGATAGATATAAAATATAGATGATCTAAGTAGACAGATATCATAAATTGAAGATAATCTCCATAGGAAGGAAGGCATTGGCATTAAGTTGTACCAGAAAAGTTTTGCTACAACGTCTGAGATTTTCGCTGAGACTTGAAGGAAGCCAGCAAAGTTAGGAGGGAGAGCCCAAGGAAAGGAGCTCAGGTGCAGCATGGCAACAACAAAAGCAAAGAGAAAAGATAGGAGAGATCTTTGATAAGAAATAAATATAACCAGTAGTCCGGTTTGCCTCGAAAATACACCATATGAAGAGGAATATTGTGAAATAAGATTGGAAAGGAAGATTATGGTTTATGTATTGTGCTAAGTCTTCATATAATCAAATAACTTTGTTTCCTTTGACAAACTTGTCAACAGAAAATATAGTTTAAATGAAGTGCAGTTGAAACAAAGAATAGATTTTTTTTTGTTCTTGGCCCATATTTAGTCATGGTCTTCCAGAAAGAATGGTTAGTCATAATCCTCAAGAATATACTGAACCACTTTGCCAAAAATTGTTAAGCATTAGGTAATCCAACATTCTCAAAC
Organism: Petaurus breviceps papuanus; assembly: GCF_028583685.1. NCBI lineage: Eukaryota > Metazoa > Chordata > Mammalia > Diprotodontia > Petauridae > Petaurus > Petaurus breviceps. The sequence continues at coordinate 67,730,593 of NW_027186304.1, read as the reverse complement.
TTCTCAGTGTTGTGCTACCAGACTTTTTATTACTATTAAATTTTTTTCATCTTCTGAAGTGTTGCATAAGATCATAAATCTAAAGTAGATGGTATTTTTTTCTTCTCCTTTTTGGAGGGGGGAGGGCAGGACAGTTGGGATTAAGTGACTTGCCCAAGGTCTCATCTAGTAAGTGTTAAGTGTCTGAGGCCAGATTTGAATTCAGGTCCTCTTGACTCCAGGGCCAGTGCTCTATTCACTGCATCACCTAGTCACCCCATAGATGATATTTTTTAAATGTTCTTGGTTAAGATGAATTAAAAAAAACACCTTTACAAATAATTTTCCAGAACCTGTGGATTCCCTGAACTAAAAATTCCTTCCTCTCCATAAAAAGAGAAATGTAAAGTAGAACTTTCTCCTTTAGTTCTAACTGTATAACCTTGGCTCCAAAACATCTCTGCTAAAACAAATACAGATACCAAGATTATCTTGGTGAATACAAAGGTCTCGTGAGCAGACCCTTCACGCATTTTCTTCCCCTACTCAGTATATTCTTCCACCATATCTTGAAATCTATTCTGCTCTATTTCTATAGGGGCCCATTTTCCAAAAGCATATTTTAAATTTAGAATCAAAATAATGTTAAGTCTAATTTGGGGGTGGGAGGATGCCATAGATCAGGGAGCTGCTTTAACAAATATTAAGGACTCTGAGGATGGGGTGGAATGGAACTGGAATCCAGCTCAAGGAGCCATGTATAAAACAGTCTATTCACTAGCCAAGAAAAATGAACGCTCTGAAGTTTGTTAACTTTTAGAATGATTAATGATATAGCCCAGGAGTCTTGTCACACTTGGCTAACAATAAGCCCTCATCCATCTTGATGAGAAAAGCTTTCCGGCATTCAAGTTGGATATTCCTTTAAAAAGTACAAGTTATTCAGGGGATCCCTAGACTCTGCACTTATACTCTCTTCTCAATGAACTTCTGGCAGCTAGACAACCAAGTAGAGTCTACCTCATGAGCGAACACTAAGAAGAGAAAAAGACCAAAGGAAAATTTTTCTCTATTGCTTTGAGAGCTTCCTTCAAATGGCAGCACAAAGGGGTCTTTACAGGAAGCAAGCAGAAGTCCAGGGAGGGAAGTTGATTTCCTCCTCTTGGTTACATCTCACAAACAGGAGGGCTGGGCCAAGCCTGTTTTAGGGGCACTATCTGCGTAATACAAGGAACAGATTTCTTTTCTGTGAGACTTCCTCCTATGTTCATTTTGAGTGGGCAAATGGTAGATCATCTAACAGATGTCTAATTAAATACCAATTGTGTAATTACCCAATCATCTTCTCTCCTGCAGTATCTAGTACAGGAGTCAAAACTGACTTTGTTATCAATGATATACAGAAATGAGACTCTTAATGTTCCTTTTGTGAGGAGAACTAACCTTTAACTGCTTTTCTGTTTGATAAGAAAGAAGGCAAAGTAATTGGTCTTGATAATGGGATATGTCTCTTTCAGTGTTATGTTTTATACCCCTTTAATATATTGTTTTGAGGTATCCAAGTGGTGCAGTGGCTAGAGCTCTAAACCTGGAGTCAGGAAGACTTGAGTTCAAATTTGGGCTCAAGAATTTACTAGCTGTGTGGCCTTGGATAAGTCACTTAAATCTCAGACTGCCTCAATTTCCTCATCTATAAAATGGGGATAATATCAGCTACTGCCTCAATCATAATAATATCAACTATGGGAATAACAATGATATATAATATGTGTACATTATATATTATCATATAATATATAAAAATAAATAACTATAATAACATATTATAATATATAATAATAATATCAGCTATCAGGAATACTTGAGTTCAGATTTGGACTCAGACATTTATAGTTTGTGACATTGGATAAGTCACCTGAACCTCTGACTGCCTCAATTTCCTCATCTATAAAATGGGGATAATAATATCAACTGGTGCCTCAATCATAATATCAAACTATGGGGATAATAACATATAATATGTTATATGCAATGTGCATATTATATAATATACATTATATAATATATAATAAAATAAATAAGTACATAATATATATTGGTATATAATAATAAATATGATAATATCAACTACTACCTCAATTATAATAATATCAACTACCTTATATAGATAGATATGGAATATAGATGATCTAAGTAGACAGATATCATAAATTGAAGATAATCTCCATAGGAAGGCACTGGCATTAAGTTGGACCAGAAAATTTTTTTATAACATATTAGATTTTAGCTGAGATTTGAAGGAAGCCAGCAAAGTTAGCAGGCAGAGACTAGGAGGGAGAGCCCAAGGAAAGAAGTTCAGGTGCAGCATGGCAACAACAAAAGCAAAGGCAAAAGATAGGAGAGACCTTTGATCAGAATTACATATGACCAGTAGTCCAGTTTGCCTTAAAAATATGCTGTATGAAGAGGAATATTGTGAGATAAGATTGGAAAGGAATATTATGGTTTATGCATTGTGCTAAGTCTTCATATAATCAAATAACTTTGTTGTCCTTTGATAAACTTGCTAACAGAAAATATAGTTACATGAAGTGCAGTTGAAACCAAGAATAGATTCTTTTTGTTCTGAAGATCAATGAGATAATATCCATGGGGTGCTTTTCAAACCTCAAAGTGCTATATAAATGTTGGCTTTTGTTATTGTCTCTGACCCATGGTTTCTAGCTTTCTGTCTTTGGAAAAGTCATTTAATCTTTCTGGACCTTGATTTGATCATTTGTACAATGAGGAGATTAGATTAGCCGTAATATCTCTCCTGACTGTATAATTTGGTGAATCTATAGATCCATGAATAAGATGTCAAAAACTATCATGGACAGTTTAAATGAGGAAGTTTGTTGAACTTGTGAAAAGTGTCTTGAGGGTTTTCCAGCTTTTCCAATAATTTATTTTTATACATCTCCATTGCTATTTTCATACATTCCTCTGTCATATTCTCTCTCTCAGTCTTCATTCCTTCATAAATATTTTTCACCATTTATTGTCCTAACTCATAAATTTCTTTTGTCAACATTCTGTAATACTTAATGCCTTAATTGAAGTTGGCCCTGTCTTATATTTAACCACACAGCAAAATGTGTTGACATAGTATGTGAAGGACTCTGGGTAACCAAATATTCTGAGCCTAACTCTCCTCATATGTACCAGGGTCATCTCTTTAGCTCAAGAAATTTTATTAACTTTTATACCAATGGGGAATTATGAAATGTTTGATTCAACAAATATTTATTGCACACCTACTATATTTAAGGTGCTAGGGGATATGTGCTCCAGGGAGTATGAAGTTGAGTGAGACATGGTCTCTGCCCTCAGGGAACTTACAGTCTTGTTTTAGGACTGTGGACAAAATAACTTTGGTATAAGCTAAGATAGGAAAAGGGCCAGTAAAAGAGATTTTTAAAATATGGTATTTCAGAGGAAGGAAAAATGACTTCTGCATGGGGCAGGTAGAGGAAAGGTTCGAGAGGTTTCATGAAAAAGGCAGGATTTGAGCTGGATCCTGAAGATAGGTTTTTCATAGACAGAGAGCAGTAGAAGGCTTGAAAGGAAGAGAGAATGGGGGCCATGGCATGTAGTCCAAGTATAAAGAACGAGAAGAGCAAAGGCAGAAAAATGTGAGCCATGTTAAATCCCCTTTCCTTATTGGTGAGTTTCTTTCAGTTTCTCCATTGGGGAGTGATCCAGGATAACTTCACTCCTCTCTTGGCTGTGCTTCTGACTCTTAAGTACTTTACCATCACACCCCGATCTGGGTGTTCCTTATGCCCAATTCTACCCTTCTTTTATGTGTTGTCTCCCACAATTAGGGTTTAAGCTTTTTAAGGTCAGGGACTGTCTTTCCCTTTGCTTCTATCTGTATCCCCAGTGATTAGTACTGTGCCTGGCATTTATTGAGCATTTCATAAATCCTTGTGACCTCCCTATGTCAAGAAAGGAAAGATTTCCAGGAAAGAGGAAGTGGCCATCATTGTCACACTCTGTAAAGAAGTCAAGAAAGATAAAGACCACAAAAAAGTTATTGGATTTCCTAATTAGGTGGTCATTAGCAGAGTAGTTTCAATAGGTTGGCAGATGTGGAAGCCAGATAGTTTAGGGTGAAAGACTGCTTAAGCGATGCAGAAGCAATGAGTGACCATAATTCTTTCTAGAAATTTATCAGAAAATCAAACAGCCATTTATTAAGCCCATATCATGTGCCAGGCACTGTGACAGTTGTTGGAGATACAAAGAAAAAGCAAAAACACTCCTTCCCTTCAAAGATCTTATGTTACTAATGGAAGAAATGGCATGTACACAAAAGACACATACAGTTCAGATGGAAGGGAGCCTTAGAGAGGAAAGCACTAACAATTGGGAAGATCAAGAAAGGCCTCTTACCTAAAGTAGAATTTAAGCTGAATTTTTGAAGAAGCTTAGGAAAATCACTTGCTATTTGGGGGATGGAATGGGAAGGAGGGGGGAAAGATATGAAGCAGGTAGTCCAATTAGAAGGCTACTTTCAGGTGAGAGGAAGGTGATGAAGACATGAACTAGGTTGAGGGCTGTGTGAAGAGAGAAAAGGAGATGTGTATGAGAGATGTTGTGATGCTAGAAATGAGCATTTTGCAAATGACTGGCTACAGTAGTAAGAATAAGAAGTTGAGGGTTACATTGAAGTTGTGAATCTGGGTGACTGGAAAAATAATAGTGCAATAACTGGGAAGTTGAGAAGAGTGGGTTTGGAGGAAAACAATAAATTCTGTTTTGGCCACAGTAAGTTTCAGATGCCAGAAGAATATCAGCCCTACATATCTAAGACACAATTTGTGATACAGAATTGGAGCTCAGGAGAGAGACTAAGGCTAGATATATAAATCTGGGAATCATCACCATAGAAATGATCATTGAATCCATGCAATTTGAGGAGTTCACCAAATGGGAGAATATGAAGAGAACTGACATGGAAAAATATCAGTCAGAAGAGAGTGAAATAGAATAGTTATACAGATAGGGGCTGAACCAGGAGAGCAAAGTAGAGACAGATGAGATGACAGACAAGTTTAAGTAATGTGGCATAGGGAAAGGACTTCTTGGAGGAACCTGAATCATGTTTGTAGGCAGAGGGACTACAGACTTTTTGCTTATATGGACCTGCTAGCTTTGTCTAGTCCAGAGCCACAGATTGTACTTCTAATCTTGACTGATTCTATTGGCCAGAGGCCAGTTTTGTTTTCCTTAAACAAACCTACATTTTAAAAATTATTGTTATGCCACCTTTATTTTTCATTCAGTAGGGAAGGTAGTGGGTAGAAGTAAAATAGAGAAGGCAGGAGGAATAGAAAACAAGAGATATGCCCATACGTAAAAACAGAGATCAGAAGTATAATAGGTTTGGGAAAGTATATGTCTTTATATGTACGTATATATGTGTGTGTGTGTGTGTGTGTGTGTGAGTGTGTGTGTGTGTATTTGTAGCTATGTAGAAACATATGTAAACTTTTTTGTAGCCTTCTGGGGTTGGGGGGGAGGATATCTATATATTTATAGCTATAGGGAAATATCTAAACTTTATTGTAGTCTTCTGCTGGGGGGCGGTTAGGGGGGAGGGAAAAAAAGAAGTAAAAAAAGTGCACAGCAGAGAACAAAAGAAAACTCACAAGGAAGCAAAAAAAAGATGGACAATTCTCAACATGAGTTTATCACATAGACTTTCTTGAAATGAAAATTCATTGTTACATATTTTGAATCCTCTCTTATGTTCGGTTATGCAGATGACATGCTTTTTTCCCCTTTCTAACATTGTATTTAAGTTCCAATATTTAAGTTTATGATGTGTTTTTTGTTTCTTTTCTCAACCAAATTTTATTTGTGTTCTGGCATTTGAGTCTCAAAATTTTGAAAAACAAAATTTTCACCATAATTTGCAAACTAACATCCACAGAAACAGAAACAAGAGATAACAATTTGAAAAGATGGAGATCTAAGTTAGGGGACAGATCATTCTCCACCTTTTCAAACTGTTAATCTCTTTTTTCTGCCCTTGTAGATGTGCATATTCATAATGAGGTTGACACATGACTGTCAGAGCTAACTCAGTGTTTGGAAGGTTCTTAAGGAAAGTATGAGAGAGAAGAGGTATTAAACTGACTACCAGAATGAAGGTCTACAAAGCCATTGTTCTGACCTCATTTTTGTATACCTCTGAAACCTGGACAATATACAAGCACCATGCCAGGAAACTGAATCACTTCCATTTGAATTGTCTTAGGAATATTCTGAAGATCACCTGGCAGGATAAGATATTAGACAAACACTGAGGTCCTTCATTGAACTAAACTGCCAAGCATTCAAACTATTTCAGAGAGTGCAAGTCTGATAGACTGGCCACATTGTTCGAAAGCAAGATGTACACTTGCCAAAAAGACTATTGAACATAATTGAAAAGCTATATTTGGAAAACAGTCAAAAGCATGAGCCCTAAAAAAAACAAAACATAACATAAAAACAAACCTTTATGCCATCCTTAGTTAAAGCAGGAAGAAACAGGGAATGCAAGTTGGTTTTTTTGTTTTTCTTTTAAGAGTTAAATGTTCTAAGGAAGAAGAAAGACCCTCCTTCTAACTAGGGGGAAAATAATCAGTTCCTTCAGAAGATTTTATCTTCTGTCATTTCCAAGAATATTTTTCTCTAAGAAATCAGTTGTTACTAGAAAAATCCCATTAACATTTAGAAATGTAGATGAAGAAAAATGATCAGGTGGTCTTAAGTTTTAAAGCTGCTGGATAGACATTCATTGCTGTTTCCTCATAATAGGTACTAAACTTTAATGCCAAGAATTTCTCTCTTTTCTTATAGTCTGTCAAAGTACTTGAGCTTTTTCCCATTTTAAAAATACATTTTTGGAGTTGGCATCTTGTGGTCATAGAATTGTGGTAGAGAGATTAAATATATTTCAGATACAAAATTGTAAATATAGTACAGAGTAACTGTGAGCTTATTACAATATAATTAAACCACATTTTTCCCCAAGAGAAAAGTATGGATTTTGTTTTGATTTGGTTTTGGGTTTTTTTGTAACTTGCAAGAAATATCTTGCCTTGTAGTAATATAAATGTTTAACATTTTTTAAACCCATAGTATTTAACTGTGGTATTGGGTTTGTAGCTATTTGGGTTCACTGTGCTGTGAATGTAATAAAATGTAGTTGTTAATATCAGTAAACATTTCCTGAATTAATAAAAAAAATCGTCCAGAAATAGGTCCATTCTGACAGTTTGTTGTTTTGAAAACATGGTGTCATATTTTTACATAAAAAAGAGAAAGTTGTCCCAGACTAAGTATATTTCATGTTTCTTCTTGGGAAAAAAGAAGAATTTAAGGAATAAAAGTATGACCCCTCAATAAAGATTTGTTCATTTGTCCATTCATTTGTTTATTAAACATTTATTAAGATACTGCTGTGTAACATTTCAGTGAATTAAGCATTTGAGAAATACTGAGTTAAATCAGACCTAGCTACTGCTTCAAGGAATTTGTGATATAGTAGAGGTGATCAGATTATGCAAATAGTAGTATATAATTGATGTTTGATCCACCCTTCATAAGAAAGTGTCATTTGAGTTGGACTTTCAACAAACATCTACCAAGTGTTTCAAAGCACTGAAGGATAGGTACAATGTAAGCAGACAGAGATGGGGCCATAAGAGAAGAGCATGTCCAGTTTAGCAAAGGGGTAGATTGGGCCAAAATACATTTGGGAAATGATTAATATGGCTACAGTTTAGTAGAGTAAGGAGAGATGAGGCTTGCAGAGTACATCATAGGTAGATTGTGCAGGGTCTTAAAAGTCAAATGTTTATATTATATTTATACCAGCCCTGGTATTAATTCATTCATGGCAATTTACCTTTCATTAATTTTTTGTAAGGCAATTGGGGTTAAGTAACTTGCTCAAGGTTACACGGCCAGTTATTTCTGGGTGTGGTGCTAAGTATCAGAGCCCGGATTCAATCCCAGGTTATCCCGATTCTGGGGCCAGTGCTCTTACTCACTGAGCCACCTGGCCACCCCAACCTTTCATTAATTTTTAAATAGTAAATAAGAAATACGCTTAGAATAATATTGTGAATGTGTTTTATTTTCCTTGTCATTGAAGTGGTTGAGGTTAAGTCACAATAATTATGCAAAACTTAAAATAATTTAACTTTAAAAAATATAGAACCATTGGCCTCAAACCATGTAAAAATTAGCATTTAGGTTAGAAGCAAGACATTTGATAAATATGTCAATGTAGCAATTAATGAAGTGGTTGTATAACTAAAAGTAAAATTGTTTGCACATTAATGAACTTGGAATTTCTCTCTATAGTGATTTTTTTCACTAAGATCTCTTTTGTAAGGAGAATGGATATAACTATTTACTGTGAATATCATAGTTATTAGTTGTTTTCAAGTGTGAGAATACATTAAAGTCAAAGAGTATATTCTAACAAAAAAAGGAAGAAAAAAAAACTTAACCGAACCCAAGGAACAAAAGCTTTTTGTCCACTGGAATTTTGGAAATTATCTCTCACTTTAAAAAAAGAAAATCAAATACCAGGAAAACCAACTGAGCTTAGGGACTAGGGGTTTTTTCTTTTTTAAAATAAATTTATAAGGTATGGAGGTCAGCACAAATTCAGCCTAGGTTTAGGAGAAAGGCAATGTGGTGTAGTATAGTATTAGTATAGTATTAGGGGTAATAGATTGGGAGTGTGCGTGCCTTAGTTCAAAACCAAGCTTTACTCTTTCCTACAACCATGTCTTTGGGAAAATCATGTATTTTCTCCAAGCCTCAGTTTTATCATCTACAAATGAGAGAATTGGGCTATATAACCTCTGTAATCTATCATTTATAACTAAATCTCATGGTCCTCTGATTCTCTGTGCCCATAGTACTAGGAATTTCAGGTTCAAAATGATGCTCTGGAAACAATGCAAGATCCTTGGCTACTAAACATTAAATTTTAAATTATGTTCATTATGACTCATTTACTGAAGCATCCAAGTGGACTTTTGTATTCCTAAAAGATTCTCAGCAATGAGAGTTAAAACAAAAAGGACAGTTAACAGATCTAGAGGTGGAAGGAATGCTTGTGATGACTCATCTAGTCCTGGGGGTTCTTAACCTGAATGTCTGCAAACTTTTTAAAAAATATTTTGAAAACTACTTCAATATGATTGATTTCCTTTGCCATCCTATGAACTTTATTTTATGCATTTAGCAGTGTTATTCTGAGGAATTAATAAACTTAATTATGTTGACACGGTAGTACAAGACACAAAATACTTTAAAACCCTTGTACTGCTTCTCTTATATTCCCCAAACATTTTTGATACATAACCCATTTTTTTCTGTTCCACATTTCTCTGATGACATTCTTTATGCTTCTTCTCCTGTGAAATCCCTAATTCATAACATATTATTCCTATGCCTGCTATGAGCCTTTCCATTGCTCATTGAGTGATCCTTAACATAGGTGGTATTCTATGAATCATATTCATATAGCACCACCAGAAAAAGTAGTTTTTAAAACAATAGGCCAGCATGCACATAATTTCATTATGCATTTCAGATCATGTTGTATTATATATGGCAGTCACAATCTTACCTTTCTTGGTCATTGTCTTCCTCAGCGTCCAAAACCTTATCCTAGGATAGCCCTTTTCTCTTTTAGAAATGTCAGTATCATTCTTATTTATTTAACATTTAAAGATATGTGATTTTTATAAATGTGGATATTTCTTCCACCAAGAGAAAAATCTTCAATGGTTCCTCATTGCCCGGAAGGTAAGATACAAACTGTTGGCTTTTTAAGTGCTCCACAGTCTAATTTTCACTTACTCCTTTCATCTCATTTCATACATATAAATTTCATACCCATAGAGAAAATCTAAGTTTTAGCCAAACTGGGCCCGAAGCTGTTCCACAAACTAGACATTCTGTTTTGTGAATGCATTTGTACAAGAGGTCCTCCCTGCCTGGTATGCATTCCCTCCTCATCTCCAAACCTCAAGATTCGCCACCTCTGATAAGCTTTCTCTGATCTCTCCCCCATCTACCAGTTATTTCCCTCATCAGTTTTCTTCTAACCATCCTTATGTTGTGCATATGTTATTTATTCTAGTAAAATGTAAACTTTACATTCAGAAACTGTTTTATTTCTGCCTTTGTATCTCAGAGAGGCAGCTGGTAGCACAGTGAATAGAGCTCTGGGCCTGAAGTCAGGAAGACTTGAGTTGAAATCTACCTCAGACTCTTAGTAATTGTATGACCCTGGGTAAGTCATTTAACTTCTGTTGCTTCAGTTTCCTCAACTGTAAAGTGAATATAATAAAATACCTCAAAAAATTGTTGTGAGGGTGATAAATAATATTTATAAAGCATTTCTCACAGTTATTGGCACATAGTAGGCACTTAATTAACACTTGTAGAATTGAAATGAAAAGAGACCGTCCATGTCTTAGTCCTAGTAAAGGGTCTTCATGGCTCTGAATTTGTACAGCCCCATAAAAATCATTAGCCATCTGATGATTTGTGTTACCTTAGTCAGCTTCACAGGTCCTAAGATGATAGATATGGGCATTGTGTGGCATGTTCGGCACTCTATCCTCTTCCAGCTTTGTAGGGTCTTTCTGCTGTGACTTTGGAGTAGAACTTTACTGAAGGATCATTTTCATTATCATCATTAAATACATGCATTTGTTCACCAAAAAAAAATGGTAGTAATTCAGTACTACCCTGTGTACAAACTAATTGATGTACTTCGTAAAATATTTAAGAAGCTTAGAATTTTGCTTGGAGATTGTCCACACACTGGCTTTTTTTTTTTCCTCCTCTATTTTTTAATACCAATATCTCAATGGTTGCCGCAATTCTCTATTACTTCAGAAGTGAAAACAGATGGGAAAACCTTCAGTTTGTCCAGTAAACAGAAAATAGCTTTATCTGGTGTTACAGAAAAATCACTTTGGGGAGGGGAAGGAACAAAAATATAATTTTAGATCATAGAATTTTGGATTGTAGAAGTACAAAATTGAACTTTTAAAACATTTTTATATATAATTATTTATTTCTAGTTTTCATCATTCACTTCAATAGGATTTTGAGTTTTAAATTTTCTTCCCCTTCCTCTCTTCCCCCTCCCCAAGATGGCATGCAATCTTATATAGGCTCTACTTACATATTCATATTAAATATATCTTCACATTAGTCATGGTGTAAAGAAGGATTAGAACTAATGGGAGAAACCATGAGAAAGAAGAAACAAAACAAAACAACTAAAGAAAAGGAGAGCAAATAGTATGCTTCCAGCTGCATTCAGACTCCAAAGTTCTTTCTCTCAAAATTCTTCTAGTATTTTCCATGAGTCTTTTGGATTTTCATTGCTGAGAAGAGCTAAGTCTATCAAAGTCAGTCATTATATACAATATGGCTGTTATTGTATATATTGTTCTCCTGGTTCTGCTCGTTTCACTCAGCGTCAGGTCATAGAAGCCTTTCCAGGTTTTTCTTAAATCTGCCTGTTCATCATTTCTTATAGCACAATAGTATTCTATTACATTAATATACCACAACTTGTTCGGCCATTCCTCAATTGATGGGCATCCCCTCAGTATATCAATTGGGGAATGATTGGTATTCTTATAGATTTGACTCAATTCTCTGTATATTTTAGAAATGAGGCCTTTATCAGAGACATTGGCTGTAAAAATTGTTTCCCAGCTTTCTGCTTCCCTTCTAATTTTGGTTCCATTTGCTTTGTTTGCGCAAAAAATATTTTTAATTTAATGTAATAAAAATAATCCGTTTTGCATTTCATAATTTTCCAATCTTCCCTTTTCCATAGATCTGACAGGTAAATTATTCCTTGCTCTGCTAGTTTTGTTTATATTATCAATCTTTATATCTAAATCATGTACCCAAAATTAAACTTTTTTTAAAAACTGCATTTACAATAACAGCCTAATAATATTTTTTATGGGGATATGGAGACTCAGAATATCTTGTGGAGTTAGTTTTCAGTAGTAAGATACACAAAAAATTTCATTTCAGTTCTGTGAAACCAGGCCAACTCTGCAATTTTTTAGACAAATGAGTCTGATTAATTTTCTGTTTAATCCTCTGGCATGTCCTCCTGGGCTTTGCTGCCTGATTGTCTCGGAAATAGAACTTCCTCAGAGGTGGAACAGTGAACATGGAAATACCACTCAGGTCTTTTGGACAGGAATTTATAGCTTTGTAAATATAGCTCTTAACTCAGTAAATACTAAACCCAAAGCACTCTCACTTAAGCACTCCTATGATGGTCTACAATTTGCTAAAGGCCCAGAAAAATCCAGCCACAAGAATATTTTATTATTTTGGTGCTGCCATGTATCCATATACTGAAACAAAGATCTAAATGTTGACCAAAATGTTTGTTAGTGGCTACATGCAAATCCAGGCCCAAAATCAGCCACATTCTTGTAAAGAATGTAAAAGCAAGACAACAGCTAGTGGTAAGTTATTAACAAAGGTATTTTAGGTCTCAGTGAAGAATGTTTTTCAGTATTAGATCCATGTCTGTTTGTTTTTTTATTTTTTGTTATCTGAACTTTGACAGATATGAATATTTCCATTTACAAAGAGCTGAAAAATAGGATTGCTTAACAAAACTAATTCTGTTGGGTACAGTTTGTGTTTTTCTTTAATTTTTTTTTAGTTAACAAGCACTTATTTTCTGTCTTTCATATTTCTCTCCTCACCCCCTCACCACTGGGAATTTTTTTTTAAATCCTTATAACAAATATGCATAGTCAAGCAAAAACAAAATCCCACTGTTGCTATATCCACAAATGTTTGTCTCATTTTGCATATTTAGTCCCTTATTTCTCTGTCTGCCTGGTCATTGCATTAATAAATTACATTAATTAAAAGAGTCCTTAAGTCTTTAAAACTTGTTCATTTTGATAACGTTGTTGTCGTGGTATAAATTTCTCTCCTAATTCTCTTCCCTTCACTCTGCCACATTTCAGAGTACCAAGTTTCTCTGAAACCATCCACTTCATCATTTTTATGGTACATTAATATTCTATTACATTCAAAAGAGGGTCATTGAAATATTTTAAACATGCTCAAAAATGAAAAGCTTGATTTTTTTTAAAAGAAGGTTTATTTTTTAAAAAATGGTTCTTCATTTCAGCAGTCCTACTAGTCTGTCTCTCCTCTGACTTTCCTTCTAGTCCCTTCTGTAAATTTTCTAAAAAATTTTAATGACCTGCTTTTAAAAGCATCGCCATTTCTAGACCCCTCCCATAAATAAGCAGAGAGATAGATAAATGAATAAAGCCTCCCCTGACTTGAAAGCACAAGAAAGCAAAATAGCTGCAAAAAGATCCAGAAATTCATGTCTCATTTTGTGTCTAGTCTATTACCTCTGTGTCAGGAAAGAGTAAGTATGCATCTTCAGTCCTCTGAAATCATGTTCCTCATTAGATCTTAGTTTTGAAGGCTAGACAGATATTTGTAGGTAGTAGGATTTTCTGTAATATAATATTAAATCTTGGATCATTTGATAGATATCATTACTTTCCACTAGAATAATAAATTCAAGAAGTTCAAAATCACCTTTTAATTTATTTTAATAAGTAGGTTAAATTCAATTTATCAGGTGCCTACTATGTGTAAGACACTGTGATAAGTACTAGGAATATGGAAGTAGAAAATAAATAGTCCTGAGTTCAAACCCCGCCTCAGACACTTGACACATAACTAATGTTTGACCTTGGGCAAGTCACTTAACCCCAATTGCCTTCCCCCTCTTGTAATAGTAATGGAATATAAAGATTCCCCTGTATTGGCTTGGTTTTCAAATTGATTGTGTTAAAACCCAGAGTTTGTTAATCCCACCTGTGGGATGGACTTGTTGACTTGAAAAGAGAGACACGAACTGGGAGGAGATGGTGACATAGATTTGGAGAGACAAGAGAGAGGCAGAAGAACTTTTTGGAAGCAGCACCCTCATGGAGGCAGAGACTGAGAGGATTGCTGAGGGCCACTTTGAATTGCCCTGGAATTTTGAGACCTGCCCCCGGAGCTGCCAAGGACTGAGGAGACATGGCTGTTTTGCTGGTACTTTATCTGTCTGTTTTGATGTTGTTTTGCCAGATTTGTCCACTGGTGAAAGACAGTCCTATTGTTGAAGAAGTCCTGGAACCTGGCTGTTGATTAAGAGCTCCTGAGACTGTCCTGCAGACAGAGAGTGAATACTGTCCACTGGTGAAG
>NW_027186304.1:67692478-67716261 GCF_028583685.1 Petaurus breviceps papuanus | reverse complement strand
CTGAGACTGTCCTGCAGACAGAGAGTGAATACTGTCCACTGGTGAAGGACAGTGCTGTTGTTGCAGGGGTCTGGGAACCTTTCTGTTGGTTCAGAAGCCCTGAAGAAGGATTTTTTTGTTGTATGTTTACAGAAATCCTGGGAGAGGGTTTTGCTAACGTTTTCAGGGGTCCTAGGACTGTTCTGCAGACAGAGGATGAATTAATGAAGAGACTGGCAATGTATCTTGTGGCCTTGCTAAGCTTTGTCTCCCCAGGAACAAAGATTGCTGAGAACTTGCCTGTGTCAAGATGAAGAAAAGACCTCCATTTGGGTATTAAGTGCTGTGCTTAAACTTGATGTAACTCTGGGGAAGATTCAATTGTGATCCAGGGGTGGGGAACTTTTGACCTTTTTGTGTTCTATGGTTGAACAAATGAATGTACTTTACTTATGATTGGAAACTAATCTCCATTTGAGAAGAGGGGCTTTGTGATGGACTAAATGAAGGTACAGCCTAGGGGTGGAGTAGTATTTAGAATAGGGGCTTTGTGATTGATTGAATGAATGTAAGGTTCTGGGGTGGGGTAGTACTTGGAGATTATTTAATCACACTTAGTAAATGCTGTATTTTGAATGATGTCGTATTTTGATCTTCTCTGTTCTTAATTTGTCACTGAATAAAATGGAGAGCACCGTATTCTGAACCTTGGGAAGTTGCCTTTGCTTGGCATTACATTACACCCCTCCAAAAAAAAAAAGAAAGAAAATAGTCCTTGCTCTCAAGAAGCTTACATTCTCCTGAGTGGGGGCCCATATGAAACATACCATATGTTCATGACACAAGATATGCAATGGTGGAGAGCTGTAAATTCCTCCAGTTTGGAAGATAATTCTCTCAAATGGTATGGCAGCCAAATGATGGAGAATTTCAATCCCATTATAATAATATCCCAGCTGTCTTGGAAATAGTGTGTTTAATGAGTGCTTATCAATTGATTGCCCACTGGCAGAAACCACAATGGTCCTGAGAGTTTCATTAAATCATTATTTCCATTTTTCGAGTATCATACTTTCTAACAGTGTTATCAATTTTGGTATTATTTGCCTGTTTCATTCAAATGACCTGGTAGTGGCATCATTTTATTGGAATCTATTCATTCTAGATCCCTGCTATTCAAAGCTACAGGTATTTCCACAGACTTTTTGCTTGCATAATACACAAAAGCAAGAGGGGAGTAAGAATTAGTATTCAGAACTGGAGTAAGTCAGAAGAAAATGAAGTGATTGGTCATAGCCTGCTTTAATAAGTTGCCAGGTAGACGAATGTTCCAATCAGTAGTCTACATTAGATTAGTAATAGGGAATGGTATATGTATTCTATTCTTTATTGCAATATTAAGCAAAATGCTTATTAAAATATAGTAAATGTATAATGTCCCAGATCCACTCATACTGAATTATGTAACCTTTTATGCCTTCAACCTATACCTGCCATTGACCCGTAGGAAGTAGATACCTAAAGACATATCATTCAAATTATTAGCATTTAACACTTTAATATGAGTTTACTATTGAAAGCCTAATTATTTGCTGAGTGTCCACGATAGTGGACTTTGCCAGATCAAATGAAAATTGAAGGTATTTGTCTAAGTGAAAATTAGAACATAAAGCTCAAATATATTAAATGAACATGTATGTTACTTCAATTATTATTTTTATTATCTCTAAGTTGCAGGACAAAATTTTAATTATGATCCCTTTATATCAGCAGAAACATGGATTTGGGATTAAAAACCTATTGCTTTTACTAGTTTAGTTAGATACTATGTTATGATACTTTGTATGTTGCAGATTTCCTAAAAACCAGAAAACACTTCTAATAACACTTTTCTAATTTTATGGTTCAATGCAGTTAGAAAAATTTAAATAATTCAAAAAGAAAACTTATTCAGTTTCTTTATTAGAAGTTTCAGTCAGGAAAATTATTTGACATTTAATAAATTTTTTAACCCTTTCAATAATTTCTTATAATGACATTTATTGGGAGTTGTTTTAAAGGAATATTTATTATCTTAGCATGAATAGCAGTCAGTAGTTTTTGTGATTAATTTTGAGACCTTTGACCCTACATGATTTAAAGGGCATAAAAGCATAAAGGGAGAGGAATGATAATAGTAACTACATTAAGCATAAACCTAGAAATATGGAAACTCTATATGATTATATTCTTATTATCTGAACATGCTATACTATACTGCACACAAATATTTAAGTATTCAATTGTTTTAAAAGATCTTAAGGTAAATTACAGACATATTTTAAAGGAACAAAAAGGTGGTCTTTTTTTTGTCACAGGCATTTTTATTAACAGACCATTAGAAAAATAATCACGGTGTAGAGACCTTTAGTTCATTCTTGTAATAAGCCTGTTGATCTGGTCTTCCCTGTTACTAACATCAACCTTCCACAAAATGTGTAGTCTTTTTCTTGATTCCGCCTTGTGGAGAAGATAATTTGAAGGGCCACAGGAAGTTGTTGGCAGCTTTGAAGTGCTTGCCAACAGTGCAGAGATCTCATGGATCAAGGCTTCCATGCAGATAATTCCATATTTACCAAGAGATTTTGCAATAAGGGCATTATGTGTCAGGACAGTTCTCTGTTTCTTGATCTTGCCATAACCACGTTTGTAAATCAAGTCATTTTCACAGACTTGAGGTTTGGATAACCCCATGCAGTGTATGGTTCCACAATCCTCAGCATGTTAATCGAGGCCTTTTTAAGCTTAACAAAAGTGCCATTGAAGATTTGGTGAAGGCAAAGAAGCTACAATACTTTTTAGACCGTTGGACTGACACCAGTGATACCCCTAATTCTGATCACAAAAGCTAACTTGGGTTCAGCAGGTACATATAGTAGTTGCCAGCTTTGCGTGCCATTCTAGCCAGCCAGATTTCACTTCTGTACATCTGTCTGTACTCCTTATGGTAGGCTTTAGCTTTTTCATAGATAACTTTTCTCTGTATTTTATGGAGCTTTTTTATAGCCATCCTCTTCTTCAAGTGTTTAGCCTTCAGTATTGCAGAAGCCTTTTGCTTTTTCAGAAGGGATTCTGGAATGGATGGTGGCTTCTTCTTTTCTTCTACGCCCGCCATGATTCCAGCCTGAAAAAGAGCTGGTCTTTTTTCTATATTTACTTTTCCCAGGTTATTATTAGTGTGCTTAATAGAAGAGTATTCTTTGCTTTTCCCCATCTTGGTTTTATTTTACTCTAGTGTTTCATATTATATGGGATTATTACATGAGTTCCATAATGAAATACAAACATAGAATTAAACTTTTCTTAAGTCCCTGATAAACTGGCAGAAAATAATTTTGTGTGCAGAGAAGCTACTAAATGTACATTCTGTCAATCTCCAGAGTTTGGTCTAAAAAGAGACAAACAAAATTAGATCCACCTTCAGAGTTTGATCTAAAAGACAAATGGAAATAAGCCAACCTTCAGAGTTTGGTCTTAAAAGAGACAAACAAAATTAGATCATATATGTGCAATTTGTTGTCTATGAACTAGGGAAATATGCATTGCGTGGGAGTCAGATTAACTGGCCCAAAAGAAGGCTAGTTGAAGGAGACTGTATACCCATAGAGCAGGGAGGTATCCCCCCCTTCCTCTCTGACTTAGGATGCCTGTGTCACTCAGAATTATAGTTTCCATAGTAAAAGAGGGTACTCACCAGGATGCCTTGGTTTTGTCAGCCACAAAGATGGGAGTGTCATAAAACATAAGCGTCATAACAGGATAGTGTCTATAAAATATCAAGATAATATAAGTGCTGTTAATCAAAGTAGTGTCTAGTTCAAGACTCCTGGTCCTTATCAGTCATAAACAGGAGATTACTCCCAGTCAGTTTAATTTTGGGTTTCACTCAGCATACAAAGCATCATGGTATGATAACTCAGCATAGGCCAAAATGTCTTTTTCCTGACTGGCCAATCCATATTTTTGGCCTTTTTCAGGTGAGGGGGAAGCTCAAGCTGATTTACAGTTCCCCATGTTGGACAGGGTCAAAGAACTCAGTTTTCCATTTTTTCATGCTGACATGAAACCAGATGATGATCCTTTTACTTGGCCTTTCATTTACAGGTATTACAGTAAACCTTTAAATAAAAGGAAGAGTTTTTTTTTTTAATTCTGTACATTCAGTTTCTGAACAATAACCTAGAATTACTCACTGGTGTCTTTGGGAATTAACCTTGGACATGGATGCAGCAGACACATAAGACTGGGCCACCTACCTGAGTCGACTATTTCTGGAAGTCTAAGCTGTGGTAAAAAAAATAAAAATAAAAAAACAAAAACAAAAAACCAGGAGTAGTGGTCCCACAGAAGTCATGGCCAGGACCAAGGCAACTGATCATGAATGATGAATGTACTCTTTCTGATTCTTCCACTCACCATAACTTTGGATAATGTATGAGGGCTGCAAGGAATTGTTGGGAAAATTTCATCTTAGCCTGTGAGATTTTGTATGAGAATTTTGAAACTTGCCGGTGTAATTCTTCTTCTTATTCCCTGAACTCCCTGGGAACTATTTTGTATTCTTTCATAGGAAGGTAGTATAATAACAGCAAAGAAAATAGATTATAAAGAATGTCTAGGGTCAGATTGCATGGAAGCTCAGATGGCCATGAGTGTATGTTTTCCCCCCCTTTGGATTTTAATTTATTTATTTTTAGTTTTCAACATTCACTTCCATAAGATTTTGAGTTTCAAATTTTCTCTCCCTCCCTCCCCTTCCCTTCCCCAAGATGACATGGAGTCTGATATAGGCTCTACTTGGAGCGTATGTTTTCTTCAGAAAGCTTTACTCTTTCCTAAGAGTACGCAGTTAAAGAAAGTGATATTTCTATTGTGTAAATGTACTCCAAAGAAAATTTTATTCCCTACTTTATTATGCTAATTACTTTTACTGTGGCTGTTTCACTATTTAAAATACAAATACCCCATTATTACTCAGAGAGGAAATATGAATAATAACTCATTTATAGAACACTTTAAGGTTTACAAAGAGCCTTTCCTGTGGAGTACAATCACAATAAGAGTTAGAAGGGACTCCTGAGGCCATCCAGCCCAACCTCAATTATGTTATGAATTCTGTCTATAATTTCCACCAATTGGAAGTCAGCCAGTTTCCAAAGACCTTCAGTGGCAAGGAGGAAGCCCCTACCTCTCAAGCTCATTCACCCTTTGAATAGTTTGGTTACAATCTACCTTTCCAGGCTTATTTCATATGATTCCCCTTTATCCACTCTGTAGTGCAGAGGAACTGGCCTATTTTCTGCTGTCCAGTCTCAGAGTTCTGCCACCTACCTTCTTGTGCCTTTGCTCAGGTTTTCTTCCATTCTGGAAATTCTGTTTTCAAATTTTGTAACTTAGTCTTTCTTTTCTTTAGGTTCAACTTCCTCCTTGCCTGGTTCCCCCATTTGTTAATGTGCCTCCCTCTTCCTCAAATTATCTTGTCTATATTTAGCTGTTTATATGTTATATCCTAGCCATATCTTCCCCTACCCCTATCCCTACTCCCCCATCCTTAAACAAACAATATAAGTTTCTTGATATTGTGGGTTTTTTTAATTTGGTTTTTGTGTCAGCACTAGTATCATACCTTACACAGAGTAGGCTCTTTAAAAAATACTGATTCAATTACATAACCACCCACACATTTTTTAATCTAGTGACACTGGTCTCTTCCCTCTAACTCTAATAAGACACTCCATCTCTAGACTGGGCATTTTTACTGGCTGTCCATTTTCCTGGTACGCCCCTCATCTCTGGCTTCCTAATGGCTGAATTTGTGGTTGAGAACAACTTTTTCCAACACCCATGAAAGTAGCTGAAGCAGACATTGTGGACGCTTAGAGCTTGTGAGACATGAAAGATGCCAAGGTCATCCACTAACATCTTTACTTTTGTCCTGTCACTGGACTTCAATGACTCTGAAACAGAGAGTGAAGATGATACTTTTTTGCAACTGTTCCTCATTTAAATCCATTTTACACACAAGTCAAAACATCACCCTGTGTTGTTTTAGTCCTTTTCCAAAACCAAGGATGCTCAACAACAACAAATATGACAAATCCATAACAAGTCCCTGTGGAACATCCCTATGGAAGCTGTGGAGCCTCCCTACAGGCAGGTCTAGATTTTCAGCTAATTCATAATCCAAAGTTAGTTGGCCTAGGGAGGCAGCATGGAATAGTTGGGAGAGTGTTTACAGATCCTGCTTTCCAATCTTGATTGTCATTTACTCTCTATGTGAAGTTGGGTAAATTCTTTAAAATTTATCAGCCTTAGTTTTCCCGCTTGTGAGACAAGATTGGACTATTTCCCCTCTCGTACATTTCAGCTCCATATCTATGAAGTTCATGAAATTTACTAATGATGAGTTGTCCATATATGAAAAATGATCACTATTTTTACTAAATTTTGATAATGAAGAAGGAATTTTCTTAATTAGTTTGGAAAAAATAACTTTTATTTTTGCTTATTGGAGGGCTATTGGGGTTAAGTCACTTGCCCAAGGTCACATGGCTAGTTTTTTGTGATAAGTGTCTGAGGTCGGATTTGAACTCAGGTCCTTCTGTCTCCAGGGCCGGTGCTCTATTCACTGCACCACCTAGCTGCCCTTTAACTGTTTTCTTTTTGACAATGAATTTTTTAAATAATAAAATTTGATTATTCCATCCTTGGATGTAATATATATTTGCATATTAATTGAATCACTGATAAAAATATGCAATCAATTTGGGTACTTAAAAATCAACATTTACATTCTTCTCATAGATACTCAGAGAATATTGTTCCTATGAAAAATGAAATTGTTTTTTTCTTTCCAACCTAATTTATCATAGGAAGCTAAAGGGACTACTAGTAGTTGGGCTCAGAAGTCCCCTTTGGATGATAAAAGAAAGACACGTTCAAGAGTATGTTCAGAAGGGGCTAGGATAAGCTCTCTTCACATTTTAACCCCAACAGGCTCTTATACCAGCCCTGGGGCTAGCACTCAATAATGTTCAGTGTCAAAGGATGACAGACTGGTAAATGGAAGGGCTTCAGAGATTCCTTACTTTCTCTTGTTTTTGCTGCAACTGGCATGCTTCCAGGCCTTGCCTGCTAACACCACATAAAGCAACAGCTGGTGAGTAACATTAGCAAATAAGGCCTCAGGGCTACCCATGTTCCAGCTCTCCATTCACCAACTGCTATTCAGTGAAACAGCTGGATCACAAGAGATACAACCAAGAAGTAGAGTTGTATGTGTACAACTGTTTTGATATAGATTATCTGCTGGCGGCAGAGATAATGATAGCTTTCAAGGCTTATTTGTTGGATTGAGAGGGATACTGATATTTGAAAGAAGGAAGCACAAAGTCAGTAAAGATTTTGAAAAAACATGCAATTTAAAAAAAAAAACCAAACCAAACCAAAACTTAGCTCTTCTCTCACCCTGGTCCTTTCCATGTGCACAAATCAGTTTATTCAGCACAGTGTAATTATAGAACCCACTGCAGCTATTTTTATTCCATCGATTTTTCCCCTAATAAATTAAGGTAGACAGTGCTTACTCCCCAGTAAAAGTTGTTTTCTTCTTGGAAATAGCAAACCCAGCTTAGCAACATTTGTATTATAAACTAAAAAGAAGTTTCATGCCAACCATTGAAATGTTGAAAATTCAGTGAAAGCTGGAAGAAAATACTCAATAAAATATATACAAAAACATTTCTTTTTTTTCCCAGTGTTTAACATCTCTCAGTGTGAAACTCCTCTTAACAGAAGGACTATTTGAGTTTTTGAGAGAAGACACATGTAGGGAAATCCAGAAAATGCTTATCAGGCCATGAGAAGTGTCATATGTCTCTGAACTAGGCTCTGCATCCCTCACTTTTATAAACTGGTTTCATCTGAACTTACTGCTTTCTGCCAGTTTGGAACATTTCACAGTACTAAAATGATCATCATCACTTTCTTCTCTACTGGTGTCAGTGTTGCATACTGAATCCTGACCTGGTTTCAAAAATCTTGTTGACTGATTTCGAGCAAGTTGTATAACATTTGCTCACCTTGGCAGTTCTCTAGGATTTTTCTACTAAGTCATGGATGAGTCACAATTTGCTGCATAAAAGGGAGTTCCCAAATTCAAAGTACCTTATGCATAAGAAGTCACAGATCCTTCTCATTTTCAGATATTCCTATAAAGTATTATTATTATTCCTATATTATTTTTATTATAATTATTATATATAATACATATTATATGTAATATGTAAATATTACATATAATATTTATATAATTATATATTATATAAATATATTATTATTATTCCTATAAAGTATTATTCAGGATTAGAATTTACAGAAGGGGGTGCCTGTCATTTGGAGAATGACTAAACAACTTACATTATATAAATGTAAATAATGGTATGTAATTAATATAATAATATGGTATATAAAGAAATAATATTGTATGTAAACATAATAAATATACAGTTCTGCATAGGTATGGGTTCGGAGAATTATGGGTAGACTCAAATGAACTAATGCAGAGTACACCATAACAATAATGATGTAAAGAGAAACAACTGAGAAAGACGTGGGAACTCTACTCAGTGACCAACCATGATTCCAAGGGACTGATGACAATCTATGCAAGATTATAGACTACTTCTCCTTACACAGGAGGTGATAGATTCAGGATGCAGAATGAAACATTTCAGGATATGGAAAATGAGATTTTTTTGTTTGACTATGCATATTTATTAAATAGATTTTATTTTTTTCTTCAAAATTGGAAGAACAAAAGGCACAAGCTTATTAAGCAAGAAACAAAAGAAAATGAAAAAAAGAAAACAATAACAAAAACAGTTTGAACTTTCAAGACATTTGAAGATGTGTTATACGCAAACAGGTCTCATTATTCTTCTTCAAGTGGAAGGAAATACTGAACCATTCTATCCAAGTGAAATATGAAAATGTGGTGAAGACTCAGCCAAAAGAATGTGAAATTGCCTGAATTTGTGAAAAACAAACAAAATAAACAATCTAGAAGGTACTTTGAGAGATAACATTGTTGTCCATCATGCTGAAGAAGACCAAAATGAGACTACGATGTCAGGGACAAAGAACAGTGTGTCTTACTATGGCTGATTAGACTCATAGTGCTGTACCACTGGTCAGGCACAAATACTCCATTTGAGCATCTCATTTTTATTTTAATTCATTTATTTTTTTTACTCCATTTCTCTTTTGCTCATAGAACTCCTCACCTTCTTTGATGTGGGCATGCCATGCTGGATAGTCCTGTACCACAAGTGTCTTCCATGTGTCAAAATCGATACCACCGTTTTTCTAAGAGAACTTGACCGTGTCCTTTTGTATCACTTCTTTTGATCGCCACATTGTATCAGCAATGCCATATTCACAATGCCTATAGAGATTACAAATATGCTGATATAATTATCCATCACAAAATATGTCAGGTTTGCCATTTGGGGAAATAAACTAGAAAATTTATTAAGATACCAAAAGACTGAGTCCCAAAACCAGAAAGTGAAAGCCATCAGAGTAGTTATGATATTGGCACAGGTAGATAAAGTAGAAAGCACCCACATTTTCAAGCCTTTAAAACAGAACAGGCTACCTCAGGCAAAGGTCCTCCTCTCCCCACTCACAGCAACCACCCAGCGCACTCCCAGCAGCTCCGGCCCCCGGCAGTGCTCAGCAGGAGTCCTTAGCAGAAAGTCCTGCTCCCAGCAGCTCCGGCCCCTGGCAGTGCTCAGCAGGAGTCCTTAGCAGAAAGTCCTGCTCCCAGCAGCTCCGGCCCCTGGCAGTGCTCAGCAGGAGTCCTAACTCAAAAAAAAAAAAAAGGGCAACCGCAACCGCCGCCAACCGCCAACCGCAGGACCGTTAGCTCGGCTTTCACTTTTTCTCGCTTTCCGCTTTCTCTTGCTCTGCTATGTCAGCACGTCCATGGGGCATGGAAGATCTTTAAATCCCATTACCCTTACACACATGAGTTCCTGCCTTGTGTGAGTTCTCTTCTAAATAGTCTTTTAGACAAATATACATTTGACATTTGAACAGTGTGACCAGCCCAGTATAGTTGCTGTCTCTTCAGTAGAGTCTGAATGCTTGGCAATTCAGCTTGAGAAAGGGACTTCAGTGTTCTGTACTTTATCTTGGTAGGTGATCTTCAGAATCTTCCCAAGACAATTCAAATGGAAGCAGTTTAATTTTCTTACACGACACTGGTAGACTGTCTAGACTTCATAGGCATACAACAATGAAGTTAGCACAGAGTGTCTGTAGACTTTCATCTTGGTAGGCAGCCTAATACCACCTTTCTCCCACGCTTTCTTTTGAAGCCTCCAAACCCTGAGCTAGCTCTGGCAATGTGTGCATCAGCTTCATCATCTACGTGTACATCCCTAGAGAGTATACTGCCAGGGTAATTGAACTTATCGTCAGCATTCATAATTTCTTTCTTTGCTGTAATTGATGGTTCCATGTATGGTGTGGTGCCAGAAAACAAGAGGACTTGTTTTCTTGGTGTTAATTTTCAGGCCAAAATTATCACAAGGGTAAGAGAATAAATCCATACTCTGTTGCACCTCACCCTCAGAGGCTTCATTGGGTGCATAATCATCTGTGAACAAAAAGTCACACACTTTAGTTCTGATTTGTAGCCTTTTCGAGATCAATATTTTGACAACAGTGTGGTAGCTGACCTTGATGCCATTGTTGTCTTCTTTGAAAGTGTCCAACAATATTACTGAAAACATGCTAAAAAATATGGGAGCAAGTATACATCCTGCTTTATTCCACTGGTAACTGGGAAAGTGTGAGAGCATTGTCCATTATCCAGAATCCATGCAAACATTCCATCATGAAACTGGTATACAATACAGGTGGATTTCTCTTGGCAACCAAATTTCACTATGATCTTCCACAAACAGTCATGACTGACAGTATTAAAGGCCTTGGTAAGATCAGTGAACATTGTATACACTCTGTTCTGCTCCTATCATTTCTCCTGGAGTCATTGGGCAGCAAACACCATGTTCACTGTTCCTCAACAGTGGCTTTCTGAAGCCACATAGGCCCTCGGGCAGATGATCATCTTCCAACCAATTGAGGAGGAGTGTGGTAAGAATCTTGCTGGCAGTGTCTAAGAGAAGATTTCTATCAGCTTTTGTATGAGCAATAGACCATCTCCCTTGTGGGTTGTTTGATTAGTTCTTTTTTGTCCTTTGTGCTTGAAGATGACCAAAATGTCATCACTATATTGAGGTCAAGATACTTTGTGTCCTCCTGTGGCTTGTCAGACCAATATGAGCTTGGAAGACTCTACCGCAGGTCATATGAACATTTGGAGTGGAGATTCCTCTAAATTCTTTGTTGGAATAGAATCAACACCAGGTATTTTGCCATACAAGAGGAACCTAATGGCTTTCAAAATTTCTTCTTCAGCAGGAAGTTTGTCTAGAGAGGGATTGACTTTAACCGGAGGTATACAGTCAGTGGCTTCAGTACTGGTTGACAATGATCTGTTAAGAACATTATAGAAGTATTCAGCCCATCTCTCCAGGATCATCAATGTGGCTCCATCAGCACAGAGCAGTTGAGATGCACTACAGGTTTTTGGCCTGTAAAGAGCCTTTGGGGCATCATAAAAGCACTTTAGATTATTACTATCAGTATAAAACTGAATATCATCTATCTTCCTCCTGAGCCAAGAATCCTGCATTTCTCTAAGCTTTACTTGCATTTTACTTTTGATGGAGTTAAATGCTTCCTTACTGGAGACAAATTGTCCTGCTGGTAAACCCTATGGAGTTCTCATTTTTCATTTAGTAGCTTCTGAATCTCCCCCATCATTTTCATCAAACCAATACTGATATTTGCAAGTGTTCTGGCCCACATGAGCAAATGTGGTGCTGTGCACCAGATGTCTGAAAGTTGCCTACTCCTTTTCTTTTACACGGTTGCCAACTTTGTTGGCTCAGCTTTCCCTCCGTGTTAGCAATAAAGTGTTGACACAAGGACAAACAATCTGGTTTTTTTGTCTTAGAGTCTTCTGATAGTCTTCTTGCCTTGATGTAATATAATGCCAAGGAAAGGCAACTTCCCAAGGTTCAAAATACCAGCATAGGTGCTCTCCATTTTATTCAGTGACCAACCAAGAACAGAGAATGTCAAAACGTGACATCATTCAAAATACAGCATTTACTAAGTGTGATTAAATAATCTCCAAGTACTACCCCACCCCAGGACCTTCCATTCATTCAATCAATTACAAAGTCCCTGTTCTAAATACTACTCCACCCCTAGGCTGTACTTTCATTTAGTCCACCACAAAGCCCCTCTTCTCAAATGGAGATTAGTTTCCAATCTAAGTAAAGTACATTCATTTGCTCAACAATAGAACACAAAAAGGTCAAAAGTTCCCCACCCCTGGATCACAATTGAATCTACCCCAGAGTTACAACAAGCTTAAGCACAGCACTTAATACCCAAATTGAGGTCTTTTCTTCATCTTAACAGGAGGCAAGTTCTCAGCAACCTTAGTTCCTGGGGAGACAAGGCTTAGCAAGGCCACAAGATACATTGCCAGTCTCTTCATTAATCCATCCTCTGTCTGTAGAACAGTCCCAGAACCCCTGAAAACATTAGCAAAACCCTCTCCCAGGATTTCTGTAAACATACAACAAGAAAATCCTTCTTCAGGGCTTCTGAACCAACAGAAAGGTTCCCAGACCCCTACAACAACAGCACTGTCCTTCACCAGTGGACAGCATTCACTCTCTGTCTGCAGGACAGTCTCAGGAGCTCTGAACCAACAGCAAGTTTCCCAGACCCCTGCAACAACAGCACTGTCCTTCACCAGTGGACAGCATTCACTCTCTGTCTGCAGGACAGTCTCAGGAGCTCTTAGCCAACAGCCAGGTCCCAGGACTTCTTCAACAAAAGGACTGTCTTTCACCAGTGGACAAATCTGGCAAAACAACATCAAAACAGACAGACAAAGTACCAGCAAAACAGTCATGTCTCCTCAGTCCTTGGCAGCTCTGGGGGCAGGTCTTAAAAGTCCAGGGCGATTCAAAGTGGCCCTCAGCAATCCTCTCAGTCTCTCTCTCTGCCTCCACAAGGGTGCTGCTTCCAAAATGTTCTTCTGCCTCTCTCTTGTGTCTCTCAAAATCTACGTCACCAGCTCCTCCCAGTTCAGGACTTTCTTTTCACATCAACAAGTCCATCCCACAGGTGGGATTAACAAGCTCTGGGTTTTAACACAATCAATTTGAAAACCAAGCCAATACAGGGGAATCTTTAATTGCCATTACTATCACACTTGAGACCTCTGCTTTTGTTGAATACAAATGTTTGGCTTGAAGAGGATAAATCTATATGATTTGTCCAGTGCTCTGTGCTATGGATCACCTTCATCACTCTCACGTCTTGTCTGTCTTTTCTCCTTACTATTACATAGTCTGTTAAATTCCAGTGCTTGCTGTAAGGGTGCATCTGTGGCATTTTATTGAATTTAGGCAAATGGAAGATAGTGTTCATGATGAGGTCATGAGATGCACAAATCTTCAGTAGTAAGTGACCATTGCTGTTGCTGTTTCCAATTGTATTACTCCCAAAGACTCCCTGCCACATCTGATCATCTGTGCCTCCTCTGGAATTAAAGTTATACACGCATGTCCTCTTTTGGCACATTGCTCATGAGGGTCTTCAGGGCTTCATAAAATTTTTCTTTGACCTCATCAGAATTCACCATGGTGAGAACATACACACTTAACGATGGTGGTGTGGTGCTTTCTTGCAAGTGCCAATTGCATTGTCATGAACCTGCCATTTACTTCTTTTGGCAGGCATACAAGCTTGTTGACTAGATTGGATTTGATTGCAGCACATACACCAGCTTCATGGAGCTCTTCATCATGCCAGACAGTTCTGACTTCAGTAAGCTGGTCTTCATTTGACTGCCTTGCTTCATTCCTGGCTGCTATTTGGATACAATACCTGCTGAGATTTTGTGTTGTTAAAGATTGCAAACATTCCATGTACTGATGGTGAGTGGAATTATCTTTACAAAAGTTTTTGTACATCATTTTTTGTTTGACCACAGGGTGGGAACTTTGCTTGATACAGTATGTAGGCCAGGGTTAGGTGAAGCAAACAATTTTTAGGGCTCTTCTTCTAGACCTTTCCTCATGCTTGGAGGTGAGCAATGAAATCCTTAAAAAGACTTCTTACATATTTGAGGGCTCCTGAATCCCGCTATTGCTTCAGTCCAGTGAGAAAATGATCCTGTGGCCTGGGCTGCCTGTGTAAAGGATTGTGACTACAGCTTCCATTGTATACATAGCTGCTGTCTTGTCAGAAGCCTGTTGCTACAGGAATTTAAGATATCTAAAGGAATAAATATGAAACATAGTAAAATACCTGAATAGCAAAACAATAAAATAATGAAATAGTAAAATGGTAATTGGTAATGTCTTTTGACTCATGTATAAACTGGATTTAAATGAAGCAGAGTTCTATGAAGTCTTCAGCCTCACTCCCTCTTCCAGAATCATCAAAGTCCAGTGGCAAGATAAATGTCAGGATGACTGACAGTGGCCTGGGAAGCAGTAGATGCCTTAGCATCTTCAGTGTCTGACCAAGCTCTAAGCTCTCTACAATGCCACCTTTATGACCTTGTAATAGTAATGGAATTTAAAGATCCCCCTGTATTGGCTTGGTTTTCAGATTGATTGTGTTAAAACCCAGAGCTTGTAAATCCCACTTGTGGGATGGACTTGTTGACATGAAAAGAGAGGGCTGAACTGTGAGGAGCTGGTGACATGGATTTAGAGAGGCACAAGCAGAGGAAGAGAGGCAGAAGAATTTTTTGGAAGCAGCATCGTGGAGGCAGAGAGACGGAGAGGATTGCTGAGGGACAGTTAGAGCTGCCCAGGACTATTGAGAGCTGCCACCCAGAGCTGCCAAGGACTGAGGAGACATGGCTGTGATGCCGGTACTTTGTCTGTTTTGATGTTGTTTTGCCATATTCATCCGTTGGTGAAGGACACTGCTGTTGTTGCAAAGGTCCTGGAACCTTGCTGTTGGTTCAGAGCTCCTGAGACTGTTCTGCAGACAGAGAGTGAATTCTGTCCACTGGTGAAGGACAGTGCTGTTGTTGCAGAGGTCCTGGAACCTTGCTGTTGGTTCAGAAGCCCTGAAGAAGGATTTTCTTGTTGTATGTTTACAGAAATACTGGAAGAGGGTCTTGCTGATGTTTTCAGGGGTCCTAGGACTGTTCTGCAGACAGAGGATGAATTAATGAAGAGACTGGCAATGTATCTTGTGGCCTTGTTAAGCTTTGTCTCCCCAGGAACAGAGATTGCTGAGAACTTGCAGGTCAAGATGAAGAAAAGACCTCTCTTTGGGTATTAAATGCTGTGATGATATCTTAAGCTTGTTGTAACTCTGGGGTAGATGGCCTATTCAGTTGTGATCCAAGGGTGGGAAACTTTTGACTTTTTTGTGCTCTGTGACTGATGAAATGAATGTACTTTGCTTATGATTGGAAACTAATATCCATTTGAGAAGAAGGGCTTTGTGATTGACTAAATGAATGTAATGCTGAGGGGTGGAGTAGTACTTAGAAGAGGGACTTTGTGATTGACTAAATGAATGTAATGTCCAGGGGTGTAGTAGTACTTGGAGATTATTGAATTACATTTGGTGGATGCTGTATTTTGAATTATGCTATATTTTGATTTTCTCTGTTCTTAATTTGTCACTGAATAAATGGAGAGCAGCTATGCTGGTGTTTTGAACCTTGAGAATTTGCCTTTGCTTAGCATTACAGACCTGTTGGAACAAATTGTTCACATCCATCTATTCTACTGGCAAAGTCTTCCCATGCTTTTGCTAGACACCCCCCTAACTCACTGATGGGTTTGAGGCCTGTTGGTTATCCTCAACCTGGTTTAGCCCATCTGCCACGATGGTTTAACAGAGTGTAGCCACTACACATTTTATAGCTTCTTGGAGTCACAGGGGACAGTTGGGGGGTATGTGGACACTAGCCCTCACATCAGAGGGAGTAGTCCTCCCTGAACACCCCATACACCCTACTTAAGAGATACAGGGCACCAGGAATTTACTTCAGTGAATTATAAATACAAAAGGAAAGAACACAGGCATTTGGGCACATGTAAAATCAGAGGAAATGGGCATCTCGGCTCTCGGGCCCAGCCACCCCCTCCTCCTTCATCTTTTCTGCATCCCCAGTGACTCCAAAGCAGCATTGGAGATTCGTGGACTGTGGCCCGTCAACAGCCCGGCCAGGACAAAATCCAAAGGTATTTTTGCACAAACAGTGTGATGTACAGCAAGAAAGATGAGTCTTCTGTTCCTGTTGTGAAGATTTCTGACAATGTTCCAGAGAGCCAGGATAATGAAAAGGAAAATGCAAATAACAACTTGTTGAATATTACAGAGGGCATGAAAGTTGAATTAAGTGTACCAAACATGTTACAGGACACACAAATTCACACAACCAAGACACAAAGGAAGGAGGAAGTTAAAAATTTGGGGAAGACAAGTAGTGTGAGTCAGAAAGCTGTGGAAGATTCTTCACCTGAAAGTCACCAGTCACTGATTCCTAAATTACAGGCTGCGGCAACTCCTGTTGCTGATTCTCTTCGTTTTGACAAACAGTCAGTCAAATCAGAGTTGCTGGATCAATTGAGGAAACATGAGAAAGACTTCAGAGCACACCAAGGACAAGAAACAGTTAAAATAAGTGACATAATTTTAGATATGAAAATTGCCAAGTCATGTGTATCTTGAATTTATGCCAGACCAGACCATCAGATTCAGTTTGATGAAGGACATGGATTTTTGTTGCAAAAGAGTTGTTGGAAAATGATTCTAGGAAATGGAAAGGATTATTCATGGGAAGGAGCCTTAATGTTTTCCCTGTGGCTGAAACAGCTCCTGAAGAGGCACCTGAAACAGAGACATCACCAACACTTTGGGATGTGGAATTACCTAAACAGTTAGACAAAGTTTATCAACAACTTCCCCAGAATGCTCTTGAAGAGATGATCCAGTGGACAAAAGAGGGAAAACTGTGGATGTTCCCAACTAACAATGAAGCTGGTATTGATGATGGTGCTGCTTTTCATGAACATATGTTCTTGAATAAATACCTAGAAGATTTTCCAAAGCAAGGACCAATTCATCATTTCATGGAACTAGT
Organism: Petaurus breviceps papuanus; assembly: GCF_028583685.1. Classification (NCBI taxonomy): domain Eukaryota; kingdom Metazoa; phylum Chordata; class Mammalia; order Diprotodontia; family Petauridae; genus Petaurus; species Petaurus breviceps. The sequence goes on along the minus strand of NW_027186304.1, from coordinate 67,698,968 downwards.
TACTTGTGAACTCTCAAAAAAAACCATTTCTAACTGTTAAAGTAAAAAATGAGCATATAGAATGGTTTTGGAAGTATTTCCATGAAAAAAGAATATTCGTGAAGAAAATAACATTCAATTCAACTGAAAACATGGACTTTTTTTTTGGATATGGACACTATAGCAGACTATATAGAGATTTTACTTTCCCCCTCATATTAATTTGTGGTGAATAATTATTGTAATTAATTTGCTTTAAAAAACCTTACATTGTTTAAGAGATTAGCCATGGTAACTAAAAAATAAAAAAAAAATCAGATGAAATAATCCTAATGGTATAGGTGGTTTATTCTGTATGTAAAATAAATCATATCCCTGAAGTCTTGTTTTTTAATCTACTTATCTTATGGCTAAAGATCATACTAGACAAGTTCACAGCAAAGACAAAAAATGAGGAGCTATAGCAGGACTGACAGTGTAGACAAAGATGCAGTGAGGCTCTCACCTCTGGCAAGTATGGGGCCTAAAAATAATTTTTAAGTACTCTTCATAGAGTCTTATCATTTTTGCATTTCTGCCCCAATCAAGTTACTTTTATCTGTGTTCAAAGCCCAGGCTGATCTCACTTTTTTCTTAAAAAGATTAAAGGGACTTGAGAGATTCTTCTTTATTACACAGATTAACAAAGCTAGTGATGTTCTTTTAAGAAAACAAAACAAAAAAACAGTAGAAGAGCTCCAGTGTTGAAACAGAGAATGAAAGGGCACTGAAGAGTCAAAGGGGAATTCTGACCTATCTCAGGAGGTAGGCAGGTGAAATACTGTGACACAGAGGAGAAAGGAAAGAAGGACCATACAACATTTGGAGTTAAGTAAGAGATAGGAGGCTTTTTTCTGATGAAGAGGGAGCCAGACATAGAAAGAAGAGGAAATGATAATGTGGAACCACAGATGATGGATCAGTCATTGTCTCATAAAGAGACAGGTAAGTAGTGGTAGTTAGAGACTCCCTCCTCAGTGGTACTGAAATAGTTATTTGCTGACATAATGATAACAGGCAAGGTCTCCTTCTTTCCTGTATCATGTTGGCTAATCAGTAAACATTTATTATATATCTGCAGTGTGACAGACTTGTCAAACCAGTTGACTGCTAGCTCTGTCACATGATTCATTTAGATACCAATGATACTGCTAAAAGGCATTGCTAAATAAACTTATAATAAGTCTGTATGATCAGTAATCTTTGAAAGATCATGGTAACCGGAAGAGGTACTACAGGAGTACAGATGGGAAAAGATTATTCCTATTTGTAAGAAGAGATTAAAATTGGCTAAAATAGGCCAGCAAACTTAACTTTGATTCCTATTTTAAAAACAGAAAATACTGGGTGGTTGGGGCAGTCTAGAAAAAGAATCTGTGATCAACAAAAAGTGAGTAGTATTTTACCAAGAAAATGCATGCCAAACTGAGCATATTTTCTTTCTTTAAACAGGCTTAACTAAATGAGTAGATCTAAAATCCTGTAGGTAGTAGTTTGCCCCTATATAGTGAAATGCTTGACAGTTTCTTATTTTATTCTTTTAGATAAGATGGAGAGATTGGATCTAGATTGGTATATGATGGGTTGGATACATAACTGGTTGAATGACTGGATCCAAAAAAATAATTGTTAATGTTTCAACTAGGAAGGCGGTCTCTAATGGAGACCCTCAGTGATACAGACTTAATCAGGTTCTTTCACATTTTAATACATGATTTTGGTGAAGACATGCTTTTTAAAAAATAACTCCCTACTTAGAAGATGATAGATATTTGGATAGAAATAATTCATCAAAAGGAACTGTGAATTTCAGTAAACTGCAAGGTTAATATAAGTAGACAGTGATGATGGCTAACTGATGATGACGGCTAAAAAGTTAATGCAATTTTAAACTGCATTGAGTAATAGTATCCATGACCAGAAAGAATATAGTCACAATAGTTTGTTCCCAATTAGATCAAATTTGGAGGGTTTTTTGTTTGTTGGATTAGTTATGAAAGTCACATTTTAAGAATATTGATTAGCTTGTGAATTTCCAGGGAATGGCTTCAAGTTTATGTAACAGGAAATTTTATTGAAGAGACTGGAAAGGGATGGTTTAGAGAAGACATAGGGAAGACATGAGAGCTATATTTATTTATTTCAATTATCTATCAACAGACTTCTAGGTTCTGGGGATACAGCTATAAAGAATAAAACAATTCCTACTTTCAAAGAGTTGAAATTCTAATGGGCTGTCATGTGAACAAGTTCTTGTTTCCTCTTCAAGTGTTAGTACTGGAGTCAGGAAGACTTGAGTTCAAATTTGAACTCAGTGACCCTGAGCAGTAACTTTGTTTGACTCAGTTTCCTCATATGTAAAATGGAGGTAATCACATCACCTACCTTGAAGGGTTTTTGTGAGGATCAAATGAAGTAATGTTTGTAAAGTACAGTGCCTGGTAAAGAGCAAGCACTATATAAATGTTTATTATCAGTATTATCTAGAAGGAATAGGTGAAAGTTGTGGAGTGGCAGATTGTCTTGATAATGGTGAAAAATACTAAATATTTAGGGCTATCTTAAAGTGTGATCAGATGCCCATGGACATAATGGGTGGTCCTTCACCAGAGATTTTCAAGCTGAACCACTTCTCAGGTATGTTGAGAGGGAATTCTTAATCAAGTATTGGTTAGACTATTTGGCCAATGATGTTCGTTCCCACTATGACAATTCTGTTATTCTGTGACTTATACTTCTGTTATCACTTAATGCTCAATTAGCACAGTGCCTGCCAAATGATAGATGCTTAATGCTTGATAATGGACTGACAAGCAGTTCTTCAACAAGTATTAATTAAGCACACAGTAGTTGGTAGGCATTTGATAGGCAGTGGATGTAATGTAATATTTCTTACTTGGAAGGAGTTCCCTTTCTAAAGGGACAAATAAGTGCAAATGTAAATATATGCAGCATAAACAGAAATAAAAGAGAATTTAGGAGGGAGGGCAGTAGCAATGATCTATTTGGAAGCCAATCACTTGTATGTTTTAAATTAGATGTTATACATATAATGTGTTTCTTTTCATACTATTTGGATTTTACAGGAAGTATCCGGGATTAGTCAGCATTTCATGATAATGACATTAATTATCAAGGTGCAGTGTTTGCTATCCAAGGTAACAAATGATGCTTTCAGAATAGAAGTGTAAGCAAACTTCTGTTAATGAATTTACTAATTGTTAGCACATTAACCAGTGTTTGGTATTGCCCATTACACACACACACACACACACACACACACACACACTGTTTGTGTGTATGCATAAACAAAAATATGGCTTCTAAAGGAAAGGCACTGTCTAAATCTATATAAAACTTCATAATCAGAAGAGTCTACCACTAATGGCAATGAGCTACCATTAGCATAACTGAAGACATGGATGTTCTGATATACACTTCTTACACTGTATACCTATTAGAGATACTCCTTGATTTGTTGCTATAATTTGCTGCTGTTTGCAGGACCTGGCACATTATACCTAAGATCAGGCTTTTTAAAAAGGTGTCTCCAGGGCGGCTAGGTGGTGCAGTGAGTAAAGCGCCGGCCCTGGAGTCAAGAGGACCTGAGTTCGGTTCTGGCCTCCGACACTTAACACCCACACACACACACAAAAAAAACTAGCCTTGTAACCTTGGACAAGTTAGTTAAATGCAATCGCCCTCAAAAAAACAAACGAAAAAAAGGTGTCTCCCTTGGTAACTGCATTGACCTTACCCATAACTACTGAAGCAGGTTTTTCTCTTTTTAGCCATTCAGAACTTTTTGCTTTTTTCAGTAGGGTAAAAGAATACAAGCTTATGCAGATACAAAATGAATATAAAATATCTGATCAATTGGACTCAATTCAACAAATCAGCAAGCATTTTAAAAATATGTTATTGATATCTTTTTTTCTTTTGGATTTTATTTATTTATATCTTTTGTTTTCGTATCACGATTATTTCTAAAATCATCCTTCCTTCCACTGGATGAGCCATTCTTTGTCAGAAAAAAAATAATGAAAAAGAATGAAGAATCAATACAGCAAAACTGACTAGCACATTAAATAAGTTTGTCAATTTATGCCACATGCAATACCACCACCTCTGCAAAAGAGCTACATTTTCTCATGTCTTCTCCAGAGTCAAGTTTGGTCTTTAGAATTCAGCTTCCTTTTTTATCTCTTTCATATAATTCTTTCTATTTATGTTGTTGCAGTTATTATAGGTATTGTTTTGGGGGCTCTACTTATTTAACTCTTGACCAATTAATATAAGTTCTCCCATGCTTCTCTAAATTCTTCATATTAATCTTTTCTTATGGTAAAATTATGTTATGTTACATTCAGATATGGTGATTTTTTTAGCCATTACCAGTTAATAGGCTTTTATTTTCACAAACTTTATTAAGTACTAATTCTGTGCCAAAAACAGTTCTAGATGGTTTTTGTCCTCAAGAAGGAATCAAGGCTATATACTGTGAAGTTCAGTTAAATCACTACATAGGAAGTGCCCCTTGAGCACTTCCTTGAAAGGAAGCTTCTAAGAGCAGAATTTAGAAGGGAGAACATTCCAGATGTGATGGACAACCTTTATATAGGCATAGATGGAGATTGATTGTCATGTGCAGGGAACATTAAGTAGGCCAATTTGCCTAGAACTTGGAGTATGTGAGAGGAAGTAATATGTCATCAGCCCAGAAAAGCAGAGTAAAGTCAGACTGTGAAGAACTTTAAATACCAAACAAAGGAGTTGCATTTTAATCAAAAGGCAGTAGTCAGCCATATGAAGCTTCATTAGTAGAAAATTCACATGGTAAGATTTATGCTTTAGGCTAGGGGGGAAAAAAGCAGAAAGCAAAAGGGAAATATAGAATCCATTGAATTTTTCCACCCAACACTTTCATCATTTTTCCAAGAGACCTTGGAAATCTAGGAGACCTGGGCTCACTTCCTCTTTCTAACACATACTGGCTATGTGACCTCTTGCTATCCCAAACATCTCTTTAGGACTAAATGGCAGAATAGTTGCCAATTTGTATTATACAAATTGTTGTCATTTTCCTGAATAAGAGTTCTCTTTACCATGACTCAAATGATCAGTCCCTCCCTCCCCACACTCAAAAGAATATATTCGTACGAGATATGTCTGGATATGTGTACATGTATATGTGTGAATATACATTTGTGGATTTTTTAATCATGTCTGTGGCTTTATAGGGATCTTCTAGCATAGAAATATGTGTATGCATGTGCTTGCACATGTTTTTGCATGTAGATAACTGAACCTGTTATTTCATTAGTGATGTTACTCTTGATGTAGAAACTTCTTCCACCAATGCAGATCAATAATTCTTCTATTACTTACAGACTTAGAGTATTTCTCAGAATTTTTTATTTATTTATAAGAAAATTTATTTATATTTATTTATTAAAAATTAAATTAAAAATTATTTATAAAAAATTTATTTATTTACAAGAAAATAATATTTCTTAGAATATTCTCTAAGAGAGCAAGTTATTTAACTGAGTACTACAGTAGTTAGTACCTTAGAGAATTAGTCAACTCTCCAAGTCTGAGGCTAGATTCAGGATCAGGCACAGCTCAGCATCCTTAACTAGAGTAATGAAATCAGAAGTCTAGTGAACATGTGTGTGTGTGTGTGTGTGTGTAACATATTATACATAAATACAAACACATACTGAAGTGACAGAGTATGCTGAATATGGAGCTGGCCTCAAAGCCATGAAGACCAGTGTTCAAGTCCTGCTTCTGATACATACTGGCTATGTGACCCTACTGTGTCAGTCAGTAAACATTTACTAAGCTCTTACTCTGTGCCAAGTGCTGTACAAAGCACAAGGATACAAAGGAAAGTAAAAATAATCCTTCCCTCAAGGGGTTTATAATCTAAAGGGCAAGACAAGATACAAGCAAGTAACACAGTATACAGTGTAGATAGAAGATAACCTCAAAGGGGAAAGGTGTAGAGCCTGTGGGGACTTGGAAAGGCCTGTTGCAGAATATGAACTAATAAGGACTTATAGTAGGGCTGTAGCTGTCAAAGGAGAGAGAAAGGAACATATATAAGAGATGTGGTGAAAGTATGTTAGTGACCTAAGCAACTTTTATAAATCTATAAGATGCAGGAAAGTGCTAACCTGCATTGGTAGAGGGATATTCCTCACCTAAGAGTTTACTGTATCATTGAAAATATAGGTATAACACAGAAAGACACATACATATATGCTATAGGTCCAGTCTATATACATAGCGTATCTATTAGATATCCAATCCACACACATAAAAGAGGTGCAAAACATGCATATATGTAACATGTATATTGCACATCCATTACACATGCATACACACATGTAACTATATAAGTCCAATCCATATATATACTCTCTCTCTCTCTCTCTCTCTCTCTCTCTCTCTCTCTCTCTCTCTC
>NW_027186304.1:67669651-67692468 GCF_028583685.1 Petaurus breviceps papuanus | reverse complement strand
AGCAAAGATACCTGAAGTATTAAACAAGCTCATTTGTAACAAAAGAATAGTTTTTAGCAGATTAGATTTTTGCATTACAGTTTAAAGTATGGAAAAAGGATACTTGCTTTATGGGAGAAAGATGATTCATGATCATAAAACAGTTGTTATAGAACATAGTAAGAGGAAAAAAGGTTGAAAAGGATAGCAATAGAGGGGAACAGGTAGGAATACACAGTAAAGAACAAAACAAGTTTAATTTCTTGTGAGTTAGGTAGGCAGCTAGGATGGTAAATTAGGTAGGAGAAGTTTGATGGAATCAATCAGTTTGACAGAAACATTATGGAAGAGCTTAAAACTGACAGTACTAGAGAGCCATTTCCATTCCTGAGTTTCCACATCCAGATTAAAATGGGCCTAACCAATAAAGCAAAGTAGCCGAAATAGTATTTAGAAAATAAAAATTGATTCTCTTTTGTAATTGATTCTAGTCTGTATTATTGCTGATATTTTGTATAACTGCCTGTCATATTTGTCTTTGAATTACATTCAGATGTTTATAGGTTCACAAGTTCAGTCTTTCTCTCTGAATTAAATTTCAGTTTTCCTATAAATTAAAAGAAACCTGTTATCTTCATACCACTAGCTGTCCTTGTACAATTAGAGGAAATCTGTTAACTATATACCATTAGATATTCTTACAGGTAGATGAAGTTAATCAGAATTTCCTAGCAACAAGATAGGAAGAGGGGTTGTCGCTAGCCCCTCCTTCCTGAATTCCAACCAGTCATATTGTCATTCATGTCTGTGATACTTCTGACCTTGTAAACAATGGTAATTTCATGCCTATCTGTGATTCTGCTTCTACTTTTTAGATGCTCCCCCTTTTGTCTGTAAACATGATATTTCAGCACTCATAGCTTGCTCAGGAGGCTGAGACCTTGTTTATTGGTATTGACTTTGCTAATAAATTGACTGTGATCAGGAACTTGTTCCTCAGTTTACCTTAATTTCAGTTGCAACCATATGAATAAAAAGGTTATAGTTAAAATGTGTGCTGTTATATGTAATTATTCTTCACCATGTTTACATGATACAGCAACATTTATATACTGATAACTGTCAATTTTATTTTTCATTTGTTAAAGGTCACTTTAATCTGAAAACTTTTTCCTATCCATTTTTGCACTTTCTCCTTTTTTCTTCCCTATGCTTTTATCCTTCCTTCCCCTACACATGCTTTTAAAACTCACCACCCATACCAGCAGCTTAAAATGTTCTCTAGTATGGGAAGTTTGAGAATATTGGAGAAATAGTAAGTAAAATCCTCCTTCCTCCTTCATATTGTACATCTGAATTCTGGTTAAGTTAAGAGCTTCTTCCTCTAATACTTTTAATTCTAATCCTTGTGGAGTCTGAATTCATTGCTTCCATTAAAACAGTGGGTCTCCTTAATGCTAAAAAGCAGTGACCCAGATAGCAGATAGCACAATGGATTAATATGGTGACTTTGTGACTTTCAAGCTTTACTTTCAAATCTGACTGTTCGTTTTGATCACTTCGTAGTCAATTAATCAGGTCAAATTGGCAAAGAAAAGGCAGGGATTCTTCTGAGCTCCCCCCAAATTCCTCTGGACACCTTTAACTAATGCCCCAAAACAAATCTTGAGTGGCAAAACACAAGAAAGAATGAAGTGAAAAATGTTCCAGCCCAAGACAACTTAGAAGGTCATCAGGAAAGGTCTGTTGTACCAGGGTGGCAATAGTTCACAGTTCAGTGCAGGCTGTGCCGGTAGTGGTGGTTTCTAGACCTCTTAGACCATAGACAGTAAGGGGGTCAGGCAACTGCTCAGAAGGAGATTACAGATGTCTTTTGCTGGCCCCAGGGGCAGGACTGTTGCCCACACTCAGCTCTGGGTCACAGTCCTGAATCTCAGTCCCAGGGGGAGGAGGAGCACTAGCACACCAGAGCTTGTAGCCACAGTGGAATGGGAATCCTTGTCACATTTCCTGGGTGGAAAAGAGTGCTTTTGATCTCTCAAAGACAGTGCACAGTAAAGCAGAGTAGTATACATGCCTCTCCCTAGATCATGCCACCTTGTAAGAACCAAAAACTTAAAGGTCGGGGCAGCCAGGTAGCACAGCGAGTAAGAGCACTGGCTCTGGTGTCAGGATGACCTGGAGATTGAATCCCGGACTCAGACACTTAGCACCCACCCAGAAACACCTGGCCGTGTAACCTTGAGCAAGTTACTTAACTCCAATTGCTTAGGGACGGCCAGGTAGCACAGCGAGTAAGAGCACCAGCTCCAGTGTCGGGATGACCTGGAGATCAAAGCTGGGCTCAGATACTCAGCACCACAAACAGAAATAACTGGCCATGTAACCTTGAGCAAGTTACTTAACCCCGAATGCTTTAAAAAAAAAAAAACTTACAGCGGCACTGTGGTCGCAGGCCGGGTAGGCGCGGCGGATGCGGGCCGGGAAGGCGCGGCAGCAGCGGCTCGGCAGCACGCGGATGCAGGCCGGGAAGATGCGGCGACGGCGGCACGGTGGCCTGAGCAGGAAGGCGCAGCGGCGGTGTGGCGGAGCGCAGACGCAGGCCGGGAAGGGGCCTGATCAACTCTGAGGGCAAGTCTTCCCACCAACCACAAGGTCCACTACCAGGCCTATCACCAAAGGGCTGGGACTGGAAAGAGCAAGGTAAGAAGAAAAGACAGGGGCCCCTATACTGGACAGCAAACACTCCTGGGGCTACCACATCATAGCACAGAAATCTTTTTTTAAAAAGCCCCTTTCAGGACCTCCAAAGATGAGGATGACAGAGTGAACCCCACTTGCTCCAAACCCCACCTCTGACCCTGAAAATATAGTAACTATTGTCAAGGGCAAAACCCTCTACAGTAAAAGCTTGGGATCCTAGAGGAAGGGCATGGTTAGGACCCTGCCTCAAAATGGGTAGAAAGCAGACTACAAAGACAAAGACTCTAGAGTCCTACTATCCTCAGAGGGAGGAACCAACCTCAGAGGGAGACAATGTGGACTCCACACCCACAGCTGAAACTTCAACAGGGAATGGATCCCAAGCACAGAAGGCTCTCCTAGATGAGATCAAAAGGAACTTTGAAAGCAAAATGAGAGAGATAGAAGAGAAAATGAATAATTCTCTCAAAACAAAAATAGCAGAATTCGAAAAGCATTATAATGAGGAAAACATCTCTCTAAAAAGGAAAGTGTATGATATGGAAAAGGAGCTTCAAAAATTAACCAAGGAAAATGATTTGCTAAAAACCAGAATTAAACAAATGGAAACAAATAACTCTATAAGGAACCAAGAAGTAGCCAAGCAAAACAACAAAAATGAAAAATTAGAAAAAGAGGTAAAATACCTCAAAGAAAAAATAACTGACCTGGAAAACAGATCCAGGAGAGATAATCTGAGAATCATAGGCCTACCAGAAAATTATGATGAAAAAATGAGCCTGGACAACATTCTCCAAGAGCTCGTTAAGGAAAACTGCCCTGAGATACTTGAACCTGAGGGGAAAATAGAAATCGACAGAATCCACCGGACACCTGCTGTAAGAGATCCCAAACTGAAAAATCCTCGAAATGTTGTGGCCAAACTCCAGAACTACCAGATAAAAGAGAAAATACTTCAAGCGGCCAGAAAGAAACAATTCAGATATCGAGGGTCCACAGTGAGGATTGCACAGGATTTGTCAGCCTCCACACTGAAAGATCGGAGGCAGTGGAATACAATTTTCAGGAAAGCAAAACAGCTTGGATTACAACCAAGGATCACATACCCAGCGAGACTGAGCATATTCTTCCAGGCAAAGAGATGGTCATTCAATGATATAACAGAGTTCCAGACCTTCTTGATAAAAAAGCCAGAACTCAATGGAAAATTCAACCTCCAATTACGAGAAGCAACAGTGACTTAAAAAGGTAAACAAGGAGAACACACATCATTTTAGAGGGAAAGAGGGGAGGGAGAGGAGCTTCGCATGAGATCTGTTCCTGTCATTCTTGATGCGAAGAAAAAATAGCATACCTCATTAAGTATAACAATATCCTACAGGTAGTAGGAGGGGGAAAGGGTTACAAAAGGGGGGTGGGAGTGGTTTGTAGAGAGGGAAGTAGTAAGGGGAAAAGGGGAGGAAAAGGGAGGGGGGCCGAAAAGGGAACACTGAGGGAGGCGGTAGTCAAAAGGAAAACTATTAAGGGGGGGAAGGGAGAAGGGAGGAAAAATATGAACATTAACAGGGGCAGGAATAGGATAAGGGGAAAGAAACAGATAACAATCATAACTGTAAATGTGAATGGAATGAACTCTCCTATAAAACGGAGACGGATAGCAGAATGGATTACAAATCATAATCCTACAATACGCTGTTTACAAGGAACACATTTGAAACAGAGGGATACACACAAGGTAAAGATAAAAGGTTGGAGTAAAATATATCATGCCTCAGCTAAAGTAAAAAAAGCAGGGGTAGCAATCCTTATCTCAGATAAAGCAAATGCAAAAATTGACCTAATTAAAAGAGATAAGGAAGGAAACTATATCCTGTTAAAAGGCACCATAGAGAATGAAGCAATATCACTACTTAACATATATGCACCAAGTGGTGTAGCTTCCAAATTCCTAGAGGTGAAGCTAACGGAATTAGAGGAAGAAATAGATAGCAAAACTATACTAGTGGGAGACCTTAATCTCCCCCTATCTGAACTTGATAAATCCAACCTCAAAATAAACAAGAAAGAAGTTAAGGAGGTGAACAGGATTTTAGAGAGGATAGGTATGATAGATCTCTGGAGAAAACTGAATGGGGATAAAAAGGAATATACTTTCTTCTCAGCGGTTCATGGCACATACTCAAAAATCGACCATGTTCTAGGGCATAAAAACCTCACAATTCTATGCAGTAAGGCAGAAATATTAAGCACATCATTCTCAGATCATGATGCAATAAAAATTACATGCAATAAAGGGCCAGGGAAAGACAGACTAAAAACTAACTGGAAATTAAACAATTTAATCCTAAAGAATGAGTGGGTCAAACAAGAAATTATAGAAACAATCAGTAATTTCATTCAAGAGAATGATAATAATGAGACAACATACCAAAATCTGTGGGATGCATTAAAGGCAGTTCTTAGGGGAAATTTTATATCCCTGAGTGCATACGTGATTAAATTAGAGAAAAGGGAGCTCAACGAATTGGGTATGCAATTAAAAAACCTGGAAAAAGAACAAATTCAAAATCCCCAATTAAATACTAAACTAGAAATATTGAAGACTAAAGGAGAGATTAATAAAATCGAAATTAAGAAAACTATTGAACTAATAAATAAAACCAAGAGCTGGTTTTATGAAAAAACCAACAAAATTGATAGACCCTTAGTCAATATGATAAAAAAAAAAGAAAGAAGAAAACCAAATTATGAGTATCAAAAATGAAAAGGGTGAATCTACCTCCAATGAAGAGGAAATCAAAACAATAATTAGGAATTATTTTTCCCAATTGTATGCACATAAATTTGACAATCTTAGGGAAATGGATGAGTATTTAGAAACATACAAATTGCCCAGATTAACTGAAGAGGAAGTAAATTACTTAAATAATCCCATCTCAGAAAAAGAAATTGAACAAGCCATCAGTCACCTCCCTAGGAAAAAATCTCCAGGGTCAGATGGATTCACTAGTGAATTCTATCAAACATTTAAAGAACAATTGATTCCAATACTCTACAAATTATTTGGGAAAATTATTGAAGAAGGAGTCCTACCAAATTCTTTTTATGACAAAAATATGGTACTGATACCTAAATCAGGAAGAGATACAACAGAGAAAGAAAATTATAGACCAATCTCCCTCATGAATATAGATGCAAAAATTCTAAATAAAATACTAGCCAAAAGACTACAGCAACTTATCTCAAGAATAATACACTTTGATCAGGTAGGATTTATTCCAGGAATGCAAGGATGGTTTAATATTAGGAAAACCATCAGTATAATTGAGCATATCAACAATAAAACTAGCAGAAACCACATGATCATCTCAATAGATGCAGAAAAGGCTTTTGACAAAATACAACATCCATTCCTATTAAAAACATTAGAAAGTATAGGAATAAATGGAGCCTTCCTTAAAATAATAGGTAGCATCTATTTAAAGCCATCAGCAAGTATTATAAGTAATGGGAAGAAGTTGGAAGTATTTCCCATAAGATCAGGGGTGAAACAAGGGTGTCCACTATCACCCCTCTTATTCAATCTGGTACTAGAAATGTTAGCAGTAGCAATTAGAGAAGAAAAATAAATCAAAGGAATCAAGTTAGGCAAAGAAGAGACCAAGCTATCACTCTTCGCAGATGATTTGATGATATACTTAGAGAATCCTAGAGAATCAAGTAAAAAACTGCTTGAGACAATAAATAAATTTGGCAAAGTTGCAGGATATAAAAGAAACCCACATAAATCCTTGGCATTCCTATATATTTCCAATGAAATTCAACAACAAGAAGTAGAAAGAGAAATCCCATTTAAAGTTACTGTAGACATTATAAAATATTTGGGAATCTACCTGCCAAAACAAACCCAGGACCTGTATGATCATAACTACAAAACACTTTTCACACAAATAAAGTCAGATCTAACTAATTGGAAAAATATCAATTGCTCATGGCTGGGTCGAGCTAATATAATAAAAATGACAATTTTACCTAAATTAAATTACATATTTAGTGCCATACCAATTAATTTACCAAAAAACTACTTTATAGAGTTAGAAAAAATAGTAACAAAATTCAACTGGAAGAATAAACGGTCCAGAATATCAAGGGAATTAATGAAAAAAAAATGCTAGGGAAGGTGGACTAGCTTTACCAGATTTCAATCTGTACTATAAAGCAGCAGTCATCAAAACTACCTGGTACTGGCTTAGAAATAGAGAAGTGGATCAATGGAATAGATTAGGCACACGAGATTCAGAAGTCAACGACTACAGTAATGTATTGTTTGATAAACCCTCAGACACTGGTTTTTGGGATAAGAACTCACTGTTTGACAAAAACTGCTGGGAAAACTGGAATACAGTATGGCAGAAACTGGACATAGACCATTATCTAACACCATATACCAAAATCAAGTCTAAATGGGTTCATGATCTAGGTATAAAGGTTGATACTGTAAGCACTCTGCTAAAACAGGGAATAGTTTACCTATCAGACTTGTGGAGAGGGAATGACTTTATGACAAAACAGGAATTAGAGAACATTATAAAATGTAAAATGGATAATTTTGACTACATGAAATTGAAAAGTTTCTGTACAAATAAAGCCAATGTAACCAAGATTAAGAGGGAGTTGGGAAATTGGGAATCTTTACAATCTATGTCTCTGACAAAGGACTCATCTCTAAAATATACAGAGAACTGAGTCAAATGTATAAGAATACAAGTCATTCCCCAATTTATAAATGGTCAAAGGATATGAACAGGCAGTTTTCAGAGAAAGAAATTAAAGCTATCTATAAGCACATGAAGAAATGCTCTAATTCACTATTGATTAGAGAAATGCAAATCAAAACAACTCTGAGGTACCACATCTCACCAGTCAGATTGGCTAAGATGACAAAACAGGAAAATGACAAATGCTGGAGAGGATGTGGGCAAACTGGAACACTAATGCATTGTTGGTGGAGTTGTGAACTGATCCAGCCTTTCTGGAGATCAATCTGGAATTATGCCCAAAGGGCTATAAATACTTTCATACCCTTTGATTCAGCAATACCACTCCTAGGGTTATATCCCAAAGAGATTATAGAAATGGGAGAAAGACCCATATGTACAAAAATGTTTATAGCAGCTCTTTTTGTTGTGGCAAAGAATTGGAAATTAAGGGGGTGCCCATCAATTGGGGAATGGCTGAACAAGTTGTGGTATATGCATGTTATGGAATACTATTGCACCATAAGAAACGGGGAGCAGGCGGTCTTCATATTTACCTGGAGAGGCTTAAAAGAACTGATGCTGAGTGAGAAGAGTAGAACCGGGATGAATTTGTACACAATTACAGACACAACGTATGTGTGATGACCAACTTTGATAGACTGGACTCTTCTCAACAATACAGGGATATAAGTCAATCCCAAAAGACGCATGATGGAGAGAAAAACGTGCATCCAGAGAAAGAACCAGAAAGAACTAATTTTATATCCAGGTGGAAGCAAAATACCTGATCTTTTTCGTTGTCTTATTTGATTTTATGTCCTCTTTACCATTTTTCATTCCAGCTGGTACAATCCATCCTTATAACCTGACCATTGTATAATGTGAAAGTATTTATAGATCCTATACTTGATAATAAGCCGCCATGGGGGGGGGGGGGGAGGGGGGGGGAAAAAAAAGTGAAATTAAAGGAATTGTGGAATTGAATCCTGTAAACTAAAAGGAAACAAACAAATTAATAAATTAAAGTTTAAAAAAAAACTTAAAGGTCCCCAGAATTACCTCTGAAAATAGCTGCACAAAATAACCTGAAGGTTGGGACAGTGCCCTTTCCACTCTACAAGCAGAACCCTACTTTAGAATGGAGTTAAGAGTCAAGAAATAGGCTGAAAAGGGACCAAATAGCAGAAAAAGATCCTGACTCTAGAAAGTAACTATGGTGACAAAGAATATCAAAACATAAACTCAGAAGGAGAAAACAAAGTCAAAACTTCTGCATCCAAAACTTTAAAGAAAAATGTGAATTCAGGCCATGGAAGAGCTGAAAGGGAGTTTTAAATCAAGTAATAGAGGTAGAGGATGAATTGAGAAGAGAAATTAGAGTGATGCAAGAAAATCATGAAAAAGAAGTCAATGGTTTGGCATAGGAGGCACAGAAAATTACTGAAGAAAACAACATCCTAAAATATAAGACAAATGGTAAAGGAGGCACAAAAATCCAATGAAGAGAAGAATGCTTTGGAAAGCAAAATTGGCCAAATAGAAGAGGAGGTATAGGGTGAGGACTAATGGTGATTTCTGAAAAAAAAAATTCCTTAAAAATTAGAATTCGGCAAGTTAATAACTTTGTGAAACAGCAAGAAACAATGAAACAAAATCAAAATAATAAAAAAATAAAAGAAAATGTGAAATATCTCATTGGAAAAAAAACTCAACCTGGAAAATAGATCCAGAAGAAATAATCTAAGAATTAATTGGACTACCTGAAAACCAGGATCAAAAAAAGAGCCTAGACATGATATTTCAAGAAATTATGAAGGAAAACTGCCCTGATATTCTAGAGCCAGAGAGTAAAATAGATATCAAAAGAATCCACTGGTCATCTCCTGAAAGAGGTCCCAAAATGAAAACTCCCAGGAATATTGTAGCTAAATCCAAGAGCTCCCAGATCAAGGAGAAAATATCATAAGCAGCCAAAAAGAAACAATTCAGATGTCATGGAGCCACATTCAAAATAACACAAGATTTAGAAGCTTGTACCTTAAAGGATCAGAGGACTTAGAATATGATATTCTGGAGGGCAAAATAGCTAAGATTGTAACCCATAATCACCTACCCAGCAAAACTGAGTATAATCCTTCCAGGCAGAAAAAAAATTGATATTCAGTGAAATAGAGAACTTTCAAACATTCCTGACCAAAAGACCAGAACTTGATTAGATAATATGAATTTCAAATATAACACTTAAAAAAAGGATATAAAGGTTACTAAGAAAGATAAATCATAAGGTATTCAATAAATTTAAACAGATTATATTCCTACATGGGAAAATGATACTTAAAACTACTAAAAACTTTCTCATTAGTAGGACAGTTAGAGTAAATATACATAGAGAGCATAGGTATGAGTTGAATTGGTACTGAATAGAAGATTATCTCAAAAAAAAGGAGTGAGAAAGAAGAATGCACTGGGAGATGGGAGATGTAGAATGGGGTAAATTATCTGATATAAAAGAGGCCCCAAAAGGATTTTACAGTGGAGAGGAAATTGGGGGAGGGATAATACATGAACCTTAATGTCATTGGAAATGACTCAAAGAGAGAATAGCATACATACTCAGGTGTATAAATCTCTCTTACCATACAGGAATGTATGAGGAGAGGGAACTCAAACAAGGGAGAACAGATTGGGGGAGGCAAAAGTCAGCAGCAAAACACTTGAGAATGTACAGGCTAAAAGGAGAGAGAAGGTAGGATAAACAAGGAAAATCGGATGGAGGGAAATACATAGTAATCGTTATTGTGAAAAAAAATTTACAAGTGTCTTTGATAAAGACCTCATTTCTCAAATGTATAGAAAAGTGAGTCAAAGCTATTGAAATAAGAGCCTTTCCTCAATTGATAAATGGTCAAAGGATATGAACAGTCAGTTTTCAGATGAAGTAATCAATGCTATCTATAATGATATGAAAAAATGCTCTAAATCACTATTGATTAGAAAAATTCAAATTAAAAAAACTCTGAACTACCACCACATACCAATAAGATTGACTTATGTGATAGAAAAAGAAAAAATGTTGTGGGGGATGTGGAAAAATTGGAACATTAATAAATGTTCTGATGTTGAAGTTGTATGCTGATTCAACCATTCTAGAAAGCAATTTGGAACTATGCCCAAAAAATTATATACCATAAAATGCTGCCAGTAATATCATTACTAGGTCTGTATTCCAAAGAGATTCAAAAATGTGTAGAAAAAATATTTATAGCAGTTCTTTTAGTGGTGACAAAGAATTGGAAATTGAGGGAATGTCTGAGAAAGTTGTTGTATATGATTGTGATAGAATCCTATTGTGCTGTAAGAAATGATAAGCAGGATGTTCTCCAGAAAAAACCTGAAAAGACTTATATTAACTGATGCAAAGTGAAATGAGTTCTCTCCTGTGAGAATCAGGAGAACATTTTACATAGGAACAATAATATTGTATGATAATCTACTATGGATAACTTAGCTATTTTCAACAAGACAGTGATCCAAGAGAGTTCTGAAGGACTTAGGATGAAAAGTGCTATGTATCTCCAGAGAAAGAATTGGTGGAGCCTGAATGCAGATTGAAGATACTTTTTCTTTACTTTTTGGGGGTTTTGTCTTTGTTTTCTTTCACATCATGACTTACATTGAAATGGGTTTTGCATCACTACATATCTAAAACCTATGTCAAAATGCTTTCCTTCTCAATGGAGGGCTGGGGAGATGGAGAATGACAGAATTTGAAACTCAAAATTTGAAGAAAAAAAGGTTAAAATTGCTTTTACATGTAATTGGGGAAAAATAAAACATTAAATATTAAATTAAAAACTATGTGATGAACCTGGAAGTTATTACATCATATGAGCTAGTTCTGGCCTATATAGGATTTAACCAAGGACCATACAGTATTCCTCTAAATCCTTTCTGCAGTATGCTAGGAATGAGAAACAGAGTTTAATGAATTGATACGTCCAGTGCAATCACTAATAATTGTTTAATTTTGTCAAGTGCTCTTATAATCATCAACATTTTGAAACATACACCATGCAAAACTCTTAGCGATATGTGCTTACATTTAATTAACGTGGAAAGAACATAAATCTCATTAATCAGATCATGAGTAGCAGAATGTAAATGTTCACTTTTGAAATGCCTTTTTTTGCTTGTTACATAACAAAACATTTTTGCTGACTTAAATTCTCAGGATTATTTTAAACTTGGAATGATATTTAGATCAGCAAGGCATATTTCAGTCTAAAGAAAGCAAATCACTTTTTGCTAGAAACATGTTTGTGGAAAATTATTCATTTCCATTTTTCCTTTTGTAGATGCTAAATATACAGAGTACATAAGAAGCTCAATATAGTTCCCGCCCTCAGATGGCAGCCATGAGACCAAGGCTTCAGCCTGTAGATATTAGGCAGCCAGAAATGATACAGCATGGTCAGCTGACTGCCATTAACCAGTCACAGCTCACTTCACAACTTGGTGGGAATGTAGTGAGAAACAATGTTTCCTATCATTTACTGTCATTGCCTGAAAGCAAGTTTGCAATTCCATTGTCATCCAGCTCAGTCCATGAAGATGAAGGGGGATAATACCACTAAGGTATGGCAAGACTTTCTTATGAGCCAATGAATAAGTTAGACGTTTACAATTTTAATTTTAGTGTCTTCCTGCCTAGATTATGACAGGCAAAAGTTGTGAGTGTAAGAGGGAGTCACAGAAAGTGCTGGGAGAGAACACATACTGAAATGACTAACCAGTTTGCTTCTCCTGAGGTTAATCTTTTAAGAAACAACACAGCAGTTGTAATGTTAGAATAAATTCCATAGATAAAAGAGTCTTAAGATTTGCAGAAGGAATAATAGAAAGTTGCCTTTCTAGGAACCAGCTTGCTTTTTTAACCAGAAAATACGTTGATTCTTAAAAAAAAAAAATAAGAATGCTTATAAAGTGAATATAGAATTTTATAGTGGGAATTGCAGAATATCAAATTCAAAAGAGACTTCAGAGATCATCAAATCCAATCCCTGCCTGAATAAGAAATCCCATCCAAGCTATACCTAACAAGGACCCATTCAGAATCTATTTTATGAGGCAGCTACTTCTCCCTTTAGAGAACTCTCCTTGTTCAGAAGCTTTTCTTGACAAAGTCAAAAATATCTTCTGCAATTTCCACTTATTGTTTCTATATCTGTTCTCTGGGGCCAAGCAGAATGAGTTTAATCCCTCTTCCACAAGATAACCCTTCAAATACTTGAAGATAAGAAGAATTAAAGAATTCAATTATATTCCTATCAATTAAACAAGTATTTATTAATCCACTATTGGAATGGTGGACAGAAACATAACAAGGAAATAGTCCTTGTACTCAATGAATTTGCATTTTACCAAAGGAAACAATAAATATGCAAATATATAAACAACATATGCACAAAGTAAATCCAAAATAATTGCAGAAGGACAGAAAAAGCACCAATAACCAGAGGGATCAAGGAAGGCTTCCTATAGCAAGGGGCAGTGAAGCTGAACTTGGGATTCCAAGAAGCAGAGGTGAGTGAAGTGGGATGTTTTCATCCTAAATTTTCACTTCTTAAGGCTAAGCATTGTCAAGTCCTTCAAACAGTTCTCATGGAGCATGATCTTGTGACCTTTTACCATCTTGGTTGCCCTTTTTTGGAAATTCCAGATTATTAAGGCCCTTCCTAAAATAGATTCCCAGAACTTGACATAATATTCAAGCTATAGTATGACTACAGCAGAACATAGCAGGATTCTTACCTCCCTATGTATACTGTGCTCTTCTTAATGCAACCTAAAATCACATTAGCTTTTTGGATCTCCATATCGACTCATCTGTTGAGTCATCTTTAGCTTGTAATCCACTAAAAGCCCCATATCTTTTTCAGGCAAACTATCTTGTGTTTTTGAAGTTATTTTTTTTTAAGTATAATGACTGTGAATTTTATCTTGTTATTTTTAGCCCAGTGTTCTACCCTGTTGTGATTGTTTTTGGGGGAAATAGGTTCCCAACTTTGTCATTCAGTGTGTTCACTGCTTAGTGCCATGGGCAGCTTTGATAAGCATGCCATTTTTAGTCAATAATAATATTGGTTTTAAAAAACCACAGTAACAAACAAAGATTTGAAGGACATTCAACTAGGACCTTCTTACAGATTCGTATTGGAGTATTAATAACCAATCTTTATTCAGCCATTCGACCAATCTGAATATACTGTCATCTCCAGTGCATCTTAAAATATAGGGTCACAACCCACAGTTTAAGAAGCGCTGAAGGGGTTCTGAGTGGAAAAACTTAAGAAGCCTTAATCTATCCCATATCTTTCCAACAACAACCACATGAAAGACTTTATCAAAAATCTTTGTTATATTTTAAACTCTTCACATTTTCCCTCCAACCTGTCCTTGTATACTGATTTCACATTATTTTCCTCTCACGTTTTATATTGCAAAAAGGTCTGTTTGCTCCTCCCCATAGACAACACTTCATCTTCTGACTCTGTGGCTCTGTCCAGGCCACCCACTCTGTCAGAAATCTATCCCCACTTCACTCACCTCTGCTTCTTGGAGTCCTCAGTTCAATTCCACTGCCCCTTGCTGTAGGAGGCCTTCCTTAATCCCTCCAGTCATTAGTGCTTTTTCTGTCCCTCTGTAATTATTTTGGATTTACTTTGTGCATGTGTTGTTTATATATTTGAATATTTATTGTTTCCTTTGGTAAAATGCAAATTCATTGAGTACAAGGACTATTTCCTTGTTATGTTTCTGTCCCCCTTTCCTATATTGGATTAATAAATACTTGTTTAATTGATAGAAATAAAGCTGAATTCTTTCATTCCTCTGATCTACTCTTCTTGTAACTCTGTCTATAAAGGAAATAAGGTTGTCTAAAATGACCTGTTCTTGGTAAAGCCATGCTAGCACCTTATATTCACAGATTCTTTTTCTAAATATTCACGATCACTTGTTGGTTATTTCTTGATGTCCTTAGAATTTTCCAGAAATTGAAGTCAAGCCATAGTCTTATAATTTGAAATTCTACTTTCTTACTTTAGTTTTTGAAAGAACATTTTCACTTTCATCAGATATCTTGCAAAAAATGAAAAATAATATGGTAGCATAGTCAATGTTATGGTATGCTGCTTTATTTCATACTGCAGAAAATACCCTGTAAAATCTGCCCCAACCAATCTCATTTCTCAATACTTTCACCAATACTGTAGTAACAAAACCTATCACAAAGTTTTCAAATCCTGTTAGAATATCATTTTGCTTGATATTGTGTTTTCATGAAACCATTTAATGATATTCAATCATAGTAGGTATGTATGTTTATGGAAATTTCTAGTTTTTCTAGTGGAGTGCACTTAATAAATACTTTTTTGAATAGCATGTTGATATTCATGATGTACTTTCTTTGATAGTCAATTCTCAATTGTTTGCTGTTGAAGAAGAGATTAAATTAAGCAGAGCATAAGTATAAACTTAAGGATATATGACGTAAGAATATAACCTTAGATTTACAACATAAAGAAGAAAACTGTGCCCTTTTATAATTCCTTACTTTTCCCCGGTTGTCACTAAGAGAGGCTATAGGTCAGAAGGGAAGAGCACAAATCATCATGTATAATCCACAAACCAGATAATTTGCTATTTGGGGATACTGACAATCCAAAGCCTTAAATTATGGATTTAGTATCTTTTTTTCTTTCTTTTTTTTTTGGAGGGGGGAATGTAGGGCAATTGGGGTTAAGTGACTTGCCCAAGGTCACATGGCTAGTTTTTGTGTTAAGTGTCTGAGGCCACATTTGAACTCAGGTCCTGCTGACTGCAGGGCCGGTGCTCTATTCACTGCGCCACCTAGCTGCCCCTGGATTTAGTATTAAATAGGATTATTAAGCAATGTGGAAAATTCTGATGGCATCTCTCCAAAAAATGTGTGTTTGAAACAAAATGAAACTCATAAGCATCCTTCCCCTCTGCCCTCCCCCATTGATGTCAAAGTACTGATTTCCTATGGATAATTCACACCCCCTTACAAAATAGCTTCATTGAAAAGTTTTACCTTTGCAGACATGGCCATGATTTGCTTTGCTTGTCTACATAATTAGCACAAGGAAAGGTTCTGTTGGGTGCCCCGGAAAGAAAAGAGAGGAGATGACAGAAGTTCGAAGTGAAAATGATAGAAACCTGCTTCCCCTCCGAAAACTATAAATAAAACCTTCCCAAAGGAGAACCAAGCATCATATTGTGATATAACAGTTACCTCCTTAAAGAACAATTTGTGCATTTCTGTTAGGTTTTTAATCTTTATACTTGCTTTTGTTGAAATCATGCACATTTAAATAACTCAAAATCAGAAAAGCACTATCATTTTACTAGTGTATTTGTCCATTCTTCTCTACTAGTATAAGCATGCATTTGAATATTCTTTTTCTCTACTGACATTACCTTTAGTATGATCAAGTTTATGTGGTTTTCTATCCTGCTTTTGTTCTCAGTTAAATTCATGCCCCTATCCTAGTTGTAGATTAAATTTTTCACTTCCTTTCGGCTGCTTAAAATTTCCCAGTCCAAGTCTCTGCAAAAATCATGTAGGCATTCTGTTGAAACATGTAGGCATTTTGCTGGTCAAATCAGAATCCTTCCCCTAATTGGTAACTGGGATTGATATATGTTACTGTATTATAGCCACTTTAGTACTAGATGTAATTTAAATTACCAGTTAGAACTTGGCCATGAAGTGCATTGAAGAAAGAACACCCCCCCCCATACTGTAAACCTTGCCTTTACTTTTTCTTCTTAAGCAGTTATACATTTTAAGTAAATGATTTCATTTGAAAAGACCACCAACCTCAATTGACCTAGGTGGACAATTATGTACAATAAGTTTGTCTTTAAGGAGAAAAGAAATAGTTGTGGCAAAATGGGCACAGAATGCCTAACACACCTTTCTTATTGTTAAGAAGCTGTTTCAGTAAACCTTAGGTCATCGTATTATTACAGAAAAGCATATGGATTGAACAAAAGTAAGCCTGTGCTCTAAATGCTTATTTTTTTAATCATATAACTCAGTGCTCATAATGCAGCTGATGTGTTAAGAGACTGAGAAGTTGCTGGCATTAGAAGCCTGTACATTTGGCAGTGCCTTGCCTTTACCTGTTGCCAGGCTAAGGATCTTTAAAATCTGTGTGCTTCTGTTCTGTAGTAGAGCCTTACCACTTATACAAAGGAACTTGTTCAAGGGATGTACAGAGGCAAGAAAACTCAATTTTCTAAACTATGTGTGTATAGCAAGGCAGCATGGAACAGTAGCTAGAGAGCTAGTCTCAGAATCAGGAAGACTATTTTCCAAGGCCTGCCTCTGACACATACTAGATGTTAGTTATTTAACCTCTCAGTGCCCCAGCCAGCTCTCTCTCTCAAATGATACCATATAGGACAGTTGACAGTCTGGAACAGTTGAGGCAGTTTCCTCAGGAGTAATTCCCGCTATACAAATGAAATCACAGGTACAAACCAAAAAATAAACAAACAGAAATTGCCAGAATTTTCTGTCTTTTAGCATGGCTGTCAAAAATGCAGAGTTCTGTTTACATCCTGATGAAGAATGAGAAGTCATGAAGATGGAAGGACAAACCTTTACTAGATGAGGATTCTTTCTGAAGCTTTAGAAACTGTTAAAGACTATTTGTTTCCCATATCAGATATCCCATATCAACAAAGAAAGCCTCCTGTTTAGGGTTTTATCTAGATAAGTTTATTGGTATTTTTTTTTGCTTGTTTTATCTATACTACAAGTTTAAGTCAAATATCCATTCAGTTTTTAATTTTTAGAATACTTTGTTATTATGGTGATCCTATTATTAATTCCCATGTATTTTTTCCATAGAATATACACACCTAGAATGTTAGAGATTCAAGGAGTCTGAGAAAGTATCCATATTTCAGAAAGGCTAGGATGAACTCCTTGCATAAGGAAAAAAGTAAGTTCATTTAGTTGAAATAGTACATGTGAGAGTCTGTGAATATCAGTGCCATTAAAATGTGTTTGACTCAATCCCCAGGCAACTTTCACTATGACTATGAAACTCATAAAAAGAGAAAAGGATAGTAGAGTCAGTATAGTAGGGTAATAATTCTATAAAGACAATAAAAATTATTGTTAAAGACTTGTTATGTAAGTTGTGAGGGACACAGTTATAATTTGCATGAAATATCAAGATTTCATGATCCTGGAGCTGCAAATAAAAACTTACTTAGGATTATGCATATGTATCTATCAGTCTAAATGAGAAAAAGCAATTTGCTTTGGAACATGCTTTAGTGGGTCCCTCTGTAATTCTCCTGTGATCCTCTTCCAGATAAATGGTGGAGAAAAGCAACCTGCTTCTGATATGGGAAATAAATCAAAAAGTCACAGAAAGAAGAAGGATCCTAATGAGCCTGAGAAGTCTGTGTCTGCCTATGCATTATTTTTCTGAGATACCCAGGCAGCCATCAAAAGCCAAAATCCAAATGCTACTTTTGGTGAAGTCTCTAAAATTGTGGCCTCATTGTGGAATGGTTTAGGAGAGGAGCAGAAACAGGTAAGAAGTGTTACAAAAGGAAGTGGGTGTTAACTTAGTTGTAGAAATTGGGTAAGCTACAAAGAAATAGCTTCTAAGTGCTTTGAATGGCTTCTTCAAGGGGTGGCATGAGAGAAAGTGGGCTGCATCAGACCCACACTTTAGGAGACTTTCATGTAATTGCATACCCCTTTATTGCTCTACTATATGTTAATTTCTATGTTTCAAGGTTTATATAGTACAATTATTTTTGAAAGGGACTTTACATACTTTAGCCAGGATGACATCACTCCCTCCAGTTTCTGATAAAGACTAAAAAATCCTCAGGGTGTTTTGAAAACTTCCCTTACCTCTCTTCAGCACTTACTGTCTGCATGTTTGTCATCAGAACTCAGTTTTGCTATTTGATAAATTAACCCTAAGCTAAAGGTCTTCTACTATCAACCACTCTCTAAAGACCACTCAGGTATGTTACCCAAATCATTCTAGAACATAGTCCACATTGGATTAAGTGGGAACATATGTGCAATTTGTTTCTTCACTTAACACATCCCCATGGTATTATTGAATACTGTACTAGGGGAAGACCAAATGAGATAATGCTTCTCAGCCATGTCCTGACGTGTTTCAGGAGTCCTTAGTGGATGGTGGGGAATCAGTGGGGTGATTCTCGGAGTTACTCCTATCTCTTGACTGTGACCCAGTTTTGTCCATTTTTCTAAACCATGAACACATTCACCATAATCCTTCAACGACCAGACAAATTGGCATTCATATTTAAATAAAGCAGGCACTTACAGGAGATTTATTTACAATAAGGAGGAACAAACTGGCCATTGAAATGCTTAAAAATCTGCAGCTTAATAATTTGGGGAATACGAACATCTCCTTACTTTTACATTTGGTGCCTTTCCTCTGAGTTGATTTGTAGACCACGAAATCTTTTTCCATCAGTTTCCTAAAATCAAGTCAATAGAAATAGAGAATCTGTGCCTGCCACCTCCTCTTAGTCTAAAAATTCCCATGTTTTGTGAAAATTAACTCAGTTATGGGTTTCCCTAAAGTAGAAACTGTTTCTGAGGTCACACAGAGGATCTCCCCTACCAGCCCTCTTTTGTTTTTTAGAGAAGTAGGAGCAGCAAATGTTGATTTAGCCACTCAGAGATATTCAGCCCAAAGGGGATTCTTTTGATGAATCCTTTTGTTGGCAAAGGAAGAGAGTTGTGCCACTAAGTCATAAGCTGCCATAGAGTTATATTAAAGGAGAGGAAAATACCCCATAACACAAACCTCCCAAGCACATTACTTAAGCCAAGGTCAGAGGCAATGCAGACATTGTTTAAAGAAAAAATTTAAAGAAAAAATTGCATAAGCTAAATACATATGTCTCCCTACATTCTCCAAAATATTGCTGTGATTTCTGATTAAATTTCTAACTTACTAGGCAATATTAAAAAATCAGATGGTTATAGACAAGTAATGTGTGGAGTGTCTTCAAAATGCCTCATTAGTCTATTCTCCTGTGGTATTGATAATAAAATAATGGTGTAGTAAATAGAATGCTGAACTTTGAGACAGGGAATCTTCTGTTCAAATCCCATCTGACATTGTCACCATGGGCAAGATACTTAGCCTCTCTAAGCCTCAGTTTCCTCAGCTGTAAAATTAAGAGGTTGAACTTGAGATGGCCTCTAAGGTTTCTTCCAACTCTAAATGTGTGGTCTTATGTTTCTTTCAGGAACTAGTCGCTTTTCAATTTAAAACACAAACTAAAAAAATCTCAAACTCTAGCTAATTTTCTTCTTTCTAATAGCAGTACCATTTTCAGTTTTGGCAGGGCTTTTTTTCCTTCTCTTTTTTTGGAGTGGGAAGAGGAGGAAAAGGGGTGCCAGGTGGCTTGCAGGAGGTCATTTTTCCCTAAGAGGTTCATAAACCAAAAGATTTTCCATTATCTTGTTCTAACTCTACTTTTATATTCAGAATAAACCACAGCAACACTGACTTTCAGAAGGAAGTCAAGCCTTCCCAATGTAAACATTCCTTAAATAAAGACATAGAGCAATGTTAAAGACCTCTTCATTTCTACATAGAGAGCTGGAAAGGCTCTGAGTTGTTTTCTACATTATGATTACATAACTGCTCCACATTCTTTCTTGAATTTACTTTCTGATTCATTTATAAATTACATATAATTAGACTGCCTTTTGTCCGTATCTTTCTGAAGCTTGGTTTGGTGCATCCAATTTAGAAATAAATATTGAACTGTTGTATTACTTAGAGGGCACATGAGGTATTGTGAAGCAAAAGCCTTTGCCAGAATCCAGTTGGTAATTGGGTGTTGAGTGTTACATGGGGAGAAAGAAACAGGAGAAATAAGATTTCTCATGCTTTTAGAAAAGCATCCTAAAACATGAATACTGAGACTAGGGATTAGCAGAAACTCCAATCCCTACTTCCCAGCACTATTAGGGAAGGAAAGTGCTTGGTAAACTTTAAAGCACTAGGGAAATGAGAACTCCTGTTACAAGCATCATCATATTGTTTTTATTTATTAAACTTTATTAAAATGGCCGAATGCTCCCTTTTCCTCCGAGCAGAGAGGCTTGCTTGAGCAGGGATGGTGAGATTTTCCTAAGGAGAAACTGAAAGGGACAATGACTCTCTTTTCCACAACTATAGAAAACACTACAAATAGGCTCAGCCTATCTCAGGGAACAGAATGAGGTCAGGGAGATGAAACAAGCTCGTAATTCCTAGAAGCAGTATCCTGCATGTGGAGGACCAGGGATCTCTTCGCAAGAGACAGCCCTCCCGGAACTTGAAAGAACCCCCAACAGAGTAAAGGTATTTGCCTAGTTTTTACATTTCAGCATCATGAGAATTTCAACAAACTATCCATAAGTGTTTTTATTGGTGTATTACCACCTGTTCGTTCCCTTTATGTTGACTCACTGTGCCAGCATAATGTAATATCTGTGTTTCAAACTAAATTAATTCTACTTCACCCTCGTTTAATATTTAAATTGAAGAGCATATATACAGTTTTTTAAACATTTATTTTTAAAGAAATGTCGCTGGAGATTTTAGAGGCAGGCTGTTAAGCCCCCAAAATTTAAGACAAATGTGCGTGTTAGAAAAGAAAGCCACATGATGCTGTTGGCACCTTGCAGACGGCTGGTACAAGTGGGAGCCCAGCTAGGATTCCATGAACCGCAATTGTGCACAACTCCATTATCCTAATAGCACACAATTATAAACAGCTACAAATGTAAACACAGACTAGGAAAAATGAACCAAATTGTTGATGACTTATTGGGGACTTAGAAAATTACAATATTTAAGAAAAATTAGCTGTTAGGGAGATTATAGTTGAATATTTTCTTGACTTTACATGAGAGCATGACTAATAGAGGTACCATCTGTTTATATCATATTTCCACTTATTGGGGAATGTGGGAGGGAATAAGAAGCCATGGAGAATGGCAGGTCTTTTTCTTCAGGATCCATATTGAGTGAAGGAGACTCTGACTCCGTCTCTCTCTCTTTCTCTCCATATGTGTGTATACATGTATATGTATATGTATGTGTATATGCACATACACATATACGCCTGTATATGTGTTCATATATGTGTGTATATGTGTACGCATATATACGTGTATTTGCACAGATATATGAATATATTTTCATATGCATATTATATGTTTTATATGCACACACAAAATATATATATAAATATATTGACTTAGGTTACTGTCACTGTGAAGTTTTATAGAAAGAAGACATTCAAAGGAAAATAGAAAGAGACCAAATCTTCTAAGGGACATAAAACTTACATATGCACATGCACACAAGCACATACACAATTCTTCCCAAACCCACTTGAAAAAAATGCATCTATCAGAAATATCTTCATTTTAATACTTTACAAAATGGTGCTGACTCTAGAGTTGGAACAGAATTATGTTGGGGAGTCCAGCTGGAGGTTTTAAATGCTAATGAATTGTAATTCGATGATAGAACTCATTTCACCAAGCTAGTATATTGTCTTTTTTTTTTTTTAAGACAGCACCAGATGGAGAAAGTAAAAATAAAACAAGTTATCAGTGTGATGTTCTTTGCTACTTATTTTCCACTGACTAGAAACTATAGATGGGAAAAGGGAAATTTAACTATGTCCCATCTTTTGTATTAGTCTCACTGGATTTCTAGCAACCCTTAGTATCCTTTTTAAAAAAATGAAATTCTAGTTAAATCTTCTAAGTATTCTTGAATTCTTTTCTGCTGTTCATCTCACTATAGATCCCATGTGCACTGGGTACTGTGAAGCTCAAACTAAGCCTACTAAATAAGAATCTCTCTGACTTTAAAGCAGACAGGAATGGTCCAAATATCTATAAAAAAAATCATATATCTATGAAAATCTTCATCCAAGTCAGAGCAGCAATTAAATGGAAAAGGAAAGTCACTTTAAATCAAAACCAGATGTAAATGTACTAAACGAACCTTAAGTTACTAATTGGAGACACAGTAAGACTATAATACATTTAGCAAATTACAAACAAAATGTTCTTGTTTACATTATATTAAATGGCTTCATATTTTCAGCCAGAGAGCTAAATAAACTTGCTATTATGCTAAAAATGGAATGGAGTGCCTATTCAGAGTTTGGTATATTTGAAAGGGAAAACAATTTGTAGTGTGTGTGTGTGTGAGAGAGAGAAAGAGAGAGAGAGAGAGAGAGAGAGAGAGAGAG